>NW_028145463.1:152500-522500 GCF_977016875.1 Pavona decussata
GCACAAGTAATTGAATTTTTCCGGCGTGTAATCACAGGTAGCCCAAGCTCGAAATATGAGCGCTAGTTACGCAACGGTTGAAAAATATAAGGATTTGTATGGGAAATAAACGGTTTATTTTAGAGGCTAAAAATATGAACGAATTTTTAAATAAAAATCACCCACTTTATTACTCTTGTGTATGTCTTGCCTGCTATGTGGTTTTTAGGGCGATTTAGCGCGATTCCGAGCGATGGAACTAAAACTCACTGGAATCGCGCTAAATCGCCCTAAAAACCACATAGCAGGCAAAACATACACAAGAGAAATAAAGTGGGTGATTTTTATTTAAGAATTCGTTCATATTTTTAGCCTCTAAAATAAACCGTTTATTTCCCATACAAATCCTTATATTTTTCAACCGTTGCGTAACTAGCGCTCATTTTTCGAGCTTGGGCTACCTGTGGTGTAATTGAACGCAAATTGTGCTACGCGTTCACAAGCGGTTGCATTTATTTTCCTTTATCTCTCTTATTATTTGTGCTATAGTGCTACTTTTTTAATGGATAGTGTATTTTAATCCGAATTCAACGAAAGTTTAAGCTTCTTTATACGATTTTTAGTTTTTGAGTTTTGACTTAGCGCGCACAAGTCATTGAATTTTCCCGGTGTGTATTTTAACGAAGATTAGGTTACGCGTTCACAAGCGAAACTTTCTTTTGTCCCAAATGTAATGTTGGAACCCAGTCAATATTAAATTTATCCCAGCTTTAAGCCGCTCTTTTTGAAACGAAGTGCTTTTTGCAAACACGATCGTGCTCTAAGATCTCTTCGGTGAGGTCGTTACGACTGATCGCTTAAATCCAGCGCGATCTTCTCTCCTCTGACAATTCTTGAACTTTTTAACCTTGATTTGTAACGCTAGAAGGCACCCTTGCAAAGTATATCCTTTCATCTCGTCCACTTTTCCTGCCACAGCCAACAATCAGACACAAAACCATGTTCTTCGCATGCGCCGCTACTAGTTTGTTTACAATTTTGGTACACCAATATGGCGGCGTAGCAACGGTAGTCAAGGATTTGGTCACGTGAGTGAAAACGATCTATTGCTCTCGAAAGCAAGAGACAACAATGACAAGCTTTGTAAAGACGAGGATCTGTTAGACACTCATATCCGTGCAATCTTCACGCAGCGAGATACAATGGCAGAAGCATTAATTCACGAGTTAAGAAATCCACGGATCCTGTATCTTTAAAGATAACATTTACTTAGTGCTACTTAAAATCTTGAAGTCAATCCAAGCCGATAAGCCTTAACAAATGCCCCAGAGCTAGCATACACAATGGCATATCAAAACCTAACCCTTACGGCTCTTAGTGATCAGTATAAAAGCCTCTATTCAGTATATTTGAGAATTCCCCCTCACGATCAAGACAAACACCATTAAGAGCGGTCGCATCACATTTTGATCTAAAAGGAAGATTCTCTTATGCAAAAGGAAAATCGCTTAAAGAATTGCTTGTAAAACCAAAACTGAAAAGGCTTTTATCAACACAACGGACACACAGTGGGAGTCGCGCAGGTCTGTCAACCCCACTGATGTTAACACACAGAAATGTGGTCAAATGCCAAAATTCAGAAATAACAGATATTTTCTGTAGTGTTTACGAGTTTTGACAGTTTTATATCAGTTTTTATATTTTAATTGCATCATATAATATACATCTAGTAATAGGACCTCTATGTACACCACTCTTGTGATGGAGCATCCTATTAAAAGATTGTTATTATTATTATATCTGAGTGTTCAATTTGATCACGCAAATTTTGGTCAATTTTCAGATCTTCGCTTCAATCTTGAGATCTTCGTTTTTTCCTCGGTGATCTTCGCGTCTTCGATTCCTTCAGAAAAACCCACAGAAAGGCTCAGAGTTATGGAAGAGTTATCTTTAAATAAAAGTCAAGAATCGCAGTTCTACTTAGGAATGAAAACTTTGTCAGAATTGAATTTAGAATCTTCAATTTTTAATCTTTTAGCCTGTTTAGACCAGTTCAGCTACCTCCATTCTGAAATCCTAAAGTATGACCATTCAAATGAAAACTACTGAGCAGCACTTTTGGTTTCCAGTGATACTGTTTGGTACCGTACATGGTGGTTCTAACTTTTGAGTCCGTGGACAAAATCTTGAACGTCTCCAATATTTGCAGAACAGTAGACCATTTTTTTATTTGTCACCTTTCATAAACCAGACGTTAATGCTTGTCCTGGGTTAGCCTAATCGTACTTGGAACGACTACTATGATGGATGCAGCCTGGGAGATTGACTTCTTGGTCTCTGCGTTCCACCGCCAAAATATGTCTTGAGTACAAACCGAAATATTCCACATCGAAAACGAAGGCTTGTTAGTATGAACGGTTTCCAGTTGACTGAAGAGGGGAAAACCCATGTCGATTGTGAAACAGATTTAAATGAAAACTATTCAGCACTGTCTTTTTTTGGAGAGATCTATTTTAAGGTGTAAATCATTTAGCCAGTTTAACAGGGGCTGTTAAGGCGGGGGTAAACCTGAAAGCCGTTTTCACGCCGCTTAAAATCGGTTTAATGAAAATATCTAGTTCACGTTTCAAGCAATCCAAAAACTCTCTGCTTATCCCGTGAATCTGTGTTGTGGGGTTTTTTTGTAAATTTTTGGGTATATTTGTGAAGAAATAGTTTTTCTAAAAGGATTGGTAAAATTAAGAGAGATAAGAAATATTGAAGATTTAGTGAAGTTTTAAAATTAGAATTTGTAGTTAATAATTAATAGATGGAAACCAAGTTAGTCCATTAGCAACCTGGGGTGCTCTTGCGTGGGTATCAACTGTCCAAAAATCATTTTCTTTCTTTTATCCCTTGTTTAAACCTCTTAAAATTCCGTTCAAATTTACGTTTACCCCCACCTTAAGGGAAACGGAAATCAGACGCGCGCGCGAATTGTTTTGAACGGCGCGCGCGTGAGCGTTTTCGCTCCCCTCGTTTCTTGCGCGTGCCCGATTCCCTATCCCCTCCCCTCTTCTTTATAGCACCAGACACGCAGGCTATCTGACAAATTCCAACAACTCCAATAGAAAAACCCAAGAAACAAGGACATTTATGAAAACTCGCTAATGTTTAAACGCAGATCTAAGAATTTTGAACAAGGTTTGAAAGTCATGTAAGGGAGTTTACGGTTTCGCTGGGTCAAAGCTGTATCGCATTTTTGATAGAATACAGAGGGAAGAAATTTAGAAGATTTTTTGTAGATTCCATTTTTATTCAGTTATAATCGATTATTACTACCATGCACTCTTTATCGGGGGAAACTGCATTAATGGTATAAACAAATACATAAACATTGGTAAACAAGTTTCGCTCATTTTTGAGATTAAAAAGTTACCATAGGATCTGCATATAATGTAACCTGCTAAAGACAGCCCTAATTTCAGTTTCCTAGTTTGGGAAAAAGCATTTCCAAAGGAACAGATTTATGTGACTTCGTCACTGACTTCATTGCCAAAGAATTTGGATGGTCAGTGCTAACTAACTTGTGGTCAGTTTCATGCCAGTTGTCGTTGTTGTTGCTGTTGTTGTTACTATGTTGTTGTTGTTGTTGTTGTTGTCCAGACAATAGGTCATTTCCGAGTTGCTTTGGACGTCATTATAAAAGCCAGGCATTGTGTATAATTTTTTATAGAAAAATTAATTTTTGAAACAAAAAATAATTTTCACATGAAAAGTTCAGCTTAGCAACTCGTAAATGGCCTGATGGCAGCAGCCCTTGTTAGAATTTCTTTCACTTTCTGGGCTTCGAGTCTCCGTTGACCAAAACAAATACAACTGATAAAAGAAGCAGAGACCGACACAACGTAGAATTCCGGTTTAAAGGTTACTATATTTCGGCTGACCAAACCAGCCTTCTTCAGGTACAATGAAAATTTACATTGGGACATACGCTTATATAGCTGACAAATATTTGCGCATAGCGGAACTACGTTAAACTAAATTGATTGACAGTATAAAATATGAAGCAAATGAAATAATAAAAGCAAAAAATATAAAAAATCGCGAAGAAATTTACTAGCTTCTTTCTATTCATTATTTTTTATATTTTTTGTTATTATTATTATTATTATTATTATTTCATTTGCTTCATATTTTATAATGTCAATCAGTTTAGTTTAACGTAGTTCCGCTATTGCGCAAATATTTGTCAGCTATATAAGCGTATGTAAATTTTAATTGTACCTGAAGAAGGCTGGTTTGGCCAGCCGAAATATAGTAACCTTTAAACCGTAATTCTACGTTGTATCGGTCTCTGCCTCTTTTACCAAAATCATATCCTTTGGGGCCGCATGCACATACTGATACAGCTTACATAGTGGAGCCCCCCCTCCCCCACCCCCCCGTTCGAAAGCAAAATAATCATTTATTTTAGCTCGTTGACAAACATCACACATTTTCTTCTAGGGTTATTCCCTCTCTTTGTAAGCAGACCTTTAGTACTGATGAATGGATAAATAGAGGATCACGGCGACGCGAAGATATGAATTTTATTTTCGAATGGTAAAAACAGCTTTTTACGAACGAGCGCAGCGAGTGAGTAAAATATTGTTTTTAACAAGAGAAAATAAAGTTCATATCTTCGCACCTCCTTGTAATATCCTCTTTTTTATTATATAGAGTGTTTTCACATGACTTCACGGCGGCCATGTTGGTGTCCTAACCTAAACCTCTAGGAATTGAACTCTATTTTTATGCAAATACTTTCTTTTGTGTCAGTAAACCAATATGGCCTGTAGTTACGTGAATGAAAACGCTTTATAGACAAATCTATCGCTGGCCATTTTCCACCGACTGTTTTCAGAAACAACCGAAAAAGCGGGAAATGACGTCATCAATATCCTCACTACTGAGGATATGGAAAACACACTACTCAGGTCCCGGATGTAGTTTCGTATGAATTTTACCAGTGGTGTATTTTCCAGTAAAACACTCGTGTCTGAAGTTTCGCTAGATTAGTGGCGCGGCAACATGCAAGGATGTGTCGCTGCCCATACGTGAAAAAGAGGGATTTTTGAATAATTAGCACAGGCTCACAAACAGGAGCGTACACAAATAAAAAAAACATTACATTCGAAAACGAAATATAGAGCTTGCAAAGCGCGAAAAAAAAGAGACACCCAAAATACTAAGACTACAGCCACTCCTTTGCTGATTTTGTTCGTTAAACGTTAATTCACGAGGAATAGAGTATACACTCTTTTGTTGATTTTCGAGGTGAGTTATTTCTTACTAGCTGCGAATTCAGTATTTGAACTTTCTGTTTCTGAACTCGGTGACGCAATAGTTATTGCCTGAAAGTCTAAAAATTAAGTTAAAAAGAAACCCAAAAATATAGAAGACTTCCGCCGTTATGCTATAAAAAGACGCGTCCTCATGTATAATCCTCGAATTTGTTCTGGACTTAACGAATGTCGCGCAGTTTTGGTTTAAAGTGAACTTTCAAACAAGAGGTAAGTTACAAGCTGGCAGTTTTGAGATTCAGTCATTCCTTGGTAGCTGTTAAACGTTAATTTTTCAGTGATTACAATCATTGTGTATAACGTGCAATCTACACTCACTATTTTCGGCAAAATGTTGCTCTCTATCCCGCCCTTGTACTTTGTAATATGCGTCGCGTAATCTGATTTTGGAAAGCATGTTACAGGATAGTTATTTTACGAGTAACTTATTGATTTGTTTTTCATCAAATTACTTCTTTGCTTGCAGAATCGTCATTTCAGTGTACTAAGTTGGTTAGAACTCACTCCAAGAAGGATCGATTTGGGAAAGCAGTCAATGGTAAGTCATCACGGCTTCGTATGATACTCAGCTCGCAGCTTAAATAATCGTTCCGTTACACATTAGCAGATACGAGATACAAACTATTCACGTATTATTTGTGAACTTTGTTTAAGATCCACTCCTTTAGTCTACGCTTTTCACCGAGCAACCGGCCCCAAATTCCTTAAATTATGTTCCTCTGCAATTTAATTTGCAGCCTCACTAACACACGGGCGATACACTTACCGGAAAATGTTCTCAGATTCAGTTGGGCGCTGAAGTCTAAACTGTATATTTCGCTTTGATATCTATAAAGTTTCAGGGAAAAACCCAGTAAGCCCTCACATCGGAGTATGTATCTGTGAAACTGTAAATATTCATCCCACAGCGATGGATTGATCTGGGCGACAATTTTTATCTTTCTTGTTACCCAAGCACGGCTTTCAGTTCCAGTAACGTCTACACTAAAAAAGGCAACTCTCCCTTAAAGGAGGCCAGAGTCACTTTAATTGTTAGCGTCACTTTTAAAAGCTATAAATCATCTTTGTATCGATAGAAACGTTGAAATAATGGTTCAGTTTTGTTAACAATTAATAACCCTACTCGTTTAGAGTATTAAAAATTATCTTCAGCTGCGGAAAGCTAGGTTGGAAATGGATGGCAACTTGAAAAAAATGGCCAATATTGCAAGTTCTTCCAGTGTATTATAGAGGAATCGTCTAAAACTGTTTATAATTTGTTCTTCCTCGTAGAAATCCCTTAATATTTTCCTCCCGGTTTTCTAAGAATAATCTCAAGTTAGAGAAAAGGGTTTTTGTGAAATATTTGAGCAGTTTTGTGCAACATAAAGTAAAATTTCCGTGACAGTGTTCTTATAAGCGACCACCCTTGGTGCAGGAAAATGTTATCGCTTACGAGAAAAATCAAGACAATAGGTCAAAAGCTGCATGGATCCACTAATTATGACTATTTATTGCCTTTTCAATTGAAATGAAGCAAATATATAAAGCTCCTTTGAGAAAAACTTATTCTCAATCAGGTAACTAGTACTACAGTACGCTACTCGCTTCTTCATTTTTTGTTTTTTAAACATGCACGTTGCTCTTCGAAATGTGTTCCTTGTTAAATCACTTAAAATCAGTTTACCCAAACAAAACTTCCAATTAGAATCGGTCACATATGAAATTCTATACATCTGGTTTCTGCGTGGCGTTATATAGCTTCTTCATGAAATCCAGAATCGGCTCGATTGTTTCTGTGTTTTCAATCGACAAGAACATCATGGTGACTTTCGCGACTGCGGAGGACAATTCGTCGCAGCCCTGATAATCTGTGAACTTGGCAATACTGACTCGTAAGTAAGATCAAAACTGATCCCGCTTTACTGTTCACACTACCGGGACTGGTAAAAGAGGATCTTAACTGTTGTCATCCGTCTTCCGTCTCTATCATCGCTGTTTAAATGAGTTGCAAGAATCCGGCTCATATAACTGTTGAAGTTACCATGCGACCATAATCTAGCAGTAGCCGTATTTTTTCAGTTGTGCAAAAAATATGTCAGCAGGGGCGTTCCTGGCCTTTTTTTGTTTGTAAGCCCTGGCGTGGCATAATTCAGAATATTGGCAAAATGGGCGCGAGAGCGCCCATTTGGAGCGGCGAAGTCGCGACTTACTAGGGGGGTCCAGGGGCATGTCCCCCCGGAAAATTTTGAAAATTTAAGTACTCTGAGATGCAATCTGGTGCAATCTGGACGCTTAAATTTGGCAAATGCCAGGAGTCCATATTGAACAAGAAATATTAAATATTAAACAAAATGCAGCTGTGGTCAAAGAAGTAACGGGAACGTCATAAAACAATAGGTTTAATTAGCACATCTGCACGTGCATCATGCATTTTCGTACATTTCTTTGCCGTTCTCTGCAAAACAACAACGTCAAATGACCAAATTCAAGGTTTAAAAGAGAACGTGAGCACACACGACGGTTAATTTTCTTTTCTCTATCTGAACTTAACACAGTCTCTACGAATTCGTCTCACTCACAATTCAGTCACATTAGACAAATTAAACAAGTCGGAATAAAAACGAAGTAGTTTAAAAGAACGCGAGTTCGCTTTTTAACTGACGGCTATCGGGGTGTAATATTTTGATGCCACTTCTTACATTTAAATCAGCTCTTACCTTTCCTTGTGTTAACTTTCCTCATCCTATGTTGGCAGCCACTAGTATTGGAGATAATGTCAGTAGACTGGATATTAATGGTTTGTTTTCAAATTTCTTATTTGTAGAGAGTTTCTACCAAGTTTCCTGACGAAACTCCTATAGTCATTTTGTAAGGGGTGAGTTAGTCGCTTGTGTTAGGTTTTAACAGATTAATTTGTAAGGGTTATTGACCAGGAGCAAGGAAATATTCAATACATGGGATAACAAAGATTAGTGAGGTGTCAAAAAATTCGTGTAAGGTGAGAACTCTCTCACTAATATTAAATTATAACTGACTATTATTTGGGAGTTTCTGAATTTCAGTTGGCTCACTTGAATGCTTCCCTTAACTGCATTCCAGTTAAATTGGAATTTTAAAAAGACTCCCTGGCGTTTTTCAACTCAACCTCATTTACTGACAGAGAAAAATGTTGACACTTGTCTGACGAACAAAAATTTAAAACTAAGCCATCATCGTGCCACGCTATATACATAGCAACACGTAGTGGCAGTATGAAACAGCCACTTAGTTACTAAAAAGATTTGTCATGACTCCTTGCAATATTATTGAGACTTTTGTCGTTATTAGAGCAGTGTTTCCTTGTCCTCCTGTGGTCGAGGTTCAAAATGTCACGTCACAATCCATATTTCGTCACGTTATTGGTTTTAAATAAAAGCTGTAAAATTCTTTCCTCCCAAATGCGTTCGGGTTTCCTTCAACAGGTGGCATTAAAGTGTTTTCAGGTTTAATTTCCAGTTAGTAGCTATTTTATTTATTCGAGGAGAATTTATTCCGAGTGTGAGAACATTGGATTTTCAAACCAGGCTACAAAATGGTTCAGTCAACATTGTGTCACGCTGTAGTGAACAAACTGATGCACAGGTTTCTCACGCGCACTAGTCATGTATATGTCATGTGATAACTGAATTTGTTTACTGGGGTGTAAAGGGTACAAGGAGAGCGCCTTGTACATTTATGTGTAATCAAGATGTGATTGTGTGGTGCCTGGGGGAGGGGGTGAAGGGGGGAACTAAGGCTCAAAGTAAGTGTCGTGTACAAATACCTCATTATTATTCTAAATTCGAAAACCGTGCACCCAAACTGAAAGCGATGAAATGGAACCTCGAAAACAAAGCTACCACAACTGGCCATGGAAAACGAAGCAACCAATACTTGCAGAAAACGAAATTTGTCGAAAATTCGTAAGCGAAGCACCTCAAATTCTAGGAATCGAATCAAAAAAGGAACGCCCGAAACTCGAAAACAAAACTCTCGGTTATTTTTATTCCTTCATAAACATCATGCATTTGCGCTTTTTTAAAAACTAATTATTAAAATACTGAGTTTTTATCGGTACAGCGAAGCACTTAAATCCAGAATGTGCAGTTCAACAACTATTTCAACCTTTTTGTTGTTGTTGTTGTTGTTTGCTTGTTTCTGTCCGGTTGTCGTTGATTTTGTTCTTGTTATGTTTTTGTTTGTTTGTTTGTTTGTTTGTTTCTTGCACAGTCTGGTTTTATTTTGGCTAATTAACCTTATCGAAAAAATGTTCTTTTATGAAAATAAGCGATAACTTTGTATTGTTATCCCTCTTCCTTGTAAACACCACCCAGTTCCTTTGTGAATGAATGGCTGAAACGATGTTTCGTTATCATGATGTGATGCTGTCTCGACTTGATGATGAGGGCTTTGTGAATTACTTGTTCAGGGACACACCAAAAACTCGAAGACAAGCCAGCCCGAAATATAAGAATTTCTTCAAAGGGAAATCAAAACCACATGTTCCCTTTGTCTGTTTTCAAAGTCAACTCTCGACTAAAAATTTCTGCTCACTTGTGTTATTCTAATTATTCCGTAGAGTAGGCTGACAATTCTGTCAAATGTTTGAAATTTCATTTCTTTGGTCAACATTAGTAACATTTAAAGTTCCTGTTTCCATTCTCGGTGCCGCAATTATTATAAGTGCGTGAAAATTGATCGAGCGAAAACTGAATGACAGGCATGTGATTACATGTAAAATACACCTCCCCTAGCCCTTCTTCGTTTGTCTTGGCCCTTTGCCGTCGTAATTGTTTGTCTGTAAATCACTTATTTCCAGAGTCATCATTTCTGTTTATTGAGCCTGATTGTTCTGATTTCAAGAAGCCCCGATTTAGAGAAGCAGTGAACGGTACAGCCTGACGGTAACTCATTTGCATGGGCCATGTCAAAGACCAACTCACTCAATTTCTCAACTGACGTTAACTACTGAGATGTTAACTACCAACTCAGTTCTTAGTTTCTGATCGAGGCAGGCAAGTCCAGGGTCTTGCAAAACAAGTCATAATCAACAAGCCAGTTATTTTGAACTTTACTTGATTTACTTATTGTTTGCACCGCCATTGAACTTGAAGTTGCCACAGATGTGTTAAACGAATTGAAACAACAGAACACGGTTCTGTAATTATCCTTTCAACAAAACAGACAAAAGAAAAGTCGGTAGTTTTGCATCAAGCCGTATCACAGGGATTCCGTGTCTGGCCATGTCTGTCAGTGGAAATTTATGTGAGAAAGATATCTTACCTACAGTCAGAGAAATTAAGAACAAATGGGAGAGTTCTCAAACTTTCTCTTTTTCTAGGAACGTCCTTGGTGAAACAAAAGCTCATTTGATAGGATCTCCGATCATCGTCAAAACAAAATGGCGGAGGGCGAGTCAGAAGATATAGTGAAGCTCATGCAAGAACTTAGCATTGCGAAAACAAAAGGAGATAGAGAGCGGGAGGGAAATGCCTATTATAAACTGGGTGGTGTTTATTACAGTCAGGGTAATTTTAAACAGGCCATAGAGTGTCAAAAGCTACATCTTAGTATTGCTAAAGAATTAGGAAACAGGGATGGGGAGGGAAGAGCCTATGGCAATCTGGGCAATGCCTATCACAGTCTGGGTAATTTTAAACAAGCCGCAGAGAATCACGAGCTAGCTCTTAATATTGATAAAGAATTAGGGAACAGGGATGGGGAGGGAACAGCCTATGGCAATCTGGGCAGTGCTTATAACATGCTGGGTAATTTTAAACAAGCTGTAGAGTATCACGAACTTGATCTTAATATTGCTAAAGAATTAGGGAACAGGGATGGGGAGTGTACAGCCTATTGCAATCTGGGAGTTGATTATGAAGGTTTGGGTAATTTTAAACAAGCCCTAGAGTATCACGAACTACATCTTAAAATTGCTAAAGAATTAGGGAACAGGTATTTGGAGGGAACAGCCTATTGCAATCTGGGAGTTGATTATCAAGGTCTGGGTAATTTTAAACAAGCCTTAGAGTACCACAAACTACATCTTAATATTGCTAAAGAATTAGGGACCAGGGATGGGGAGGGAACAGCCTATTGCAATCTGGGCAGTGCTTTTCAAAGTCTGGGTAATTTTAAACAGGCCGCAGAGTATCGCGAACTACATCTTAATATTGCTAAAGAATTAGGGAACAAGAATGAGGAGGGTAGAGCGTATGGCAATCTGGGCAATGCTTATTACAGGCTGGGTAATTTTAAACAAGCCACAGAGTATCTCGAAAAGCGTCTTTATATTGCTAAAGTATTAGGGAACAGGCATGAGGAGGGATTAGCCTATAGCAGTCTGGGAGGTGCTTATGGCAATATAGGTAATTTTAAACAAGCCGCAAAGTATCACGAACTACATCTTAATATTGCTAAAGAATTAGGGAACAGGTATTTGGAGGGAGATGCCTATGGCAATCTAGGAGTTGATTATAAAGGTCTGGGTAATTTAAAACAAGCCTTTGAGTGTTGGAAACAAAGTCTCAGTATCGCTACAGAAATTGGGGCCAGAAACTCTGAGGGGTACGCTTTTAGAAACCTGGGTGCAGCTCTTTTACGCTTGGGTGATTTTGAGCAATCCATAGAGTACACGAAACAAAGTCTTGATATAGCAAAAGAATTGGGAGACAAGACTGCAGAGGGAGCTTCTTATGGCAGCTTGGGCGGAGTATTTTCCAGCCTAGGTTTATTTAAATTAGCAATAGAGTGTCACAAACAAGACCTTAGTATTGCTAAAGAGTTAAGGGACAAGGTTCAAGAGGCAGAATCATGCCATTCATTAGGTCATAATTATGAATGGGTGGGCTCTTTGAGTGAGGCACTTGATTATTATCGATCGAGCGTAAAAACCTTTGATGACATCAGAGCTCTTCTACAGTCAAAAGAGATGTGGAAAATAAGCTTTCGTGATCGCCACCAGTGTGCGTACACTTCGTTATGGAGAACTCTTGTGAAGACGGGAGAGACTGACGAGGCTTTGTGTACTGCTGAGCAAGGACGAGCGCAGACCTTGATCGATGTTTTGAAAGAAAAGTATGGAGTTGACTCATCACCGTCCGCTTCAGCTGAACCTAAGGAGACAATTACCTATATATTAAACAATTTAATTACAGAAATAGTTTTTGTTGCACTTGATGAAAATGCGATCAGTTTTTGGTTGCTGCGAAGAGGGAAAGAGATTCTCTTTAAGCAAAAGGAAATAGAACCTGATAGTTGCAAGTTGCTAATAGATGCTACTTTGAGAGACATTATTGAAGGTTTTCGGGTCATGTGCGAGGATCGATCAATGGATGAAGTATGTGATGACCCTCCGTCCAACAGAGAAGCTGCTGAGGAAACAGACCAATCACCGACCTCCTCTGTCAATTCTTTGCGCCAGCTGTATGATGTTATTATTGGCCCCATAGAAGACTTGCTCGAAGGTGACCAGTTACTCCTTGTTCCAGATGGTCCATTTTTCCTGGTTCCTTACACTGCGCTTGGTGAATCAATCAGGATTCACATCGTTCCCTCGTTGACCGCTTTACGACTGATCGCAGATGGGCGCGAGGACTTCCACTGTAGGAGTGGGGCGTTGCTCGTGGGAGATCCATGTTTGGAAGAAGTTACCAACGTGTTTGGTAAGCCCGTTTGGAACCAACTTCCATTTGCCAGAAAGGAAGTGGAGATGATTGGAAAACTTCTGAAGACCACACCTCTCACCGGACGAGATGCAACTAAAGACGAAGTGATGAAAAGGTTCGAGTCGGTTGCTTTGGTGCACATTGCCGCGCACGGACGTGCTGAAACTGGAGAAATTCTTTTGACCCCTAACCCAGGTTGGACATCTCCTATCCCTAGAAAAGAACGCTACATTTTAACAATGTCAGATGTGCAAGCCGTTCGTCTGCGAGCAAGACTCGTTGTGCTTAGCTGCTGTCACAGTGGCCGTGGAGAAGTCAAAGCCGAGGGCGTGGTTGGTATCGCGCGGGCTTTCTTGTGTGCTGGTGCTCGCTCTGTTCTGGTGTCACTCTGGGCGATTGATGACGAGGCCACCATGGAGCTCATGAAACACTTCTACCAACACCTGGCAAATGGAAAAAGCGCGAGTGTGGCTCTTCACAAGGCTGTGAAATCTCTGCGCGAGTCAGAGCAGTTCCGTGACTTGAAGTACTGGGCTCCATTTGTGCTGATTGGTGATGACGTGACGCTTGAATTTGGAGAAAGGAAATAAAAAAAGAATGGTAAGTTTAGTTTGTGTTTCACTTTAAACAGGAGTAATTTTATGATAAACAACGACAGCTACCTGCAAAAAAAGCTCAATTCTTGCCAGTGGAATAGTTGTAAAATCTGTCTAAATATTATTTCAATAACCAAGCCTTCCGCTCTTCGTTAAAACGACGGGATAGTTTTGAGGAAGAATGCCATGAGAAGATGTTCGTTTTCGTTGTTCCTTTTATCATGAGAAAATGCCTTATTTTTCTTCCACTAGCCTTTTCCAGGCGTTCCTCACGATTTGATCGCCTGTTCTCGCACTAGTTATTGGTTCAACCGTTTGAGATAAGGAACGAATGTGTAAAGGTTGCCATTTCCCCTTAGATTTTTAACAATCGTACCTTTGAACGAATGTTTAAAAGGTGCCATTTCCCCTCAGATTTTTAACAATCGTATCTTTGAACTTTATGAACTTCATGACCTTAATGGGAGTCAAACCTTGCTTGACTTATGGTTTCGTTGAACGTTGTTTTCAATTGAGGCACCAGGAATCTCGTTGATTAGGGGAAATTATTGCATTGTTGCTTAAAATATGTCTTGGGCTTCGTGGGTAGTGTCTTCAAATAAGTTCGTTTATATCTCTTCCTCTTTTTCTGGCAAACAAAAACAAATTAAGCGCTTCACCTGAGCTCCACGAACTTTTAAATTTAGAGCCTCAAGTAAAACTAATCCCAAATGACCATTTTTTTTTTGGCAGAACTGTCATCATTTTCAAGACAAGAGAGGACTACTGGGCGAATAACTTATACATTGATGACGTCCATTTGGTGTGATGCAAACTATCCAGAGAACTTGTATGTAGTGTGAAGATCTTAGATGCAATGGCCGGATACAAAAACCCAGTAAATCAGTAGCAAATGAAAGGTAAACAAAATAAGGTTACTGCATTAAGCCTTTGCTTAATTAATTTTGCGGTTCCTAATATATCTGGATCCGGAAACACATGTACAGGCTTGCTTTTGGTACTCATTTTCCAAAATGGCACTTCACTTAATGAAGTTTTCAAATGTAATTTTGCTTCTTTCGATGTAACGTTAAGAAAACTGCACACATGAATTTGACGTTACATTTAATTTTTTATAGCTTCATAACAAATAACATACCAACATTGTAAAGATATTTTGATGTCATTTCATAAATTTTTTATGTCATTACTCGTTATCAGACAATATTGAGAACAAATTATTACTTAAATGATAATTCAGAACGAATGTGGCTACTTAAGCCAGATTTAACGGTTTATCTACCCATATTTAGAATCAAGAACTTTAATTTTTAAAGAATGATGTTTGTCAGAGCGTTTTCAGGTTCGCCTGTAAATATGATTTTCTCCAAGTGGTAGAAATTGCGTGTTCTTTTTTTTTAAAATACGATTATCTTAGCCGCAAAATTGTGCTTGTCATTGTACTAAGTGACAGCTTTTAACATCCTCGTGCGTTTACAAAGTTACAAAGAGCGCAAAAGACCAAGAAATCGATTTTAACAGTCTAAGAGTGCAAGTTAACTCATAGAAACCTGATTGCAAGAGGGCAAAGACTAACTGAAAAACTGCCGAAATATTTCTCAGTAGATTGTGTTTGAATAACAATAACAAGTGATGTAGTTAGCTATGACCTGCTAAATAGGCTCAGTAGAATGATGATGCAATTATTATTTTAGAGCTGATCAGGGCTTGGTTGTTTGAAATCCCATTAATTTTGAGACAACAAGTTGAGAAATACGCTTGGTTTTTGTCAAGAAGAAAAAAAGATTTCATTGCTTTTTTGTTTTTCACAAGATGCCATAATCGAGTGGTCCTCTTATATCATCGTGGAATTATTTTATCTAAAGTCAAACATAAGATAATGTTTTTATTACAGGCTTTTTTCCGTCCAGAGTGGACTTCAATTCTAAATTAGCGCAATGCTCCTTTAAACAACCTTGTGCAGATCCTTTCATGTATATATGTAAGTAACTAGGTATATAACTAGGTATAGAGCACTCTTCAATTTGGTGTCGAAGTAATTTCGCGTTTGCTTTGCTTTCACTTTACTATGCTTTCTGATTCGTTATCAAAACTTGCGGCACTTTCTCAACCAATGGGAAGCAAAGCCAAAGCCAATCGTGCCTTGATATCACAGGTTTTCCCGCGCTTGGCCAAGGTTACAGGTTACATGTATTTGCTTCGAATTCTGATTGGTTCACCAGACTGTTTACGTCTGTTCTGATTGGTTAGAGTACTTACTTTGTGTTTGACACGTACTCAATTGAAAACTGCTCTATAAAGTCAGTAAGTAAGCTAGCTGTGTTTACATGATACCCGAACGACTTTCAAACCGGTGAATTCGTTTCCATAGTATCGTTCAATAACACTGAGTAAAAACGATGTGATTTCAACCCAAAATTTTTACCGGATAAGGAATCCTAATTTTTGTACGAAAACCCATTCTGGGGTCATGTAAACGTGACATGACTGTTTGTTTCATATTTCCGATTAAGTTTGAAGATTTCGTTACAAAATGAAACTTACAGCTTCATCAAAACGGCTTTTGTTAATACGATGTCAGCAAGTGTTCAAGTCGTAAGGGAATGAAAGTCTATCCAGTATCCTGTAAACCGCCCCATTAGAGAACAATTAGTGTAGCGAATATAATAAGTGAGACTGTTGTAAACATTAACATTAAAAAAGTGAAATCTGTAAAACGTGTTTGGTTTGAGAACAGTAGAATCCAAATATTTTATTTCATTTATTTTAAGCTGAGGGGGAAACGTCGCGGAGATTTTGCTGTATGTTGGCCAAAACAGCTTAAATATTTCACAAAGAACCTCATGAAATCGCTCTTAGAGCAGCGGGAGGAAAGTTTGAAATGATTTCTCCGCGTGATAATAGAATACAATCAGTTTTAAATTCACACGAGGAACTTCAAAAGATTGGTCAGTTTCAATCCATTTCCATCTGAGCCATCTGCAGACAAAAATGATTGACCCTAGTTTTTGTTCCCTAGAAGGATTATTAGAAAAAAAAAAATTGAACCATTATTTTAATGGTCCCATCCGATTCAAATATTTTTTTTCGCTATTCAAAGTGGCACTTATAAAAGGTGACACTGCCCCTTTAAAGACCTCCGAAGCCACCGTTAAGGTCCTTCTTGGACAGATTCATACCCAGTCACCATTTCTATGTTTGTGGGTCGAGAGAAGAGTGGCCTTGATTCACTCTCGTATCCAATGTTCGCGCGCCATAAAGATGAAAATAGCGACTGTTTACGAGCATTATCCTTAGGTGGGTCACGAATAGACCAGCTTACAACTGAGCAAACAAAAGAAATCAAAAGCCTTTCAGTTTTACGTGCATAGGGAAGACTGGAACAGCGACTATCTTTCGACGTACCATCTTCGACATGCTAGATAAACAGCTGAAAGACCGTTATGAGAATTAAACACTTATTGGCTAAAAAAACTGAACGACAAATTAACAACAAATGCTCACCTAAATTGGCTGATAAATGTATCAACTTGAAATTTTACATGACTCTCGGAAACTTCCGGTATAGATTTCGGCCGTTTTGTTCTCATGTTAAATTTCCAAAACCACCGATTTAATTATCGATCTCGGATTGACTTCTAAATATCCCCCCACCACGTCACTCTGAAGATATATAAACCCATCTCCCTTACCCAGAGTCGAGTTCAACGGTAAATTAATCAGTTGTGTTAAGGAGCTAGCTCCGCCGCCAAAACTTTATTTCGCGCGCGCCTACAATACCGCCAGCTACGCAGGCTACTGTAAAAAAAAAAACAGCAAATACTAAACTTGCAACAGCAAGAAGGTGGCCGCGGCCGCTTAATAGAGGTGACCGTTGAATAGAAGTATCGAATACAGCATTTTACTGACAAATAATTTGGGACTTTGGAAAGTGGCCACTTAATGGAGGGTGGCCGCTTAATAGAGGTCGGACTGTATAAAAAAGTTTAATATCAAACAATGGGTCCCATACCCCTGGGAGCATGATTTTCAACGCCGCGTTTACTGCCGGTGTGTCTCGTAGAAGGTGGTTTAATTAGTCTCCCTGTTCCAAGATGCAAGTCTCCGGCTTTTTTAGGTGATCGATATTACTACATCTTTTCCAATTGAGGGTGTAGCACGATACGAAACTTTTGCCTGAGGCAGGGGACCACACGACGCAAAATAAACTGTTCTGAATACGTTCCGTTGCCGGATCTCTTGCAGTGAAATGCACGTGCCAGACGTCTCTTTACGTGTAAATAAACCGAACTGATTGAAAGGCTGACACTAAGGCAAAGGGCTTATTTATTAGGGGCCAATATTTCAACTAGTACAACTAGTCTTCTTCAGGGCCAGAGTTACAATGAGTTACATTTAAACGTAAACATAAACAGTTAAAGGTTAACACGATACGTTGTATGAGCCTCTCTATGGGTACCCACAGTCTTCGTTTTCTTCGCGATTTTTTAGCCTGCGTAGCTGGCGGTTTTGGTGGGCGGTAAAGCCGGGCCAAAACGAGTGGTGCAGCTGCGGGTAAAATGTGGAGAAAACCGTGACAGTCGCGGCGAAGTCGCGTCAACGAGCGGCTTTGCCGCAATTTTCTCGTTGCCCTCGCCCCATTTCTCCGCGGCTTCGCCACTCGTTTTGGCCCTCGTGCCCGGCTCGCCGGTGAGCCCACCCATAAAAACCGCCAACTACGCAGGCTACGATTTTTTCGCAAACCTTTGTTTTTTTAGGAAGATCTTCGTTTTTTCGGATTGAAATGGTTTAAATGTTCTTTCAGTGTTATTCACAGTTGATAAATATTTCACTACAATAGCAAATTGCATAATTCACTGAAACAATAAAGGATTGTTGGATTCTTTGGCGACGTTTTAACCCCATTTTAACATGCTAGAAGCTGATGAGATTCCAAGAAATCGAAACTGCAGTCTTGGATGAGAAACAACATTAGACAATCGCCAAAAGAAATTTTACTAGCATCCTAGAGACTCACAAGAGAGTTGTCTATCTTAGCTTCGAATATCTGCTGCGGATGCGAGCTAAGCCACAAAATAATGGAGGTACGTTTCAGCTCTAAGAACACAATAGCTGTTTTTCAGATACGAAGCAACTCAGAGAGCTAAAAGACAGCGCAACAAGCTATAGATCGTTTTCGCGTGACGTCACGCATTGGCCCGCCGCCATATTGGTGTACCACTTTTGATTGCGTAATACGGCATTGGTAGGTCACAACTGCAATTGTCATTCCCACTGGTAAAAATGGATTGAAACAAAAGCGAATCAAGCTCCGAGGATAATTCGAAGGTTGCCTATTTCTTTCCGATTTCTGAAAATGCAAAGAAGCTGGATTTCCGATCAAAGATCGATATTTGCAGAAAATATCCACAATCGGAATCGATCCAGTGTTGATCGAAGGGAAGCACTTTCAGCCTGACTGTTTACCTCCGGTCTAATCCACAAATAGAGACCTTTAGATTCTAGAACCAGTACAAGTACGACTTCGAGATTTGACTTCGAGTTTTTAGCAAAGTACCAAGAACAGGTATATCACAGAAAGTTTCATTTCACTCTTTACGAACGACGAACTTGACGCAGTTGGCTTGAATGATGATAGTTAAGCCCTTTCGTGTTTCCAAAAAGACGAGATCACCTACGTTTTGAGGACTCGTTTTCGCCACTACAAGATTCTTACAAAAACTCGTAGCAAAATGACGACAGCTATCTCGTTTTCCCGCCAAAATGACACTGCTTCACGCGCGCGCACTCTTTGTTTATTGGAGAAACTCGCAGTCGTACTCCTACTCGTATTAGAATCTAAAGGTCTCTAATATCTTAATTATGTTAACTCGTTTTGGAGACAAGCTTCTACACTCATTATTTGACATCTGCTGCTACTTTTTTTTTAAATCCACAGTGTATTCTTTTCCGAATTCAGCGAATGTTTAATCCTTTCCATGCAATTTATAGTTTTTGAGTTTTGACGTGGCACGCAGTGTACCAAACTGTTGCATTCATTTGCCTCTATCTCTCTTATTATTTGTGCTATGGTGCTAATTTTTTTTTAATGGATAATGTATTCTAATCCGAATTCAACGAAAGTTTAAGCTTTTTCACACGTGTGTAATTTAACGAAAATTGACTTACGCGTTCACAAGCTTTTGCATTCATTTGCCTCTATCTCTTACATTATTTGACCTATACGGCTACTTTTTTTTAATTCACATTGTATTGTTTTCCAAATTCAGCAAAACTCTAATATTATCCATACAATTTATAGTTCTTTTAATTTTGACCTTGCGCGGACAAGTTTTCCGGCGTGTAATTGAACGAAAATGCAGTTACGTGTTCACAAGCTGTTGCATTCATTTGCATGTATCTCTCTTATTATTTGTCCTATGCTGCTCCTTTTTTTTTTAATCCGAAGCGTATTGTTTTCCAAATTCAGCAATAGTTAAGTCTTTTTAATACGATTTATAGTTTTTTGAGTTTTGACGTTGCGCGCACAAGTAATTGAAATTTTCCGGCGTGTAATTTAACGAGAATTCAGTTACGCGTTCACAAGCTGTTGCATTCATTTGCCTCTATCTCTCTCATTATTTGTGCTATGGTGCTATTTTTAAATTAACAGCATATTGTTTTCCAAGTTCAGCAATAGTTCAATCTTATCCATACAATTTATAGTTTTTGAGTTTTGACGTTGCGCGCACAAGTAATTAAATTTTTCCGGCGTGTAATTTAGCGCAAACTCTGCTACTCGTTCACAAGCTGTTGCATTCGTTTGCCTGTATCTCTCTTGTTATTTGTGCTATGGTGCTACTTTTCTTTTGACAGATAGTGTATTCTAATCCGAATTCAACAAAGGTTTAAGCTTCTTCATACGATTTATAGTTTTTGAGTTTTGACTTAGCGCGCACAACTCATTGAATATTTCTGGTGTGTAATTTAACCAAAATTGGGTTACGCGTTCACAAGCGGTTGCATTCATTTGCCTCTATCTCTCTTATTATTTGTGCTATGGTGCTACTTTTTTCTTAATGCATACTGTATTCTAATGCAAATTCAACGAAAGTTTAAGCTTTTGCATAAAATTTATAGTTTTTGAGTTTTGACTTAGCGCGCACAAGTCATTAAATATATCCGGTGTGTAAATTAACGAAAATTGACTGACGCGTTCACAAGTGGTTGCTTTCATTTGCCTCTATCTCTCTTATTATTTGTGCTATCGTGCTATTTGTTTTCTAATGGATAGTGTATTCTAATCCAAATTCAAAAAAAGGTTTAAGCTTTTTGATACAATATATAGTTTTTGAGTTTTATCTTAGCGCGCACAAGCATTTGAATTTTTCCGGTGTGTAATTTAATGGAAATTGATTTACGCGTTCACAAGCTTTTGCATTCACTTGCCTCTATCTCTCACATTATTTGACCTAGGCGGCTACTTTTTTTTAAATTCACATTGTATTGTTTTCCAAATTCAGCAATACCCTAATCTTATCCATACAATTTATAAATTTTGAGTTTTGACGTTGCGCGCACAAGTAATTGAAATTTTGCGGCGTGTAATTTAACGCAAACTCCGCTACGCGTTCACAAGCTGTTGCGTTCATTTGCCCCCATCCCCCTTTATTATTTGTGCTATGGTGCTACTTTTCTTTTAATAGATAGTGTATTCTAATCCTAATTCAACGAAGGTTTAAGCTTCTTCATACGATTTATAGTTTTTGAGTTTTGACTTAGCACACACAAGTCAATGAATATTTCCGGTGTGTAATTTAACCAAAATTGGGTTACGCGCGCGTTCACAAGCTGTTGCATTCATTTGCCTCTATCTCTCTTATTATTTGTTCTATGCTACTTCTTTTTTTTAATCCACAGCGTATTGTTTTCCACATTCAGAAATAGTTTAATCTTATCGATACGATTTTAGTTTTTGAGTTTTGACGTTGCACGGACAAGTGATTGAAATTTTCCGGCCTGTAATTTAACGCAAGTTGCGCTACGCGTTCACAAGCTGTTGCATTCATTTGCTTGTATCTCTCTTATTATTTGTGCTATGGTGCTACTTTTTTTTTAATCCGCAGGGTATTGTTTTCCAAGTTCAGCAATAGTTCAATCTTATCCATACAATTTATAGTTTTTGAGTTTTGATGTTGCGCGCACAAGTAATTAAATTTTTCCTGCGTGTAATTTAAGGTGGGGGTTTACCTGAAAGTCGTTTTCACGCCGCTTAAAATCGGTCAAATGGAAATATCTTGTTTGCATTTCAAGCAATACAAAAACCCTCCATTCATAACACAAATCAATGATTTGGGGTGTTTTATGCATTTTTGAGTAGTTTTTAGGTATATTTGGAAGGAAATAATTTTTCTTGAAGGATTGGTAAAATGAAAAGATATAAGAAATGTTGAAGATTTAGTGAAGTTTTAAAATTAGAATTTGTAGTTAATAGCTAATAGACGGATACCAAGTTAGTCAACTAACAACCTGGGGTGCTCTTGCGTGGTTATCGACTGTCTGTTAGTGTTTCAAAAATCATTTTCTTTCTTCTATCCATTCTTAAAACCTCTTCAAATTTCACTCAAATTCAGTTAGAGCCCCACCTTAACGAAAATTCAGTTACGCGTTCACAAGCTGTTGCATTCATTTGCGTCTATCTCTCTCATTATTCGTGCTATGGTGCTACTTTTCTTTTAATGGATAGTGTATTCTAATGCAAATTCAACGAAAGTTTAAGCTTTTTTATACAAGTTATAGTTTTTGAGTTTTGACTTAGCGCGCCAAGTCATTGAATATTTCCGGTGTGTAATTTAACAAAATTTGGGTTACGCGTTCACAAATGGTTGCTTTCATTTGCCTCTATCTCTCTCATTATTTGTGGTATTGTGCTATTTGTTTTCTAATGGATAGTGTATTCTAATCCAAATGCAAGGAAAGTTTAAGCTTTTTCATAGAATATATAGTTTTTGAGTTTTATCTTAGCGCGCACAAGCAATTAAACTTTTCAGGTGTGTAATTTAACGAAAATTGATTTACGCGTTCACAAGCTTTTGCATTCATTTGCCGCTATCTCTCACATTATTTGACCTAGGCCGCTACTTTTTTTTTAATTCACATTGTAATGTTTTCCAAATTCAGCAATATTTTAATCTTATCCATACAATTTATAAATTTTGAGTTTTGACGTTGCGCGCACAAGTAATTGAAATTTTCCGGCGTGTAATTTAACGCAAACTCCGATACGCGTTCACAAGCTGTTGCATTCATTTGCCTGTATCTCTCTTGTTATTTGTGCCATGGTGCTACTTTTCTTTTAATAAATAGCGTATTCTAATCCGAATTCAAGGAAAGTTTAAGCTTATTCATACAATTTATAGTTTTTGAGTTTTGACTTGGCGCGCACAAGTCATTCAATATATTTGGTGTGTAATTTAACGAAAATTTGGTTACGCGTTCACAAGCTGTTGCATTCATTTGCGTCTATCTCTCTCATTATTTGTGCTATGGTGCTACTTTTTTTTTTAATTCACAGTGTATTTTTTTTCAAATTCAGCAATAGTTTTATCTTATCCATAAAACTGATGGTCTGTTAGTTTTGACGTTGCGTGCACAAGTAATTGAAATTTTCCGACGTATAATTTAACGAGAATTCAGTTACGCGTTCACAAGCTGTTGCATTCATTTGCCTGTATCTCTCTTATTATTTGTTCTTTGCTGCTCCTTTTTTGAATCCACAGCGTATTGTTTTCCAAATGCAGCAATAGTTTAATCTTATCCATACGATTTATAGTTTTTGAGTTTTGACGTTTCGCGCACAACTCATTGAATATTTCCGGTGTGTGATTTAACGAAAATTTAGTTACGCGTTCACAAGCTGTTGCATTCATTTGCCTGTATCTCTCTTAATATTTGTGCTATGGTGCTACCTAACTTTTAATGGATAGTGTATTCTAATGCAAATTCAACAAAAGTTTAAGCTTTTTTACACAATTTATGGTTTTTGAGTTTTGACGTTTCGCGCACAAGTCTTTGAATATTTCCGGTGTGTAATTTAACGAAAATTAGGTTACGCGTTCACAAGCGGTTGCATTCATTTGCGTCTATCTCTCTCATTATTTGTGCTATGGTGCAACTTTTTTTTTTAATTCACAGTATATTTATTTTCAAATTCAGGAATAGTTTAATCTTATCCATACAATTGATAGTCTGTTAGTTTTGACGTTGCGTGCACAAGTAATTGAAATTTTCCGACGTATAATTTAACGAGAATTCAGTTACGCGTTCACAAGCTGCTGAATTCATTTGCCTGTATCTCTCTTATTATTTGTTCTTTGCTGCTCCTTTTTTTAATCCACAGCGTATTGTTTTCCAAATTCAGCAATAGTTTAATCTTATCCATACAATTTATAGTTTTTGAGTTTTAACGTTGCGCGCACAAGTAACTGAATTTTTTCGGCGTGTAATTTAACGAAAATTCAGTTACGCGTTTACAAGCTGTTGCATTCATTTGCCTGTATCTCTCTTATTATTTGTTCTTTGCTGCTCCTTTTTTGAATCCACAGCGTATTGTTTTCCAAATTCAGCAATAGTTTAATCTTATCCAATCAATTTATAGTTTTTGAGTTTGAACGTTGCGCGCACAAGTAACTGAGTTTTTCCGGCGTGTAATTTAACGAAAATTCAGTTACGCGTTCACAAGCTGTTGCATTCATTTGCCTGTATCTCTCTTAATATTTGTGATATAGTGCTACTTTTTAATGAATAGTGTATTCTAATGCAAATCCAACGAAAGTTTAAGCTTTTTTTTACGATTGATAGTTTTTGAGTTTTGACTTAGCACGCACAAGTTATTGAATATTTCCGGTGCGTAATTTAACAAAAATATGGTTACGCGTTCCCAAGCGGTTGCATTCATTTGCCTCTATCTCTCTCATTATTTGTCCTATGCTGTTCATTTTTCTTATAATGGACAGTGCATTTTTTTTTTCAAATTTAGCGAAAGTTTAAGTTTCTACATACAATTTATAAATTTTGAGTTTTAACTTAGCTCGCACAAGCAATTGAGTTTATTCGGTGTGTAATTTAACGAAAATTGACTTACGCGTTCACAAGCTTTTGCAATTCTGCAATAGTTTAATCTTATCCATACAATATATATTTTTTGAGTTTTGACGTTGCTTGCACAAGTCACTGAATATTTTCGGTGTGTAATTTAACGAAAATTAGGTTACGCGTAGTCACAAGCGAAACTTTCTTGTGTCCCAAATGTAATGTTGGAACCCAGTCAATATTAAATTTATTCCAGCTTTAAGAAACGAAGTGCTTTTTGCAAACACGATCGTGCTCTAAGATCTCTTCAGTGAGGTCGTTACGACTTATCGCTGAAATCCAGCGCAATCTTCTCTCCTCTGACAATTCTTGAGCTTTTTAACCCTGATTTGTAACGATGGAAGGCACCCTTGCAAAGTATATCCTTTTATCTCGTCCACTTTTCCTGCCACAGCCCACAATCAGACACAAAACCATGTTCTTCGCAAGCGCCGCTACTAGCCAATGTGGCGGCGTAGCAACGGTAGTCAAGGATTTGGTCACGTGAGTGGAAACGATCTATAGCTCTCGAAAGCAAGAGACAACAATGATAAGCTTTGTAAAGACGAGGATCTGTTAGACCCTCATATCCGTGCAATCTTCACGCAGCGAGATACAATAGCAGAAGCATTAATTCACGAGTTAAGAAATCCACGGATCCAGTATCTTTAAAGATAACATTTATTTAGCGCTACCTAAAATCTTGAAGTCAATCCAAGCCGATAAGCCTTAACAAATGGCACAGAGCTAGCATACACAATGACATATCAAAACCTAATCCTTACGGCTCTTAGTGATAAGTATGAAACCCTCCAATTAGTATATTTGAGAATTCCCCCTCACGATCAAGACAAACACCATTAAGAGCGGTCGCATAACATTTTGATCTAAAGGGAAGATTCTCTTATGCAAAAGGAAAATCGCTTAAAGAATTGCTTGTAAAACAAAAAGTGAAAAGGCTGTTATCAGCACAACGGACACACAGTGGGAGTCTCGCAGGTCTGTCAACCCCACTGATTTTAACACAGAAATGTGGTCAAATGCCAAAATTCAGAAATAACAGATATTTTCTGTAGTGTTTACGAGTTTTGACAGTTTTATATCTGAGTGTTCAATTTGATCACGCAAATTTTGGTCAAATTTCAGATCTTCGCTTCAATCTTGAGATTTTCTTTTTTTCCTCGGTGATCTTCGCGTCTTCGATTTCTTCGGAAATACCCATAGAAAGACTCTTGTATGGAAGAGTTATCTTGAAATAAAAGTCAAGAATCGCAGTTCTACTTGGGAATAAACATTTTGTCAGAATTGAATTTAAAATCTTCAATTTTTAATCTTTTAGCCTGTTTAGACCAGTTCAGCTACCTCCATACTGAAATCCTAAAGTATGACCATTCAAATGAAAGCTACTGAGCAGCACTTTTGGTTTCCAGTGATACTGTTTGGTACCGTACATGGTGGTTCTAACTTTTGAGTCCGTGGACAAAATCTTGAATGTCTCCAATATTTGCGGAACTGTAGACCACTTTCTTATTTGTAAACTTTTATAAACCAGACGTAAATGCTTATCCTGGGTTAGCCTAATCGTACTTGGAACGACTACTATGATGGATGCATCCTGGGAGATTGACTTTTTGGTCTCTGCGTTCCACCGCCAAAATATGTCTTGGGTACAAACCGAAATATTCCACATCGAAAACGAAGGCTTGTTAGTATGAACGGTTTCCAGTTGACTGAAGAGGGGAAAACCCAGCACTGTCTTTTTTTGGAGAGATCTCTTTAAAGGTATAAATCATTTAGCCAGTTTAGCAGGCGCTGTTAAGGCGAGGGTAAACCTTAAAGCCGTTTTCACGCCGCTTAAAATCGGTTTAAAGAAAATATCTCGTTCACGCTTCAAGCAATCCAAAAACTCTCTGCTCATCCCGTTAACCTGTATTGTGGGGTGTTTTGTGAATTTTTGGTTGATTTTTGGGTATATTTGGGAGGAGATAGTTTCTCTGAAAGGATTGGTAAAATTAAGAGAAATAAAAAGAATTGAAGATTTAGTGAAGTTTTAAAATTAGAATTTGTAGTTAATAATTAATAGACGGAAACCAAGTTAGTCCACTAGCAACCTGGGGTGCTCTTGCGTGGGTATCAACTGTCTGTTGATGTTCCAAAAATCATTTTCTTTCTTTTATCCCTTCTTTAAACCTCTTAAAATTCCGTTCAAATTCACGTTTACCCTCACTTTAAGGGTAAGGGAAATCAGACGCGCGCGCGAATTGCTTGGAACGGCGTGTGCGTGAGCGTTTGGGCTCCCATCGCTTCTTGCGCGTGCCTGATTCCCTATCCCATGCCCTCTTCTTTATAGCACCAGACACAGAGGCTATCTGAGAAATTCCAACAGCTCCAATACAAAACCCCAAGAAACAAGGACATTTATGGAAACTCGCAAACGTTTAAGCACAGATCTAAGAATTTTGAGCTTGTTTTGAAAGTTATTTAGGGGAGTTTACGGTTTTGCTGGGTTAAAAACTGTATCACATTCTAGCCAGAAGACATTCTAGCCAGAAGACATTTTTCTTCAGTTATAATCCTAAATCGATCATTACTACCATGCACTCTTTATCGAGGGAAACTGTAATAATGGTATAAACAAATGCATAAACATTGGTAAACAAGTTTCTGTCATTTTTGAGATTAAAACGTTACCACAGCATCTGCATATAATGTAACCTGCTAAAACAGCCCTAATTTCAGTTTCCTAGTTTGGGAAAAAGCAATTACAAAGGAGGAGATTGATATGACTTCGTCACTGAATTCATTGCCAAAGAATTAGGACGGTCAGTTACTTGTGGTCAGTTTCATGTTTGTCGTTGTTGTTGTTGTTGTTGTTGTTGTTGTTGTTGTTTTCCAGACAATAGGTCATTTCCGAGTTGCTTTGGACGTCATTATGAAAGCGAGGTTTCGTGCATAATTCTTTATAGAAAAATTAATTTTTCAAACAAAAATAATTTTCACGTGAAAAGCTCAGCTTAGCGACTCGAAAATGGCCTGATGGCAGCAGCCCTTGTTAG
This sequence comes from Pavona decussata, assembly GCF_977016875.1. Classification (NCBI taxonomy): domain Eukaryota; kingdom Metazoa; phylum Cnidaria; class Anthozoa; order Scleractinia; family Agariciidae; genus Pavona; species Pavona decussata. The sequence continues at coordinate 180,232 of NW_028145463.1, forward strand.
AATTTCTTTCACTTTCTGGGCTTCGAGTCTCCGTTGACCAAAATAAACGAAGGTTCAAAACACTGCCCAGCATAGAATCCCGTAGGGAAGAAGCGCTGCCATCTTCAATTTGAACGCGTCGAATAATTGAAAAAAAAAAACCCTTGATCTCCATACACGTCTTTTTTTTTTTTTGTCAGTTAGATTCGTGGCATGCATGACCATGAGCCTCGACTATAAAAGTTTCTGATCAAATAACGTTCCTGAAGAAATATTTTTTGGCTGATTATTCCCTTAACAAAACCCCTGCGGTACTCTTCGATCGATTGTTGGTCAGGGGAGAGAGGGTGGGAGGCCTATGCGGCTCTTTTCTACAAACCAAATTAATTAATCTTCTGGTAACCATTTTCAGACAAGGCCTAGCTTATTCAAAGAACTGGTAACTTTACACAGCGGATAAAATGTATTGGTTGATGTACATTTTATCAGCTGGATAGCAATTAAATTTATTCAGTGGAGAGAGTTGTCCACTCTTTGAACAACCGTGTGATCTGCCCCGGCTCTAAAATTCACAGCAGCATTTTAACTTTTAGAATCCATCTCCGTTTTTGTAAAATCCATACTCGTTTTTAAACTTTCAGAGCACAATGGTTAAAATTTCTACCCTCTTTCAGACAAAAATAGGCTCAAATATCAAATTCTTTGGAGCCGCATGCACATACCGATATAGCGTATATAGTAGAGTATCCCCGCCCCTCTCCCTTCTGGGTAAAAAAAAATAAAAATGTGAAAGAAAGTGAAAACAACAGACTCTAAAAGCAGCAGCATATATTGTTCGTGTCAGCATTTGGCGCGATTAGATCATTATATAACCAATAATAATCATCAGAACAGGCTCTCACACGCGCTGTTTCATTCCAGATCAGGCCCGAAAGCGAAGAACATGGAATTCGAAAACACCTTGAGGTTCAAAAACAAAATAATCATCTATTTTAGCTCGTTGACAAACATCACACATTTTCTTCTAAGGTTATTCCCTTTCTTTGTAAACAGACCATTTGTCCATGAATGGATAAATAGAGAATATTACACGGCGACGCAAAGATATTAATTTTATTTTCGAATGGTAAAAAAAACTTTTTACGAACGAGCGCAGCGAAAGAGTAAAATATTGTCTTTAACAAGAGAAAATAAAATTCATATCTTCGCGCTTCCCTGCAATATCCTCTTTTTTATTATATAGACAAATCTATCGCTGGCCATTTTTCACCGACTGTTTTCACAAACAACCGAAAAAGCGGGAAACGACTTCTTCAATATCCCTACTAGTGAGGATATGGAAAATACGCCTCTCGGGTCCCGGATGTACTTTCGCATGAATTTTACCAGTGGTGTATTTTCCAGTAAAACACTCGTGTCTGAAGTTTCTTTAGATTCGTGGCGCGGCAACATGCAGGGATGTGTCGCTGCCCAGACGTGAAAAAGAGTGATTTTTTGAATGATTAGCTTAGGCCTACAAACAGGAGGCTACACAAATAAAAAAAGCATTACATTCGAAAACGAAATGTAGAGCTCGCAAAAGGCGAAAAAAAAGAGACACTCAAAATACTAAAACTTGAAAACCAATCTACGGCCACTCCTTTGTTGATTTTGTTTGTTAAACGTCAATTCACGAGGAATAAAGCACACTCTTTCATTGATTTTCGAGGTGAGTTATAATTTTACTAGCTGCGAATTCAGTATTTGAACTTTCTGTTTCTGAAATCGGTGACGCAATAGTTATTGCTTGAAAGTCTAAAAATAAAGCTAAAAAGAAACCCAAAAATATAGAAGACTTCCGCCGTTATGCTATAAAAAGACGCGTCCTCATGTATAATCCTCGAATTTGTTCTGGACTTAAGGAATATCGCGCAGTTGTTATTGAAAGTGAACTTTTAAACAAGAGGTAAGTAACAAGCTGGCAGTTTTGAGATTCAGTCATTCCTTGGTAGCTATTAAACGTTAATTTTTCAAAGTGATTACAATCATTGTGTGTAACGTGCAATCTACACTCACTATTTTCGGCAAAGTGTTGCTCTCTATCCCGCCCTTGTACTTTGTAATATGCGTCGCCTAATGTGATTTTGGAAAGGATGTTCAGGATAGTTATTTTACGAGTAACTTATTTATTTGTTTTCCATTAAATTACTTATTTGCTTGCAGAATCGCCATTTCAGTGAACTAAGTTGGTTGGAACTGACTTCAAGAAGGATCGTTTTGGGAAAGCAGTCAACGGTAAGTCATCACGGCCTCGTATGATACTCGCAGCTTAAATAATCGTTCCTTTGCACATAAGCAGATAAGAAATACAAACTATTCACGTATTATTTGTGTACTTTGTTTAAGATCCACTGCTTTAGTCTACGCTTTTCACTGAGCAACTCCAAAAATTCCTCAAATTATGTTCCACTGCACTAATTTAATTTGCAGCCTTACTAACACTCTCAATGAGTTGTCTTAGTTTTCGAGTCAGCCGTATTAAGAGTCTCACAAATGTTGTAGTCATTCCTGACAAGACATGTATTTTGAATTTTACTTACTTATGAAGGATATTCATTAATCAAGATTAAGGCAGCTTTTATAGCCCGTAACGACGCGGTACGGGCGATACACTTACCGGAAAATGTTCTCAGATTCAGTTGGGCGCTGAAGTCTAAACTGTATATTTCGCTTTGACATCTATAAATTTTCAGGGAAAAATCCAGTTAGCACTCACATCGGAGTATGTATCGGTGAAACTGTAAATATTCATCCCACAACGGTGGATTGATCTGGGCGACAATTTTTATTTTCTTTGTTACCCAAGCACGGTTTTCAGTTCCAGTAACGTCTACACTAAAAAAGGCAACTCTCTCTCAAAGGAGCCGAGTGTCACCTTAATTTCTAGCGTCACTTTTAAGAGCTATAAATCATCTTTGTATCGATAGAAACGTTGAAATAATGGTTCATTTTTGTTAACAATTAATAACCCTACTCTTGTCCAGTATTAGAAATTATCTTAAGCTGCGGATCGGCTAGGATGGAAATGGATTGCAACTTAAAAAAAGCCAATTTTTCAAGTTCTTCCATGCAGTGTATTATAGAGGAATCGCCTAAAACTCTTTATAATTTGTTCTTCCTCGTAGAAATCCCTTAATATTTTCCTTCCGGTTTTCTAAGAATAATCTCAAGTTAGAGAAAAGGCTTTGTGTCAAATATTTGAGCTGTTTTGTGCAACATACCGCCCTTAGCTTGGTGCAGGAAAATATGATTGCTTATACGAGAAAAATCAAGACAACAGGTCAAAAGCTGAATGGATCCGCTAATTACTACTATTTATTGCCTTTTTAAATAAACTTGAAACTTGAAACATAATAAATACATTACAGTAAATTATATTTACGTTACAAGATACAGTCAATCGTTTTTTTTTGTTGTTGTTGTTGTTGTTTTTTTTTTAATGTTCATCTTATGACAAAAAGTCGCAAAATGTTTTAGTTAACCGTTTACATGATACATTTGAAAGGTGTTTTTCCTACCACCTTTCTGAGAGCCTATCCACGTCAGCTCTTTTTTTTATTTTTGTTGAATTTCAGACGTCATCCAAGATATTTCGCCAAATGTGTCAATTATCGTAAGAAAAAGCTTTGAGAGATTCTACGTTTCTTAAAATCACTGTTGTATCGCCCGCAAACTATTTTTAAATTTTTAAAGTAATGCAAAGTTAAATTTCAATTCCTGAATATATTTGCTTGTCAATGTTTCTACAGGGAAGAATATTTTCATTGGGTTATTGGCCGGTTTTCGGGCTGTAATATTTTGCTGCCGCTTCTTACATTTAAATCAGTTCTTACCTTTCCTTGTGTTAACTTTCCTCTTCCTATTTAAACAGCCACTAGTTTTGGAGATAATGTGAGTAGACTGGATATTAATTGTTTGTTTTCAAATTTCTTAGTTGTAGAGAGTTTCTATCAAGTTTGCTGACGAAACTCCAACAGTCATTTTGTAAGGGGTGAGTTAGTCGCTTGTGTTAGGTTTTTACAGATTAATTTGTAAGGTTATTGACCAGGAGCAATAAAATATGCAATATATGTGATAACAAAAATTAGTGGGGTGTTAAAAAAAATTAGTGTTAGGTGGGAAACCACTCACTAATATTAAATTATTACTCACTATTATTTAAGAGTTTCTGAATTTCAGTTGGCTCATTCAAATGCTTCCCTTAACTGCATTCCAATAACTTGAAATTTTAAAAAGACTCCCTGGTGTTTTTTAACTCAATCCCATTTGCTGACTGGGAAAATGTTGACATTTGTCTGACGAACGAAAATTTAAGACTCGGCCTTGATTGGCCACGCTATACACGTAGCAACACGTAGTGGCAGTATGAAACAGCCACTTAGTAACTCAAAAGTTTTTTTATGACTCTTTGCGATGTTATTGAGACTTTTGTCGTTCTTAGTGCAGTGTTTCCTTATCCTTTTGTCGTCCGGAGGCTCAAAATGTCACGTCAGTATCAGTATTCCGTCATGTTATTGATTTTACATTTTGGCCAATCTTGGAAAGCTGTCAAATTCTTTCGTGCCAAATGAGTTCGGGTTTTCTTGAACAGGTGGCAATAAAGTGTTGTTAGGTTTAATTTCCAGTTAGGAGCTATTTAATTTATTTGGGGAGAATTTATTCCGAGTGTGAGAACATTGGATATTCAAACCAACCAACAAAATGGTTGAGTCAATATCGTATCACGTTGTGGTGAACACACTGATGCACAGGTTCCTCACGCGCGCTTGCATGTCATGTATATGCCATGTGATAACTAAATTTGTTTACTGGGGATATAAGGGGTACGAGGAGAGCGCCTTGTATATTCAGGTGTAATGAAGATGTGATTGTCTGACGCCTGGGAGAGGGTGGATGGGCGAAACTAAGGCTCAAAGTATATTTACTTCTGAAAGTGTCGAGTACAAATACCTCATTATTCTAAATTCGAAAACCTTGCACCCAAAACTCAAAGTGAAGAAAACGAAGCTACCACAACTAGAAAGTGAAGCAACCGATACTGGGAAACGAAATATGTCGAAAACTCGTCAGCGAAGCACCTCAAATTCCAGGAATAGAAAAGGAAACGCCGAACTGACCCGAAAACAAAACTCTCGGTTATTTTTATTATTTCATAAACATCATACATTTGCGCTTTTTTTTAAAACTAGGTATTAAAATACTGAGTTTTTATCGGTACAACGAAGCACTTAAACCCAGAATGTGCTGTTCAACAGCTATTTCAACCTTTTTAGTCTTTGCTGTTTTTTGTTGTTGTCGTTGATTTTGTTGTTGTTGTATTTTTGTTTGTTTGTTTTTTGCCAGTCTGGATTTATTTTGGCTAATTAACCTTATCTAAGAAATGTTCTTTTATTAAAATAAGGGATAACTTTGTACTGTTATCCCTCTTCCTTGTAAACACCACCCAGTTCCTTTGTGAATGAATGGCTGAAAAGACGTTTCGTTTTTATGATGTGATGCTGTCTCGACTTGATGATGAGGGCTTTGTGAATTACTTGTTCAGGGATGCACACCAAAAACTCGAAGACAAGCCAGCCCAAAATAAAAGAATTTCTTCAAAGGTAAATCGAAACCACATGTTCCCTTTGTCTGTTTTCAAAGTCAACCCTGGACTAAAAATTGCTCCTCACTCGTGTAACTCTAATTATTCCGTAGAGTAGGTTGACAATTCTGTCAAATGTTTGAAATTTTATTTCTTTGATCAACATTAGTAACATTAAAAGTTTCTGTTTCGATTCTCGTTGCCGCAATTATTTTAAGCACGTGACAATTTTTCGAGCTAAAACTGAATGACATGCATGTTATTACATGTAAATTACACCTCCCCAAGTACTCCTTCCTTTGTCTCCGGCCGCCCTTTACCGTTGTAATTGTATGTCTGTAAATAACTTATTTACAGAGTCATCATTCCTGTTTATTGAGCTGATGTAACTGACTCCAAGAAGCACCAATTTAGAGACGCAGTGAACGGTACAGCCTGCCGGTAAGTCATTTGCATGTGCCATGTTAATAAGACCAACTTGCTCAATTCCTCAAATGACGTCATGTTAACTACCAGCTCAGTTCCTAGTTTCTGAGGCGGCCGAGTCCAGGGTCTTGCAAAACAAGTAATTTACAACAAGGCATTTGTTTTGAATTTTACTTAATTTTACTTATTGCTGTCATCGCCCTTGAACTTGAAGTTGCCACAGATACGTTAAACGAATTTAAACAACAGAACATGGTTCTGTAATTATCCTTTCAACAAAACGGACAAAAGAGAAATGTAGTTTGCATCAAGCCCTTTTACAGGGATTCCGTGTTTGTCGGTGGAAATTTATGTGCGAAAGATATCAGAGTCAGAGAAATTAAGCACAAATGGGAAAGTTCTCAAACTTTCTCTTTTTCTAGGAACGTCCTTGGTGAAACAAAGCAGATTTGATAGGATCTCTGGTCATCATCTAACTAAATGGCGGAGGGCGAGTCAGAAGATATAGTGAAGCATATGCAAGAGCTTAGCCTTGCTAAAAAATTGGGCAATAGAGAGCGGGAAGGAAATACCTATTCTAAACTGGCTGATGTTTATCACAGTCAGGGTAATTTTAAACAAGTCATACAGTATCAAAAGCTACATCTTAGTATTGCTAAAGAATTAGGGAACAGGTCTAGGGAGGGAGAAGCGTATTGCAATCTGGGCGGTGCTTATCACCGTCTGCGTGATTTTCAACAAGCGATAGAGTGCCACAAACTACATCTTAGTATTGCTAGAGAATTAGGGAACAGGGATTGGGAGGCAATGGCTTGTTTCAATCTGGGCGTGGTCTACGACAGCCAGTGCAATTTTAAGCAAGCCATAGAGTATCAAAAGCTACATATTGATATTGCTAAAGAATTAGGGGACAGGGAAGGGGAGGGAAAAGGGTATGGCAACCTGGGCAATGCTTATTACAGAATGGGTAATTTTAAACAAGCCGCAGAGTTTCACGAACTACATCTTAGTATTGCTAAAGGATCAGGAAACAGAATTGGGGAGGGAGTAGCGTATGGCAACCTGGGCATTGCTTATGACAGTATGGGTAATTTTAAACAAGCCGCAGAGTATCACAAACTACGTCTTAGTATTGCTAAAGAATTAGGGGACAGGGATGGGGAGGGAAGAGCGTATGGCAGCCTGGGCATTGCTTATGACAGTCTGGGTAATTTTAAACAAGCCGCAGAGTACCACCAACTACATCTTAATATTGCTAAAGAATTAGGGGACAGGGATGGGGAGAGAAGAGCGTATGGCAACCTGGGCAATGCTTATCAAGGTCTGGGTAATTTTAAACAAGCCGCAGAGTATCACGAACTACATCTTAGTATTGCTAAAGAATTAGGGGACAGGGATGGGGAGGGAGGAGCGTATGGCAACCTGGGCAATGCTTATCGCGGTCTGGGTAATTTTAAACAAGCCGCAGAGTATCAGGAACTACATCTTAGTATTGCTAAAGAATTAGGGGACAGGGATGGGGAGGGAAGAGCGTATGGCAACCTGGGCAATGCTTATCAAGGTCTGGGTAATTTTAAACAAGCCGCAGAGTATCAGGAACTACATCTTAGTATTGCTAAAGAATTAGGGGACAGGGATGGGGAGGGAAGAGCGTATGGCAACCTGGGCAATGCTTATCAAGGTCTGGGTAATTTTAAACAAGCCGCAGAGTATCACCAACTACATCTTAATATTGCTAAAGAATTAGGGAACAGGGCTGGGGAGGGAAGAGCGTATGGCAGCCTGGGCATTGCTTATCGCGGTCTGGGTAATTTTAAACAAGCCGCAGAGTATCACGAACTACATCTTAGTATTGCTAAAGAATTAGGGGACAGGGATGGAGAGGGAGGAGCGTATGGCAACCTGGGAAATGCTTATCAAGGTCTGGGTAATTTTAAACAAGCCGCAGAGTATCACGAACTACATCTTAGTATTGCTAAAGAATTAGGGGACAGGGATAGGGAGGGAGGAGCGTATGGCAACCTGGGAAACGCTTATTGCAGTATGGGTAATTTTAAACAAGCCGCAGAGTATCACCAACTACATCTTAATATTGCTAAAGAATTAGGGAACAGGGCTGGGGAGGGAAGAGCGTATAGCAGCCTGGGCATTGCTTATTGCGGTCTGGGTAATTTTAAACAAGCCGCAGAGTATCTGGAACTAGATCTTAGTATTGCTAAAGAATTAGGGGACAGGGATGGGGAGGGAAAAGCGTATGGTAGCCTGGGCATTGCTTATCGCTGTCTGGGTAATTTTAAACAAGCCGCAGAGTATCACCAACTACATCTTAATATTGCTAAAGAATTAGGGAACAGGGCTGGGGAGGGAAGAGCGTATGGCAACCTGGGCAATGCTTATCAAGGTCTGGGTAATTTTAAACAAGCCGCAGAGTATCACGAACTAAATCTTAGTATTGCTAAAGAATTAGGGGACAGGGATGGGGAGGGAGGAGCGTATGGCAACCTGGGCAATGCTTATCAAGGTCTGGGTAATTTTAAACAAGCCGCAGAGTATCACCAACTACATCTTAGTATTGCTAAAGAATTAGGGAACAGGGCTGGGGAGGGAAGAGCGTATGGCAACCTGGGCATTGCTTATCGCGGTTTGGGTAATTTTAAACAAGCCGCAGAGTATCACGAACTAGATCTTAGTATTGCTAAAGAATTAGGGGACAGGGATGGGGAGGGAAGCGCGTATGGCAACCTGGGCGATGATTATCAAGGTCTGGGTAATTTTAAACAGGCCGCAGCGTATAAAAAACTACATCTTAGTATTGCTAAAGAATCAGGGAACAGGTATGGGGAGGGAGTAGCCTATGGCGGTCTTGGAGATGCTTATTATAAAATGCTTGATTTCAAACAGGCCGATGAATGTTGGAAACATAGTCTCAGTATCGCTCAAGAAATTGGGGACAGGGATAATGAGGGGGAGGCTTTTAGAAACCTGGGTGCAGCTCTTTTACGCTTGGGTGATTTTGAACAATCCATGGAGTACACGAAACAAAGTCTTGTTATATCGAAAGAATTGGGCGACAGGGCTGAGGAGGGAGCTACTTATGACGCATTGGGCCATGTGTATTCCCGACTAGGTAATTTTAAAGTAGCAGTAGAGTATCACAAACAAAGCCTTAGTATTGCTAAAGAGTTAGGGGATAAGGTTCAAGAGGCTCAATCATGCCATTCATTAGGTCATAATTATGAATGTGTGGGTTCTTTGACTGAGGCACTTGATTGTTATCGATCGAGCGTAAAAACCTTTGATGACATAAGAGCTCTTCTACAGTCAAAAGATATGTGGAAAATAAGCTTTCGTGATCTCCACCAGTGTGCGTACACTTCGTTATGGAGAACTCTTGTGAAGACTGGAGAGACTGACGAGGCTTTGTGCACTGCTGAGCAAGGACGAGCACAGGCCTTGATCGATGTGTTGAAAGAAAAGTATGGAGTTGACTCATCACCGTCCGCTTTACCTAAACCTAAGGAGACAATTACCTATATATTAAACAATGTAACTAAAGAAACAGTTTTTCTTGCGCTTGATGAAAATGCGATCAGTTTTTGGTTGTTGCGAAGAGGGAAAGAGATTCTCTTTAAGCAAAAGGAAATAGAACCTGATAGTTGCAAGTTGCTAATAGATGCTACTTTGAGAGACATTGCTGTAGGCGTTCGAGTAATGTGCGAGGATCGTTCAATGGATGAAGAATGTGATGGCCCGCCGTCCAACAGAGAAGCTGCTGAGGAAAAAGACCAATCACCGACCTCCTCTGTCAATTCTTTGCGCCAGCTGTATGATGTTATTATTGGCCCCATTGCAGACTTGCTCGAAGGTGACCAGTTAACCCTTGTTCCAGATGGTCCATTTTTCCTGGCTCCTTACTCTGCACTTAGTGAATCAATCAGGATTCACATCGTTCCCTCGTTGACCGCTTTACGACTGATCGCAGATGCACCCGAGGACTTTCACGGTAGGAGTGGGGCGTTGCTTGTGGGAGATCCATGTTTGGAAGAAGTTACCAACGTGTTTGGTAGGCCCGTTTGGAAGCAGCTTCCATTCGCCAGAAAGGAAGTGGAGATGATTGGAAAACTTCTAAAGACCACACCTCTTACCGGACGAGATGCGACTAAAGACGAAGTGGTGAAAAGATTGGAGTCGGTTGCTTTGGTGCACATTGCCGCACACGGGAGTGCTGAAACTGGAGAAATTCTTTTGGCCCCAAACCCAGGCTGGACATCTCGCATCCCTGCGAAAAAATACTACATATTAACAATGTCAGATGTACAAGCCGTTCGTCTGCGAGCAAGACTCGTAGTGCTTAGTTGCTGTCACAGTGGCCGGGGAGAAGTCAAGTCTGAGGGCTTGGTTGGTATCGCGCGAGCTTTCTTGTGTGCTGGTGCTCGCTCTGTTCTGGTGTCACTCTGGGCGATTGATGACGAGGCTACCATGGAGTTTATGAAACACTTCTACTACCACCTGGCAGAAGGAAAAAGCGCGATTGTGGCTCTTCACCAGGCCATGAAATCTCTGCGCGAGTCAGAGAAGTTCCGTGACTTGAAGTACTGGGCTCCATTTGTGCTGATTGGTGATGATGTGAAGCTTGAATTGGAGAAAGGAAATGAAACAGAATGGTAAGTTTAGTTTGTGTTTAACTTCAGACAGACGTAATTTTATGATAAACAAGGACAGCTAACTGCAAAGAAAGCTCAATTCCTGCCAGAGGAATAGTCGTAAAAGCTGTCTAAAGATTATTTCAATTACCAAGCCTTCCGCTGTTTATTAAAACGAGGGGATAGCTTTAAGAAAGGATGCCATGAGAAGATGTTCGTTTTCGTGTTTTCTTGGTACTATGCGAAAATGCCTTACTTTTCTTACTCTAGCCTTTTCCAGGCGTTCAGAAAATAAAAAGCAACGTAAATAAAATTGCGTTCCCCGCTATTTTGATCGCCTGTTCTCGCACTAGTTAATGTTTCAACCGTTTGAGATAAAGAACGAATGTTACCATTTCCCCTCAGATTTTTAAGAATGGTACCTTTAAATTTTAGACATTTTATGAACTTAATGACCTTAATGGAAGTTAAACTTCCGTTGAACGTTGTTTTCAATTGAGGCACCAGGAGTCTCGCTGATTAAGGGAAATTGTTAATGTGTTGCCAAAAATATGTGGTGGACTTCGTGGGTAGTGTCTTCAATTTTGTTCGTTTGTCTCTCCTTTTTTTTCTGGCAAACAAAAAAAAAAATAAGCGCTTCACCTGAGCTCCACAAACTTCTAAATTTAGAGCCTCGAGGAAAACTTATCCCTCACATATTTTTTGGTTGGCAGAAGTGTCATCATACTCAAGACAAGAGAGAACTACTAAGCGAGTCTGACTGATCCATTGATGACGTCCATTTGGTGTGATGCAAACTATCCCGGGAACTTGTATGTAGTGTAAATATTTTAGATGTAATGGCCGGATCAAAAAAACAAACAAACAAACAGTAAATCAGTAACAAATGAAATGGAAACAAAATGAAGTTACTGCATTAAACCTTTGCTTTTGTGGTTCGTAATATATCTGGAGAGCAGGACATGTACAGGCTTGTTTTTAGTGCGCAAAATGGTACTTCACTTTATGAAGTTTTCAAAACGTAATTTTTCTTCTTTTGATGTAACGTTAAGAAACCTGGACAAATGAATTTGACGTAACATTTAATTTTTCATAGCTGCATAACAAATAACATACCAACATTGTAAAGATATTTTGAAGACATTTTATTAATTTTTTTGAAGTCATTATTCGTTTTAAGACAATATTGAGAACAACGTTTTACTTAATTGTTAATTCAGAAAAAATGTGGTTACTTAGGCCAAATTTAACGGCTTATCTACCCATATTTAGAAGCGAGAACTTTAATTTTTTTTAAGAATGACGTTTCTAGTGTTCTCAGTTTCGCATGTAAAGATGATTTTCTCCAAATCGTATTAAATTGTGTTTCTTTTAAAAATACCATAACTTAGCCGCAAAAATTGTGCTTGCCATTGTAAGTAAAAACAGTCTCTAAGACCCTCAAAGTTAGAAAGAGCACAAAAGACCAAGCAATGAATTTAAACAGTCTAAGACTGCGAGTTAACTTACAGAAACCTGATTACAAGAGGGCGAAGACTCAAATACTAAAATAAAATACTTCTCACTAACTTGTGTTTGAATAACAACAACAAGTGATGTAGTTAGCGTTGACCGGCTTAATAAGCTCAGAAGAATAATGATGCAATTATTATCTTAGAACTGATCAGGGCTCGGTTGTTTGAAATCCCATTAATTTTGAGAGAACAAGTTAAGAAATATGCTGGGGTTTTTTTATTTCAAATGATTTTTTTTGGCTTTTGACAAGATGCCATAATCGAGTGGTCCTCTTATTTGCATCGTGGAATTATTTTCTCTAAACTCAAACATAAGAAAATGCTTTTATTATAACAGTCTTTTCTTTTCAGAGTAGACGTAGACGTCAATTCCAAATTGGCGCAATGGTCTTTTAAACAACCTGGCGCAGATCTTTTCATGTACATATGTAAGTAACTAGGTAAATAAGTAGGTATAGAGCATTCTTCAATTGGGTGTCGAAGTAATTTCGCATTTGCTTTGGTTTTGTTTTACTATGCTTTCTGATTCGTCAGCAAAACTCGCGGCACTTTCTCAACCAATGGGAAGCAAAGCCAAAGCCAATCGTGCCTTGATGTTCAACGTTTTCCTGCGCTTGGCCAAGGTTACAGGTTACATGTACTTGCTTTGAATTCTGATTGGTTCACCGAACTGTTTACATCTGTGCTGATTGGCTAGAGTAATAACTTTGAGTTTGACACGTACTCAATTGAAGACTGCTCTATAAAGTCAGTAAGTAAGCTAGCTGTGTTTACATGATACCCGAACGACTTTCAAACCGGTGGATTCGTTTCCATATATAGTATTATTCATTATCAGTAAAAACGATGTGAATTTTCAACCAAAAAGTTTTACCGGACAAGTAATCTCAATTTTTGTAGGAAAATTCATTCCGGGGTCTTGTAAACGGGACATGACTGTTTGTTTCATATTTCTATTAAGTTTCAACATTTCGTTACACAATGAAACTGATAGCTTCATCAAACCGGCTTTTGTTAATACGATGTCAGCAAGTGTTCAAGTCGTACGGGAATGAAAGTCTAGCCGGTATCGTGTAAACCTCCCCACTACAGAACAATTAGTGTAGCGTATATAATGAGTGAGACTATTTTAAACATTAACATTAAAAAAGTGAAATCTGTAAAACGTGTTTGGTTTGAGAACAGTAGAATCCAAATATTTTGTTTCATTTATTTTAAGCTGAGGGGGAACCGTCGCGGAGATTTTGCTGTATGTTGGCCAAAACAGCTCAAATATTTCACAAAGAACCTCACAAAAAAACGCTCTTAGAGCAGCGAGAGGAAAGTTTGAAATGATTTCTCCGGGTGAGAATAGAATACAATCAGTTTTAAATTCACACGAGGAACTTCAAAAGATTGGCCAATTTTTCAAGTTTCAATCCATTTCCATCTGAGCCATCTGCAGACAAAAATGATTTACTACTAGCTTTTGTTCCCTAGAAGGGTTATTTGTAAAAAAAAATGGAACCATTATTTTATGTTCCCATCCGATACAAATATTTTTTTTCGCTATTCAAAGTGGCACTTAGAAAAGGTGACACTGCCCCTTTAAAGACCTCCGAAGCCACCGTTAAGGTCCTTCTAAGACAGATTCATACCCAGTCACTGTTTCTATGTTTGTGGGGCGAGAGAAGACTGGGTACGAGAGTGGCCTTTATTCACTCTCGTATCCAATCTTCGCGTGCCATAAAGATAAAGATAGCGACTGTTCACGAGCATTATCCTTAGGCGGGTCACGAAAAGACCAGCTTACAACTGAGCAAACAAAAGAAATCAAAAGCCTTTCAGTTTTACGTGCATAGGGAAGACTGCAACAGCGACTATCTTTCGACGCACCATCTTCGACATGCTAGATAAACAGCTCAAAGACCGTTATGAAAATAAAACACTTATTGGCTAAACTGAACCTGAACGACAAATTAACAACAAATGCTCACCTGAAATGGCTGATAAATGTATCAACCTGTAAATTTTGCATGACTCTCAGAAAAACTCAAACTATTTGACCGCTTTCGGTCGGCTCTGTTCTGTAACTTCCGGTATAGAATTCGGCCGTTTTGTTCTCATGTTAAATTTCCAAAACCACCGATTTAATTATCGATATCTCGGATTGACTTCTTCACTCTGAAGATTAATAAACCCATCTCCTTCGCCCAAAGTCGAGTTCAACCGTAAATTAATCAGTTGTGCTTACATCTAAGACTCAGGCCTGGTTACATGGCATGTCGGAAGATGGCCCGTCGAAAAATAAGGCGCGCGTTAGCGCTGTGCACGTAACATTAAAAATGGCTGAAGGCTACTCCAGTGTTACACTTTCTGTCATTATACAGTGCGTTTATAGACCAGCCCTCCCCATCTTCATCTTACCCCTAATAGATGTCTACAGGCATTGCATCCATCGTATCAGCTATATGGAAAGCCATTCGGTGCAAATTGGTCAATCTCGTTGATGCATCAAAACAAAATTTTCGACTTTTCAAGAAGTTTCGATTTCTAACGGATAGTCTTTTTCTGTTTCGCAAAGTAGTGTTCATTGTAAACAATGAAAAATTAATTTATTTAAATGAATGGTCCTGTTCATTTTAGCGTGGAATATTATAAAATGGAGGGGTGGTTAACCATGTCTTATGTATAAGGGGGGTAAGATTTTATGTTTTCATTTTGCAGATCTCCCCAAGATCTGTTTGGTGTCCAAATTTGATACAAATTGACCCAATATTGAGCGCGTAATGACTTCTTGTGCCATATGGCACTCTTGTACCGCTGTAATATTGAGATCAATGGGGATGTTTAGTCGTTCCCTATATTACAGTCGGACCTCTATTAAGCGGCCACCTTGGGGACTTTGAAAACTGGCCGCTTAATAGAGGTACAATAAAACTTGGGTAGAAATGGCAGTCAACGTAATTTTATTGCCTCTATATAGCAAAACGCTTATTGAAAGGTGAACATTTGTGAAGATGAATGCTAAAATCATTGAAACAAAACTAAGTGCCCTGTATTTGCGCATTTCAAGTCTGTGCAAAGTTCTAGCTCTAACACAGAGAGCACGTAGTAGATAATAAGTACAGTATTCTTTTAGTGTTGAGTATCTACAGAAAAATATGAAAATCCATGTAACAAAACATCAAGTTTCTTAGGCCTTTTCTTGCATCAACACTCTATAAAAAATTTAGCTCAAGGTATTTCACGGACGATTTATTTAAAATAATCCGTCACTACTGTTTGCCGTTGTAGAACTCGGAGTAACGAGGAGATCAAGTCATTTGCCTTTCCGATAGATTGGGCAAGGTCCTGGTAACCGTGAAACTGGGCAAAGTGTCGGAGTTGATCGGTGTCATTATAGCGGAGATTAAATTGCAGTTCTTGTTCTTATCAGTTATCATCTTCATATTATCTGTCACCATTTTGCTTGAAAAGGTAATTTTTAATGTATAAAAAAGTTTAATATCAAACAATGGGTTCCACACCCCTGGGAGCATGATTTTCAAAGCCGCGTTCACTGCCGGTGTGTTCCGTAAACGGGTGGTTTAATTAGTCTCCCTGTTCCAAGATGCAAGTCTCCGGCTTTTTTAGGTGATCGATATTACTACATCTTCTCCAAATGAGGGTGTAGCACGGTACGAAACTTTTGCCTGATGCAAGGGACCACACGACTCAAAATAAACTGTTCTGAATACGTTCCGTTGCCGGATCTCTTGCAGTGAAATGCACGTGCCAGACGTCTCTTTACGTGTAAATAAACCAAACTGATTGCAGGGCTGACACTACGGCAAAGGGCTTATTTATTAGGGGCCAATATTTTAACTAGCACAACTAGTTTTCTTCAGGGCCAGAGTTACAATGAGAAAACTAACAGCCCTTAAAAGTTTATATTTAAACGTAAACATAAACAGTTACAGGTTAACACGATATGAGCCTTTCTATGGGTACCCACAGTCTTCGTTTTTGTAGCGATTTTTTCGCAAATCTTCGGGTTTTTTTTTTAGGAAGATCTTCGTTTATTCGGATTGAAATGGTTTAAACGTTGTTTCAGTGTTATTCACAGTTGATAAACATTTCACTTCAATAGCAAATTGCATAATTCACTAAAAAGCAATATAAACAGTTATTGAAACAATTAAAGATTGTTGGATTCTTTGTCAACGTTTTAACCCCATTTTAACATGCTAGCAGCTGATGAGATTCCAAGAAATCGAAACTGCAGTCTTGCATGAGAAACAACATTAGACACTCACCAGAAGAAATTTCACCAGCATCCTAGAGACTCACAAGAGAGTTGTCTATCGTAGCTGCGAATATCTGCTGCGGATGCGAGCTAAGCCACAAAATAATGGAGGTACATTTCAGCTCTAAGAACACAATAGCTGTTTTTCAGATAAGAAGCAACTCAAAGAGCTAAAAGACAGCGCAACAAGCTATTGATCGTTTTCACGTCACGTCACGCATTGGCCCGCCGCCATATTGGTGTACCACTTTTGATTGCGTAATACGGCATTGGTAGGTCACAACTGCAATTCCAGACCTGCCAACTCTCCCGGTTTTCCCGGGAGTCTCCAAGTTTTTCATCAAATCTCCCGGTCTCCCGGTTAGACCACTAAATCTCCCAGGAAATACCTACCATGGCTTTTTTCAATTGTTTTTTTTTTTTCATTAATTTTATTATTTTTAAGACGTCAAATAGGAAAATAAAACAAGAAGTGGATTTATTGTTCCCACTAGAAAAAATGGACTTACACAAAAGCGAATCAAGCTCCGAAGATAATTCGAAGGCTGCATATTCTTTTCCGATTTCTGAAAATGCAAAGAAGCTGGATTTGCCGATCAGAGATCGATATTTGCAGAAAATATCCGCAATCGGAATCGATCCAGTGTTGATCGAAGGGAAGCACTTTCAGCCTGACTGTTTACCTCCGGTCGAATCCACAGATATCTTGTTTTATCTCGTTTTGGAGACACGCTTCTACACTCATTATTTGACATCTGCTGCTACTTTTTTTTTTATTCCACAGAGTATTCTTTTCCGAATTCAGCGATTGTTTAATCTTTTTTATGCGATTTATAGTTTTTGAGTTTTGACGTTGCGCGCAGTGTACCAAGCTGTTGTATTCATTTGCCTGTATCTCTCTTATTATTTGTGCCATGGTACTACTTTTTTTTTAATGATAGTGTATTCTAATCCGAATTCAACGAACGTTTAAACTTTTTCATACGTGAGTAATTTAACAAAAATTGACTTAAGCGTTCACAAGCTTTTGCATTCATTTGCCTCTATCTCTCACATTATTTGACCTAAACTGCTACTTTTTTTAATTCACATTGTATTGTTTTCCAAATTCAGCAATAGTTTAATCTTATCCATACAACTTATAGTTTTTGAGTTTTGACGTTACGCGCACAAGTAATTGAATTTTTCCGGCGTGTAATTTAACTGACGAAAATTTAGTTACGCGTTCACAAGCTGTTCCATTCATTTGCCTGTATCTCTCTTATTATTTGTGCTATGGTGCTACTTTTCTTTTAATTGGATAGTGTATTGTAATCCAAATTCAACGAAAGTTTAAGTTTTTTCATACAATGTATAGTTTTTCAGTTTTATCTTAGCGCGCACAAGTCATTGAATTTTCCGGTGTGTAGTTAAACAAAAATTGATTTACGCGTTCACAAGCTTTAGCATTCATTTGCCTCTATCTCTCACATTATTTGACCTATGCGGCTACTTTTTTTTAATTCACATTGTATTTTTTTCCAAATTTAGCAATACTGTAATCTTATCCATACAATTTATAGTTTTTTAATTTTGACGTTGCGCGCACAAGTAATTGAATTTTTCCGGCGTGTAATTAAACGAAAATTCAGTTACGTGTTCACAAGCTGTTGCATTCATTTTTTTTTATTTAAACATATTTTATTGCCGAAGTTTGCCCTAAGAGAAAAAAAAAATCATCGAGAGGGCTCACTTCGAAATAACATTGAATTGAAAAAATTAACATTAAATAATAATTAGTCAGAGCGGCAGCAAAATTAACCAAAGGCAGCATTAAGCAATGCTAACAGGTGGAAAATATACAGCTAGGTACTTTTATAAAATCTCTTCGATTCAGGTATAAAAGACTGGACATGAAAAAATAGATCATTATTTTGCTTAGGAGGAAGTAACTGTGATCCAAACAGAAAAACTGATACTACATGTATTTGTGCTTTAGACATGGAAAACCACCTGTCAGCAAATATGCGAGCAACAGAGGAGAGCAGGTTAATTCTAGGGGCAGAATAAAGTGGACATTCAAGAAGAAAATGCTTAATTGTCTCGCTGTAGAAACCACAAAAATACACGGGGCTTTCTTTACAACCTATTTTATAAAGATAATAGTTAAGCGCGCAAGTGTCTAAACGTAAACGAGTATGGAAAATTGCATTAAATCTATCAATAGCAAAATCATAAGTAGTGTTGTACATTGTAATATGAAAATAAAGCTTTTTTAAAAGAACCAATGGATTCGAGGCAACGTATGTCAAAACTAATGTCATTCCACAAGATAGTAGTTGAGGGAAAAAAAGATCTTTTAAAACGTTCATTGCGGCTTGCGAGAAGAGAGTAATTTGATGCCGTACGTAAGGAGTAAGTTGTCCTTTTACTAACTTGTAAGGGTAATAAATCAACTAGATAACTAGGACAAAAATTATTAACGATCTTAAAATATAACAGCAATTTATGAATGGCTCTTCTAGTTTTGAGATCTTCCCACCCAAGTTCTTCCATAAGACGATGCCTGTTGGCCCCGAATACGATTTTAGCTGACTCATATTGCGCATGCTCGAGGAGATGGCTTTCGCTTTCAGTACATCCGTCCCATAATACGTCAGCATATTCCATTAGAGGACGCACCAAAGATTTGTACAATTTTCTTAAAGTGGTTCGGTCAACCGTGTACTTGATACCTTTTAGAATATTAAGCCTTTTAGAATATTAAGCCTTTTGCATGTATCTCTCTTATTATTTCTCCTATGCTGCTCCTTTTTTTTAATCCAAAGCGTATTGTTTTCCAAATTCAGCAATAGTTAAGTCTTTTTAATACGATTTATAGTTTTTGAGTTTTGACGTTGCGCGCACAAGTAATTGAAATTTTCCGGTGTGTAGTTTAACAAAAATTGATTTACGCGTTCACAAGCTTTAGCATTCATTTGCCTCTATCTCTCACATTATTTGACCTAAACTGCTACTTTTTTTTAAATTTAAATTGTATTGTTTTCCAAATTCAGCAATACTCTAATCTTATCCATACAATTTATAGTTTTTTAATTTTGACTTAGCGCGCACAAGTAATTGAATTTTTCCGGCGTGTAATTGAACGAAAATTCAGTTACCCGTTCACAAGCTGTTGCATTCATTTGCATGTATCTCTCTTATTATTTGTCCTATGCTGCTCCTTTTTTTTTAATCCAAAGCGTATTGTTTTTCAAATTCAGCAATAGTTAAGTCTTTTTAATACGATTTATAGTTTTTGAGTTTTGACGTTGCGCGCACAAGTAATTGAGATTTTCCGACGTGTAATATAACGCAAATTGCGCTACGCGTTCACAAGCTGTTGCATTCAATTGCCTGTATCTCTCTTATTATTTGTGATATGGTGCTACTTTTTTTAATGGATAGTGTATTCTAATCCAAATTCAACGAAAGTTTAACCTTGTTCATACGATTTATAATTTTTGAGTTTTAACTTAGCGCGCACAAGTCTATGAATATTTTTGGTGTGTAATTTAACGAAAATTGGGTTACGCGATAGTTCAATCGTATCCATACAATTTATAGTTTTTGAGTTTTGACGTTGCGCGCACAAGTAATTAAATTTCTCCTGCGTGTAATTTAAGGTGGGGGTTTACCTGAAAGCCGTTTTCACGCCGCTTAAAATCGGTCAAATGGAAATATCTTGTTTGCATTTCAAGCAATACAAAAACCCTCCATTCATAACACAAATCAATGATTTGGGGTGTTTTATGAATTTTTGGGTAGTTTTAAGGTATATTTGGAAGGAAATAATTTTTCTTGAAGGATTGGTAAAATGAAAAAATATAAGAAATGTTGAAGATTTAGTGAATTTTTAAAATTAGAATTTGTAGTTAATAATTAATAGACGGATACCCAAGTTAGTCCACTAACAACCTGGGGTGCTCTTGCGTGGGTATCAACTGTCTGTTAGTGTTTCAAAAATCATTTTCTTTCTTCTATCCATTCTTACAGTCGAACCAGGTCAAGCGTACCCCCCTAGACTCTATTAATGGATCGATTATTTGAAAACTGAAGCCATTAGTCGTTTCATTGTTGTTTTATTTTTAAAATGAGCAGATCAACATTCAAATCAAAACTCGGTTTCTGATTGGATTGTTCGAACAAAGGATGCTCCTAATATGGAAACTGTACTTTTCAAAGATGGCGTCGAACGTGGCGGGAAAGGTGAGTTTAATTTTCCCCTTCTAAATGCTATTTTCCACAACTTTTTTTAGACTTTTTATATCCCGTAGAACTTGTAAAAATTCTCATTCGCATACATGGCTAGGAAAGAAGCCTTTACCCAAAGTCCGTGCACGTTTTGTCGTGAATTTCGCCGGACTACAGTATCGCGTGTATTAAATACAGGTCCTTGCACATTTTTTTTATTTTCAGGATTCCTCAGGACGAACAATTTTGCTAGAATATCAAGGGATAAAAAAGGTGTATTGTATTGAAAGTGATGACAAATCAATCGATAAAGTTTCGTTGGTTGAGCGTGTATTCGAACCACGATTGCAGACATTTTCCCACTCGTATGCTCCTGCTGTTGTGTCTCTGCAACGATATGACCCAGAATGGGAGGACTTTGTTGACATTGATATTACTCAAATTAGAGATCGAGATAAAATAAAAGTATTGATCGTTGACAGCCGCCGAGCACCCTCTACAGATGATATCTCTGCAGCTCATCGGGATGGGCAGGCGCATGATCATGGTGTGGAACTATTGATCAGTAACCTGGAAGATGAGAGAAGCGTTCTTGATTATAAACTTAGTATTGCGCAGGCAACACTGGAATCCTTGAAAGTTGTCCCGAGAGAAAGATGTCATGCAGGGAAGAACTCAAATTTCACTTGCAGTAATTGTCATTATAAAGGTCATCGTGTTAATAACTGCAGGCAGCCTCTTTGTCGAGGCTACTTTGAATGTGGCCAACTGTCATTACACCGAGAACATAGAGACCACATAAAACAGGCAAGTTGATATACATATATATATATATATATTATTCAACTTTTTTTGTTTTTATTAAAGGAAAGATAGTAAGAAATCTAAGGAAGGAGAGACATGTTTATTTGTTGAATTTTGTTTAGCTCTAAAAAGTGAAATTTATCATGTCTACAACATAAATTTACTCCAAGTAGTCTTTCCTTGCCTTGGATCGGAAGCGAGGCTGGGGGTGACCTTGTTTTGATACAAACCTCACTGCTTTTCAATTGTAGATCATACTGTTCTTATGCTAACTAATTGCATTTACACATGAAAAGAAGTGAGGTTTGTATCAAAACGGTCACCCCCAGCCTCGCTTCCAAATCAAGGCCAGGTCACTAAGCACACAACTGTAAAATGCCTATTGGTTAAATGCTCGGTGAAATGTTTTCATATAGATAGACGTGCATCTACAACTGACAACTGTTAAAGTTTGCTTGGTTGTGATATTCCCCCTCACTGGATAGGTGAATAAATTGTTTTCTTTGTTTTGATAGTTTGTTCCTAAGACTTTAGTTAGTTAGTGTCTGCCCTGTTATTGAAAGCAAATGACTTCATGGCAATATGGCTTTTTATGGGTTTTTTTTGCAGTTGCTGGTACAGTGGACTTGTATGACTTTTGCAAATCCTCCAAACCTAGATGAATTTTTATCATCTGTTTATTGTTTAATCCAGGCTGAAGCTGAAGTTAAGGAAGTCCATAAGCAACTAAAAAGAAATATGGATGAAATGGAGAACTACAAATTGCTTAAGTATGTATTCATACACCGTAACATTAAACTGCCAGAGTTTAGAAAATCGTCAAACTGTTTTTAATATTTGTCAAATGTGTTATATCACCATATTTTAAGGACGAATGTCTGACTCCATAGAACATTTATTCATGAAGTTGTTTGATTAGCTTGTTTCGATACAATGTGATTCATTGAAAAATCTTATTGATCACAAATAAATGGGTGGAGCGGATAGGAGAGGCTGGAGAAAAGTCAGGAAGTTTTAAAACCTGATGTCTGTGACAATCATTTGTACGTACATTAATTGATAACATTTGGATTCTTTTCATTTGTTTTCAGGGAAAGAACAAGGACTAATTTTTTTGCCCAGACTAGGAAAAAATTGCAGTACAGTAATCCCATCAAGTATTCTAACAGAACAGCACTAGACAATGATTTACGAATTTTAGCTACTGCATGTAATCACAGGGTTCCATCAGACACAGCAGATTTAGAGCAAATAATAGAAAGCTATCGAAATAAGGCAGGGAGCATGAAGTCTGTGCAAAATAACTCCAATGATCACCTTGTGTACCAGAAACAGAACATGAGCTATTGTAAATCACCAATAACAATCCACAACCAATGGGCACCATTTACCATCCCTCATTCACCCCCATACTATGGACCTCAAAGTCCTCTACCATACATGTATCATAGAACCCCAAGCCCACGTCCCCAAAGTCGGCCAACATACATGCAACCTACAGCTTCAAGTGTAGGTCTGCAAAGCCCAGCGTGGCACTCTCCCACTTCTGATTGGCAAAGAAACATTCCAGTTAGCAATAGATCTCGACACTATTACTCTACATCCAGTGGTAGGTATCATGAGAAATCAAAGATTACAAGGAGAGGTAACTATACACCTTCCAACCAGCCTTACAGTAGTAAGAACATATTTAATAAAACAAACCAACATGACCATGACCAGCTTTCCAGGAAGAGACTTAAGTATGACAACCAGGCGTCATGCAAGGATCATGGCAAAAAATTCAGGCAATCTCTCATTGGAAGTAAAGCAGTTCCCCTGGTTGGACCAGATGATGAAACACAAGATGATTCTCTAACAGAAAGCCCTGCTCCTAAAACAAGTAGTGTTGGAGCAGTAGCAAGTTTGGCAAGTGTGATGGATGACAAAGATGAATCACAATCCTTCAGTGAGGAATCACAGTCTTTCAATTATGATTCTTGGGTGAAACAGCAACTGGTTATAACAAAGGAAATTGCTTCAAATAAAACTGTTAACAGTGATCTAGGTAGCCCATGAATGTCAATAGTGTTAATGTATGTGTTAATGGCATACAAGACAATGTTTTATTATGTGGAAATTTAGCTCAAGTTTGAGTGGCTGACTCTTCAAGCCCAATGCTGACAACAAGTATATTCCCCACACTATCTCCTTACATTTGTGATGGTACTAATAATTAGCACTATTTAAATTATTTGTGTTAAACAGTTGATCTGTGATGATCATTTACTTTGTCCCCATGACCTTTATGTTTGATTGAGATTCAATGTAAGGAGAAATAAGATGCTGGTCAATGTTAGGGCTTACATGTAAAGGGTAAGGGAAAAATACTACAACAAAAAAGACAAGAAATGTCAAACACTAGCTTAACATGAGAAATTGCATTTTTTGTCATCAGTTTTAGAATAACAGGAATTTGAATAAGTGCTTTGTTCGCAAGAGCCAAAAGCAATTACTTCAGGTCACACAAAATCAGAAATTTTTCTCTAAATGTATCTTTTGACTGCCTAAAGGGCAGAAGAGCTGACAGTGTTACCTTACAAGTCATGAAATAGGGAAAGGCAAATATGGTAGATCAGGGTAGATCCTCTCCTCTGATCATGTTGGGTTGATTCAGCAAGTTGTGTTAAAATACGTCACAAAGAACTTGGTTGTAATGATTTTTATTGGAAAAAGTTGTATCCACTAAAAGTATATGCATGTCATTTCAGCCAAAACTGGACATTCACACCATAATACAAACTATCAGTTGATGTTCCCTTTTAGTTTCCATGTTAAAATTCACTGAATGGCCAAACTTAATTAACTCATAGTGACACATTGGCCTCACTATACTGTACGTTGTAATTAGAGTGAAATTAAGCTCCTTTTGTAAGTTAACTTTGAGAAAATGAGTAAAATAAACTGTTATTGTTGATCTCCAGTGAGAAACAACTATTCACCAAGATTCTCTGCAACATGAAACAGGGTTAACTCACAAAGGCATATCTGCCTACCGGTATTTACCTATTATAATTTATGATTTTTCTTGATATATAGTCTGAGTGTCAGGCCTTGCTAATGGTAAGTGATGATTTATCTTTCGTGTTCTTTCTCCCTTCCAGACCTCACGAAAGAAAAGCCTCATACTTCCATAACTGTGTACACAGGCAAACCAGTAACCTTTGACAGGGGTTTTCTGAACATTTTAACAGTTTTGTGCAAAATCACCCATTAATACCAAACATGTGACTCAGGCTGAAGTACTTCAAATGTAAGCAACTAAAATAATAATGCTACCACAAGCAATCACCAGTAGGTTTGATTTTCAATGCCAGGTCTGCAACTATGAGCATGCTAACTGGATTCACAATAATTATTGTGAATTAAGTTTTGAACCCACATCCTTTAGTTCTGGTAGGTCATTGAAATTGATGGGAAAGCTGATTGCTCTGACAACCCGGAAAAACGTTTGCCAAATACCAACAGATCAGGTAAGAAATAGCGAGCGAGTTGTAATTTAAGAAGAGTTGATAACATATTTTGCATTGTTACTAGGTAATAATCAGCTGTTGATGACGACCTTATAACAATGAAAAAGATTGTCGCAGAGGATCATTAAGTGGGTCATTTCGGGTTTTGGTCTGTGTAATACACCTTGACACTGTTTACAGTGTGTAACATCTAGTTTCAGGAGTTTGCTATGCACCAGTATGGTCTCGTGAATGGCTTGATATCATTTGAAAGAACCATAAAACAAACAACAGAAACAATGTCCCTAGCCCCCAAACAACAAGATGCCCCTCTAATGGCATTACACGGAATGCTTAATGTAGCCCCATTTATTCCCCATTGTATGCTTCGCAGATTTTTAAAAACTATCTTCCCTTCGCAATTGAAATAATTCAATGGTTTTATTCAGAGAGACTGCTTGATATTTTGTCATTGTGTTATTGGGAAACATACCGGAAATCACTCTGCGATAACGATTTTTATCATTGTGTTACTGGGAATCATACCGGAATAACTTTGCAATAACGTCATGACCCCGCTGAACTGGTCTGGCTTCCTTGGCTTTGAATTATTTGATCTGTTTGTAAAAGCGAAGTTTCTTCGCTGTGAACTCTCACAATTTCCACCGTTTCAACTTTCGAGTACTACCTAGAAGTTATTATTTCGATTTACCGCTCGAAAAACGTTCTTTTTCTTTCTGGAAATGGCAGATTCGGAGTCCTAAATTCAGACATGTGGCCGCCATTGAACGAAAACAACTTTTCCAAATGATGATTTGCTTTGACGTCACACAAGTAGAGATTAGTGGGTCCCCTCCCTCGTGATATACGCGCGGATAATGGAGTTTGATTGGGCCGCTTTTGTTCAAGACAATCAAAACAATAGATCCCTTCTGGGAGAGGGAAGAATTTAATCTAGTTTTAATGAATAAATCAAATGATGATTTGACGTCACACAGGAAGTGATGAGTGGGTCCCCTCTCTCGTGATATGTGCCTGAAAAATAGATTTTGATTGGGCTGCTTCTGTTGAAGACAATCAGAACAATATATCCTTACTAGGGGAGGACAGAGTTTAATGCATAAATTAATGTGCACATTTGTGACTACGATGAAGAAAAAAAAGATACCCGACCGAAACCTAGACACGTCATGCCCTGCGGGCATGCCGTGTAATAACAGCTTCTACACTAGAACAAAAATAAATTCCAAGTTAACAAAAGCTACTCTTCCACCAACATCAGGTGTGTACTACTGACAAAAATCTATTTTGACATAATAGACCTTATCATGGTTTTGGAAGCCATCTTGATGGCTAGGCAAACACATCTTGAAATAACGGAGTTTGTATGGAAATCCGATGTCGAATAATTTTCATAAAACATTGCTGGTGCTTCTGAAAAATTCATGAATTGGAAACTTTAGGCACTAGGTAAAGGATTTTACAGAAAATAACTGAGGAATGTAGCTGTGCTAGAAAGCATCTAGTTGCATTTTGACATTTCCATACATTTTGTCTGTAAATCTTTCCCAGTGAACCAGCTGTAAACTGCTATTAAAAATAGTTTGCAGGAATAAATACAGGGAAATGTATGGGAAGTCCAAAACACGACTGGACAATTTCTGGTACAGCTTCATCCCTCCAATATTTTTTCTTTAAAATCCTCTTCCTAGTGCCAAAAGTTTCCTATTCATGAATTATCGTTCAGAACTGAAGCAAAGTTTTATGATTTCCATACAAACACTGTTATTTCAAGACGTGCTTGCCTACCCATCAAGATGGCTTACTGGTATTATATAGCTAGTATATGTAACCACAGTGCCTGAAATAGTTCACAGAATGAGTTGCAGTAATGCTGTTTAAGGAATCCATTATTGCCATCTCTGTATACTCCTGCGAATATAACTCATTTTGTCTCAGCCCCTCTTTCATCTGATGAAAACAATATTCACAGGTATTGAGATTGGGTGAATATGGAGGCTGAAATAGTAATGTGACTCCCCTCGTGGCAAGCATTGCTCTAAGGGTCCTTTCAGTAATTCTACTATGATGGTATCCACAATTGTCCATAATGACTGTATCTCCTTCAAGGAAAACCGGAAGACCATTATCCCTTTCACAGTCAAGTGCATAATCAAAAAAAGCTATGAGCTCCTCACCATTTGAGGCACCTGGAATGATATTATAATAGTCCACGCCAAAGACACTGTGAAGAAGGTTCACCGTGTAGGTTGCGTTCGATGCATACCTTTGCACTTCCACTGCCTTGGTGCCTCTATAACTGCTTCCATACTGACGATTGGAAGTTGTTTTAACTACTGAGGCTTCATCGAAAAAATGTAGTGTAGTGGGACTCAATCCCTGGGTGATCTGAAGGTAATCATCAACTTTCCAAATATTCCTCACCTGTTCTGTTGGTATTTGGCAAATTTTTTTCCGGGTCATTCCTAACTTGCCATGTAGACTCTGATTAATCGATGAAACAGATGGTAAAGTAAACCCATGACAAATTCCATCAAGGAGAAGCTTATTTTGAATCTCACGAGCATAGACTGTTGGCTTTTGAAGCTTCCAGATTTCCATGCATTGTAACACATCATCCGTTACTTTACGTGGCTCACTCCCACCTCTCGAAAAAGCAGTCAAAGTCCCATATCGTTGGAAATGGCTAATTATCTTCCTCACAGTACGCGTTGAAACTTGTAAATCACGGGAAATCCGCTTTTTCGAAAATCCATGATTATACAAGTCTAGAATTTCCCTTCTAAATGCGTCGGAGAGAGGCTTCCCAGGCTCGTAAATTCGGCCGAGTTTGTTCCTTGCCGCCATTTTGTGAGCAAGCTACTTGTTATTATAACGTTTCTATATAAGGCGCATCCTTTGTTCTTATAATCCAATCAGAAATCTAGTTTTGATTTGAATGTTGATCTGCTCATTTTAAAAATAAAACAATATTGAAACGACTAATGGCTTCAATTTTCAAATAATCGATTCATTAATAGAATCTATGGGGGTACGCTTGACCTGGTTCGACTGTAAAACCTCTTCAAATTTCACTCAAATTCAGTCAGAGCCCCACCTCACCACAAAAATTGAGTTACGCGTTCACAAGTGGTTACTTTCATTTCCCTCTATCTCTCTCATTATTTGTGGTATTGTGCTATTTGTTTTCTAATGGATAGTGTATTCTAATCCAAATGCAAGGAAAGTTTAAGCTTTTTCATACAATATATAGTTTTTGAGTTTTATCGTAGCGCGCACAAGCAATTAAATTTTTCAGGTGTGTAATTTAACGAAAATTGATTTACGCGTTCACAAGCTTTTGCATTCATTTGCCGCTATCTCTCACATTATTTGACCTAGGCGGCTACTTTTTTTTAAATTCACATTGTATTGTTTTCCAAAATCAGCAATATTTTAATCTTATCCATACAATTTATAAATCTTGAGTTTTGACGTTGCGCGCACAAGTAATTGAAATTTTCCGGCGTGTAATTTAGCGCAAACTCCGCTACGCGTTCACAAGCTGTTGCATTCATTTGCCTGTATCTCTCTTGTTATTTGTGCTATGGTGCTACTTTTCTTTTGATAGATAGTGTATTCTAATCCGAATTCAACGAAGGTTTAAGCTTCTTCATAAGATTTATAGTTTTTGAGTTTTGACTTAGCGCGCACAACTCATTGAATATTTCTGGTGTGTAATTTAACGAAAATTGGGTTACGCGTTCACAAGCTGTTGCATTTATTTGCGTCTATCTCTCTTATTATTTGTGCTATGGTGCTATTTTTTTTAATTAACAGTGTATTGTTTTTCGATTTTAACAATAGCATAAATCTTATCCATACAATTTACAGTTTTTGAGTTTTGACGTTTTGCGTACAATTAAGTAATTGAAATTTTCCGGCGTGTATTTTAACGCAAATTGCGCTACGCGTTCACAAGCGGTTGCATTCATTTGCCTCTATCTCTCTTATTATTTGTGCCATGGTGCTACTTTTCTTATAATAAATAGTGTATTCTAATCCGAATTCAAGGAAAGTTTAAGCTTATTCATACAATTTATAGTTTTTGAGTTTTGACTTAGCGCGCACAAGTCATTGAATATTTCTGGTGTGTCATTTAACGAAAATTGGGTTACGCGTTCACAAGCGGTTGCATTCATTTGCGTCTATCTTTCTTATTATTTGTGCTATGGTGCTACTTTTTTTTAAATCACAGTGTATTGTTTTCCAAATTCAGCAATAGTTTAATCTTATCCATACAATTGATAGTCTTTTAGTTTTGACGTTGCGTGCACAAGTCATTCAAATTTTCCGACGTGTAATTTAACGAAAATTCAGTTACGTGTTCACAAGCTGCTGAATTCATTTGCCTGTATCTCTCTTATTATTTGTTCTATGCTGCTCCTTTTTTTTAATCCACAGCGTGTTGTTTTCCAAATTCAGCAATTGTTTAATCTTTTCCATACGATTTATAGTTTTTGAGTTTTGACGTTGTGCGCACAATTAATTGAAATTTTCCGACGTGTAATTTAATACAAACTGCGCTACGCGTTCACAAGCTGTTGCATTCATTTGCCTGTATGTCTCTTATTAATTGTGATATAGTGCTACTTTTTTTAATGGATAGTGTATTCTAATTCAAATTCAACGAAATTTTAAGCTTTTCTATAGGATTTATAGTTTTGACTTAGCGCGCACAAGTCATTGAATATTTCCGGTGTGTAATTTAACGAAAACTGGGTTACTCGTTTACAAGCGGTTGCATTCATTTGCCTCTATCTCTCTAATCATTTGTCCTATGCTGTTCATTTTTCTTATAATGGACAGTGCATTTTTTTTCAAATTTAGCGAAAGTTTAAGCTTCTTCATACCTTGTATAGTTTTTGAGTTTTGACTTAGCGCGCACAAGCAATTGATTTTATTCACTGTGTAATTTAACGAAAATTGACTTACGCGTTCACAAGCTTTTGCATTCATTTGCCTCTAACTCTCACATTATTTGACCTATGCGGCTAACTTTTTCTAATTCACAGTGTATTGTTTTCCAGATGCAGCGATAGTTTAATCTTATCCATACAATGTATATTTTTTGAGTTTTGACTTTGCGCGCACAAGTAATTGAATTTTTCCGGCGTGTAATTCAACGAAAATTCAGGTACGTGTTCACAAGCGGTTGCATTCATTTGCCTCTATCTCTCTTATTATTTGTGCTATGGTGCTATTTTTTTTTTAATCACAGTGACTTGTTTTTCAAATTCAGCAATAGTTTAATCTTTTCCATACAATTTATAGTATTTTGAGTTTCGACGTTGCGCGCACAAGTATTTGAAGTTTTCTGGCGTGTAATTTAACGAAAATTCAGTTACGCGTTCACAACCTGTTGCATTCATTTGCCTGTATCTCTCTTATTATTTGTGCTATGGTGCTACTTTTCTTTTAATGGATACTGTAATCGATATCTAATGCAAATTCAACGAAAGTTTAAGCTTTTGCATAAAATTTATAGTTTTTGAGTTTTGACTTAGCCCGCACAAGTCATTAAATATATCCGATGTGTAAATTAACAAAAATTGACAGTCGCGTTCACAAATTGTTGCTTTCATTTGCCTCTATCTCTCTTATTATTTGTGCTATAGTGCTATTTGTTTTCTAATGGATAGTGTATTCTAATCCAAATTCAAAAAAAGTTTAAGCTTTTTCATACAATATATAGTTTTTGAGTTTTATCTTAGCGCGTACAAGCATTTGAATTTTTCCGGTGTGTAATTTAACGGAAATTGATTTACGCGTTCACAAGTTTTTGCATTCATTTGTCTCTATCTCTCACATTATTTGACCTATGCGGCTACTTTTTTTTACTTCACATTGTATTGTTTTCCAAATTCAGCAATACCCTAATCTTATCCATACAATTTATAAATTTTGAGTTTTGACGTTGCGCGCACAAGTAATTGAAAATTTGCGGCGTGTAATTTAACGCAAAATGCGCTACGCGTTCACAAGCTGTTGCGTTCATTTGCCCCCATCCCCCTTTATTATTTGTGCTATGGTGCTACTTTTCTTTTAATAGATAGTGTATTCTAATCCTAATTCAACGAAGGTTTAAGCTTCTTCATACGATTTATAGTTTTTGAGTTTTGACTTAGCACACACAAGTCAATGAATATTTCCGGTGTGTAATTTAACCAAAATTGGGTTACGCGTTCACAAGCTGTTGCATTCATTTGCCTCTATCTCTCTTATTATTTGTTCTATGCTGCTCCTTTTTTTAATCCACAGCGTATTGCTTTCCACATTCAGCAATAGTTTAATCTTATCGATACGATTTTAGTTTTTGAGTTTTGACGTTGCACGCACAAGTAATTGAAATTTTCCGGCTTGTAATTTAACGCAAGTTGCGCTACCTATTCAGAAGCTGTTGCCTTCATTTGCTTGTATCTCTCTTATTATTTGTGCTATGGTGTTTTTTTTTAAATTAACAAAGTATTGTTTTCCAAGTTCAGCAATAGTTCAATCTGATCCATACAATTTATAGTTTATGAGTTTTGACGTTGCGCGCACAAGTAATTAAATTTTTCCTGCGTGTAATTTAAGGTGGGGGTTTACCTGAAAGCCGTTTTTACGCCGCTTAAAATCGGTCAAATGGAAATATCTTGTTTGCATTTCAAGCAATACAAAAACCCTCCATTCATAACACAAATCAATGATTTGGGGTGTTTTATGAATTTTTGGGTAGTTTTTAGGTATATTTGGAAGGAAATAATTTTTCTTGAAGGATTGGTAAAATGAAAAGATATAAGAAATGTTGAAGATTTAGTGAATTTTTAAAATTAGAATTTGTAGTTAATAGCTAATAGACGGATTCCAAGTTAATGCACTAACAACCTGGGGTGCTCTTGCGTGGTTATCGACTGTCTGTTAGTGTTTCAAAAATCAGTTACGCGTTCACAAGCTGTTTCATTCATTTGCCTGTATCTCTCTTATTATTCGTGCTATGGTGCTATTTTTCTTTTAATGGATAGTGTATTCTAATGCAAATTCAACGAAAGTTTAAGCTTTTTTATACAAGTTATAGTTTTTGAGTTTTGACTTAGCGCGCACAAGTCATTGAATATTTCGGGTGTGTAATTTAACAAAATTTGGGTTACGCGTTCACAAGTGGTTGCTTTCATTTGCCTCTATCTCTCTCATTATTTGTGGTATTGTGCTATTTGTTTTCTAATGGATAGTGTATTCTAATCCAAATGCAAGGAAAGTTTAAGCTTTTTCATACAATATATAGTTTTTGAGTTTTATCTTAGCGCGCACAAGCAATTGAATTTTATAGGTGTGTAATTTAACGAAAATTGATTTACACGTTCACAAGCTTTTGCATTCATTTGCCGCTATCTCTCACATTATTTGACCTAGGCGGCTACTTTTTTTTAAATTCACATTGTATTGTTTTCCAAAATCAGCAATATTTTAATCTTATCCATACAATTTATAAATTTTGAGTTTTGACGTTGCGCGCACAAATAATTGAAATTTTCTGGCGTGTAATTTAACGCAAATTGCGCTACGCGTTCACAAGCGGTTGCATTCATTTGCCTCTATCTTTCTTATTATTTGTGCCATGGTGCTACTTTTCTTTTAATAAATAGTGTATTCTACTCCGAATTCAAGGAAAGTTTAAGCTTCTTTATACAATTTATAATTTTTGAGTTTTGACTTAGCGCGCACAAGTCATTGAATATTTCTGGTGTGTAATTTAACCAAAATTGGGTTACTCGTTCACAAGCGGTTGCATTCATTTGCCTGTATCACTCTTATTATTTTTTCTATTCTGCTCCTTTTTTTTTTAATCAACAGCATATTGTTTTCCAAATTCAGCAATAGTTTAATCTTACCCATACAATTGATAGTTTTTGAGTTTTGACGTTTCGCCTACAAGTAAGTGAATTTTTTCCTGCGTGTAATTGAACGAAAATTCAGGTACGTGTTCACAAGCGGTTGCATTCATTTGCCTCTATATCTCTTATTTTTTGTGCTATGGTGCTACTTTTTTTTAATGGATAGTGTATTCTAATCCAAATTCAACGAAAGTTTAAGCCTCTTCATACGAATTATAGTTTTTGAATTTTGACTTAGCGCGCATAAGTCATTGAATATTTCCGGTGTGCAATTTAACGAAAATTAGGTTACGCGTAGTCACAAACGAAACTTTCTTGTGTCCCAAATCACGGTAATGTTGGAAACCAGTCAATATTAAATTTATCCCAGCTTTAAGCCGCTTTTTCTGAAACGAAGTGCTTTTTGCAAACACGATCGTGCTCTAAGATCTCTTCAGTGAGGTCGTTACGACTTATCGCTGAAATCCAGCGCGATCTTCTCTCCTCTGACAATTCTTGAGCTTTTTAACCCTCATTTGTAACGATGGAAGGCACCCTTGCAAAGTATATCCTTTTATCTCGTCCACTTTTCCTGCCACAGCCAACAATCAGAGACAAAACCATGTTCTTCGAAAGCGCCGCTACTA
Organism: Pavona decussata; assembly: GCF_977016875.1. Taxonomy (NCBI): domain Eukaryota; kingdom Metazoa; phylum Cnidaria; class Anthozoa; order Scleractinia; family Agariciidae; genus Pavona; species Pavona decussata. The sequence goes on from NW_028145463.1 coordinate 213,748, forward strand.
GTTTGTTTACAATTTAGGTACGCCAATATGGCGGCGTAGCAACGGTAGTCAAGGATTTGGTCACGTGAGTGAAAACGATCTATAACTCTCGCAAGCAAGAGACAACAATGATAAGCTTTGTAAAGACGAGGATCTGTTAGACCCTCATATCCGTGCCATCTTCACGCAGCGAGATACAATAGCAGAAGCATGAATTCACGAGTTAAGAAATCCACGGATCCAGTATCTTTAAAGATAACATTTATTTAGCGCTACCTAAAATCTTCAAGTCAATCCAAGCCGATAAGCCTTAACAAATGGCACAGAGCTAGCATACACAATGACATATCAAAACCTAATCCTTACGGCTCTTAGTGATAAGTATGAAACCCTCCAATTAGTATATTTGAGAATTCCCCCTCACGATTAAGAGAAACACTATTAAGAGCGGTTGCATAACATTTTGATCTAAAAGGAAGATTCTCTTATGCAAAAGGAAAATCGCTTAAAGAATTGCTTGTAAAACCAAAACTGAAAAGGCTTTTATCAACACAACGGACACACAGTGGGAGTCTCGCAGGTCTGTCAACCCCACTGATTTTAACACAGAAATGTGGTCAAATGCCAAAATTCAAAAATAACAGATATTTTCTGTAGTGTTTATGAGACAGAGTTTTGACAGTTTTATATCTGAGTGTTCAATTTGATCACGCGAATTTTGGTCAATTTTCAGATCTTCGCTTCAATAGGTGGTTTTCACCTCACACATCGTCACGCAAGTGAAAAAATTAAATCCTCAACCATTCAATAGATAAAGTCAAGAAATTGATTTGTTGTAGAAGAGTGATACATAAACAACGTGTGAAAGCCACAGGGCTGCGCGATATCTCCTAATCGAGTTATTCGAGAAAAGGTACCACGGAAAATTACAGAGTTTAGTATGGGACGCCATGTTGGTGCCCCGTCTGATGGGCATTAACATGGCGGCCGGAAACCAGCAAAAACATCTGGAGTTTACCATGGCTATTTCAAAGCCTTTTTTTTTCTCTGCTGAACTTTCACACATTGACATTAACACCTCTATTACATGTTAGCTGATCAGACCTAAAAAAAAACACGAGGCGAATCGATGTTTTCATGTACGTGACATGTTTAGAGCAGCAATCCTTCTGTCACGCACTGCGCAAAAATCTAAAATTCAAACTGCTCTATTTTCAAAACAAAGAATGCTATCCTGCTGAAAACAAGCAAACCGATAGAAATTTAGATTTTCTTATATGTGATGAAGATAAAAACCCAAAATTGTGTTTAGTTATGAATTTCAGTTTTTTGTGACGTCATGTGAAAACCAAGAATCTTGAGATTTTCTTTTTTTCCGCGGTGATCTTCGCGTCTTCGATTTCTTCGGAAATACCCATAGAAAGGCTCTTGTATGGAAGAGTTATCTTGAAATAAAAGTCAAGAATCGCAGTTCTACTTAGGAATAAACATTTTGTTAAAATCTTCAATTTTTAATCTTTTAGCCTGATTTGACCAGTTCACATACCTCCACTCTGAAATCCTAAAGTATGACCATTCAAATGAAAACTACTGAGCAGCACTTTTGGTTTCCAGTGATACTGTTTGGTACCGTACATGGTGGTTCTAACTTTTGAATCCGTGCAGAAAATCTTGAATGTCTCCAATATTTGCGGAACTGTAGACCATTTTTTTTTTGTCAACTTTCATAAACCAGACGTTAATGCTTATCCTGGGTTAGCCTAATCGTACTTGGAATGACTACTATGATGGATGCAGCCTGGGAGATTGACTTCTTGGTCTCTGCGTTCCACAGCCAAAATATGTCTTGGGTACAAACCGAAATATTCCACATCGAAAACGAAGGCTTGTTAGTATGAACGGTTTCCAGTTGACTGAAGAGGGGAAAACCCATGACGTTTCGATTGTGAAACAGATTTAAATGAAAACTATTCAGCACTGTCTTTTTTTGGAGAGATCTATTTAAAGGTGTAAATCATTAAGCCAGGGTAGCCCTGAAAGCCGTTTTCACGCCGCTTAAAATCGGTTTAATGAAAATATCTCGTTCATGTTTCAAGCAATCCAAAAACTGTCTGCTCATTACGTGAATCTGTGTTGTGGGGTGTTTTGTGAATTTTTGGTTGATTTTTGGGTACATTTAGGAGGAGATACTTTTTCTAAAAGGATTGGTAAAATTAAGAGAAATAAGAAATATTGAAGATTTAGTGAAGTTTTAAAATTAGAATTTGTTGTTAATAATTAATAGACGGAAACCAAGTTAGTCCACTAGCAACCTGGGGTGCTCTTGCGTGGGGATCAACTGTCCAAAAATCTTTTTCTTTCTTTTATCCCTTCTTTAAACATTTTAGACTCCCGTTCTAATTCACGTTTACCCCCACCTTAAATCAGACGCGCGCGCGAATTAGTTGGAACGGCGCGCGCGTGAGCGTTTGCGCTCCCCTCGCTTCTTGCGTGTGCCCAATTCCCTATCCCCTCCCCTCTTCTTTATAGCACCAGACACGCAGGCTATCTGTCAAATTCCAACAACTCCAAAAGAAAAACCCAAGAAACAAGAACATTTATGGAAACTCGCAAACGTTTAAACACAGATCTAAGAAGTTTGAACGAGGTTTGAATGTTATTTAGGGGAGTTTACGGTTTCCCTGGGTCAAAACTGTGGCACATTCTAGCTAGAAGACAGAGGGAAGAAATTTAGAAGATTTTGTTTTTAGATTCCATTTTTGTTTAGTTATAATCGATCATTACCGACCATGCACTCTTTATCGGGGGAAACTGTAATAATGATATAAACAAATACATAAACATTGGTAAAAGAGTTTCGGTCATTTTCGAGATTAAAAAGTTACCATAGCATCTGCATTCAATGTAAACTGCTAAAAACAGCCCTAATTTCAGTCATAGTTGGCAAAAAGCATTTACAAAGGAATAGATTTGTGTGACTTCGTCACTGACTTCATTGTCAAAGTTTTTGGACGGTCAGTGCGAACTAACTTGTGGTCAGTTTCATGTTTGTCGTTGTTGTTGCTGTTGTTGTTACTGTGTTGTTGTCCAGACAATAGGTCATTTCCGAGTTGCTCTGGACGTCATTATGAAAGCGAGGCTTCGTGCATAATTTTTAATAGAAAAATTAAGTTTTCAAAGAAACATAATTTTGACATGAAAAGCTCAGCTTTGCGACTCGGAAATGGCTTAATGGCAGCAGCCCTTGTTAGAATTTCTTTCACTTTCTGGGCTTCGAGTCCGTTAACCAAAATAAACGAAGGTTTGAAAGACTGATCAGCAGGGGACCCCGTTAGGCAGTTTCTAAGCGCTGCCATCTTCAGTTGAACGCCTCGAATAAAAGACAAAAACCCATGATCTGCAAACGCCTCATTTTTGTGAGTTAGATTCGTGGCATGACCATGAGTTTCGACTATGAAAGTTTCTGATCAAAAAGCGCTCCTGGCGAATTAAAGTACGTCGGCACCTTAGTATAATTATTCCCTTAACAAAACCCTTGGGGTATATAGCCCTCGGAATTTTTGGTGGTGGTGGTAGTAGTAGTGGCGGGGGGGGGGGGGGGGAGGGGGGCTGGGGGACCGTACCTATGCGGCTCCTTTCTACAAACCAAATTAAGTAATCTTCCGGTACCCATTTTCAGACAAGGCCTAGGTTGTCCAAAGAACTGGTAACTTTACGCATCGGATGAAATTAATGTATTGGTGCATGTACATTTTATTAGCTGGATAGCAATTAAATGTATCCACTCGAGAGAGTTGTCTATTCTTTAAACAACCGTGTGAGCAGCTCAAAATTCATACCCTTTGGGGCGACATGCACATACTGATGCAGCTTACATAGTGGAGCCCCCCCCCCCCCCCCCCCTCCCCTCTCCCCCCTCTCCTTGGCAAAAAAAATTAAGAATGGGAAAAAAAGTAAAAACAACAGAAAAAGCGGTAGCAGTATATATTGTTAGTGTCAGCTTTTGGCGCGACTAGATCATCATATAACTGGCCAAGAATGATCATGAGTCAGAACAGGCTCTCACACGTGGTTTCATTCCAGATACCAAAAAGCTAAGCACCCTGGAATTCGAAAACACCTTGAAGTTCGAAAACAAAATAATCATTTATTTTAGCTTGTTGACAAACATCACACATTTTTTTCAAGGGTTATTCCCTCTCTTTGTAAACAGACCATTTGTCCATGAATGGATAAATAGAGGATATTACACGACGATGCGAAGATATGAATTTTATTATCGAATGGTAAAAACAACTTTTTACGAGCGAGCGCAGCGAGTGAGTAAAATATTGTTTTTAACAAGAGAAAATAAAATTCATATCTTCGCGCCTCCTTGTAATATCCTCTTTTTTATTATATAGGCAAATCTATCGCTGGCCATTTTTCACTGACTGTTTTCACAAATTAAACAACCGAAAAAGCGGAAAATGACGTCATCAATATCCTCACCAGTGAGGATATGGAAAATACGCCACTCGGGTCCCGGATGTAGTTTCGTATGAAATTTACGTACCACTGGTGTATTTTCCAGTAAAACACTCGTGTCTAATGTTTCGCTAGATTCGTGGCGCGGCCACACACAGGGATGTGTCGTTGACCAGACGTGAAAAGGAGCGATTTTTAAATGATCTGAGCTCAGACCTACAAACAGGGAAGCATTACATTCGAAAACGAAATATAGAGTTCGCACACGAGAAAAAAAGAGACACCCAAAATACTAAAACTTGAAAACGAATCTACAACCACTCCTTTGTTGATTTTGTTAGTTAAACGTCAATTCACGAGGAATAAAGTACACTCTTTTGTTGCTCTTCGAGGTGAGTTATTTTTTACAAGCTGCAAATTCAGTATTTGAACTTTCTGTTTCTGAACTTAGTGACGCAATAGTTATTGCTTGAAAGTCTAAAAATAAAGTTAAAAAGAAACCCAAAAATATAGAAGACTTCCGCCGTTATGCTATAAAAAGACACGTCCTCATGTATAATCCTCGAATTTGTTCTGGACCTAACGAATGTCGCGCAGTTTTGATTTAAAGTGAACTTTTAAACAAGAGGTAAGTTACAAGTTGGCAATTTTGAGATTCAGTCATTCCTTGGCAGCTGTTAAACGTTAATTTTTCAAAGTGATTACAATCATTGTGTATAACGTGCAATCTACACTCACTATTTTCGGCAAAATGTTGCTCTCTATCCCGCCCTTGTACTTTGTAATATGCGTCGCGTAATGTGATTTTAGAAAGCATGTTACAGGATAGTTATTTTACGAGTAACTTACTTATTTGTTTTTCATCAAATTACTTATTTGCTTGCAGAATCGCCATTTCAGTGAACTAAGTTGGTTAGAACTGACTCCAAGAAGGATCGATTTGGGAAAGCAGTCAACGGTAAGTCATCACGGCTTCGTATGATACTCGCAGGTTAAATAATCGTTCCTTTGCACATAAGCAGATAAGAGATACAAACTATTCACGTATTATTTGTGTTCTTTGTTTAAGATCCACTGCTTTAGTCTACGCTTTTCACTGAGCAACTTCAAAAATTCCTCAAATTATGTTCCACTGCAATTTAATTTGCAGCCTTACTAACACACCCAATGAGTTGCCATAGTTTCCGAATCAGCCGAATTAAGATCAGAGTCTCACAAATGTTGTACACATTACTGACGAGACTTGTATTTTGAATTTTACTTACTTATGAAGGATATCCATGAATCAAGATTAAGGCAGCTTTAATTTTCTAGCCAGTAACGACGCGGTACGGGCGATACACTTACCGAAAAATGTTCTCAGATTCAGTTGGGCGCTGAAGTCTAAACTGTATATTTCGCTTTGATATCTATAAAGTTTCAGGGAAAAATCCTTTTAGCCCTCACATCGGAGTATGTATCTGTGAAACTGTAAATACTCATCCCACAACGATGGATTGATCTGGGCGACAATTTTTATTTCCTTTGTTACCCAAGCACGGCTTTCAGTTCCAGTAACGTCTAAACCAAAAAGGCTACTCTCTCTTAAAGGAGCCGAGTGTCACCTTAATTTTTAGTGTCACTTTAAGTAGCTATAAATCATCTTTGTTGCGATAGGAACGTTGAAATAATGGTTCAGTTTTGTTAACAATTAATAACCCTACTCCTTTACAGTATTAGAAATTATCTTCATCTTCGGATGGCTGGGATGGAAATGGATGGCAACTTGAAAAAAATTTTTCAGGTTCTTCTATGCAGTGTATTATAGAGGAATCGCCTAAAACTGTTTATAATTTGTTCTTCCTCGTAGAAATCCCTTAATATTTTCCTCCCGGTTTTCTAAGAATAATCTCAAGTTAGAGCAAAGGCTTTGTGTCAAATATTTGAGCAGTTTTCTGCAACATACCACCCTTAGCTTGGTGCAGGAAAATGTGATCGCTTACGAGAGAAATCAGGACAATAGGTCAAAAGCTGAATGGATCCGCTAATTACTGCTATTTATTGTCTTTTTAAATAAACTTGAAACTTGAAACTTGAAACATAATAAATACATTACAGTAAATTACATTTACATTACAAGATACAGTCAATCGTTTTTTCTTTTTTGTTGTTGTTGTTTTTTTTTTAATGCTCATCTTATGACAAAAAGTCCCAAAATGTTTTAGTTAACCGTTTACATGATACACTTGAAAGGTCTTTTTCCTGCCACCTTTCTGAGAGCCTATCCACGTCAGCTCTTATTTCATTTTTGTTGAATTTCAGACGTCATCTCACATATTTCGCCAAAGTTGTCAATTATCGTAAGAAAAAGCTTTGAGAGATTCTACGTTTCTTGAAATCACTGTTGTATCGCCCGCAAACTATTTTTAAATTTTTAAAGGAATTCAAAGTTAAATTTCAATTCCTTAATATATTTGCTTGTCAATGTTTCTACAGGGAAGAATATTTTCATCGGGTTATTGGCCGGTTTTCCGGCTGTAATATTTTGCTCCCGCTTGCTACATTTAAATCAGCTCTTACCTTTCCTTGTGTTAACTTTCTTCTTCCTATTTTGGCAGCCACTAGTTTTGGAGATAATGTCAGTAGGCTGGATATTAATTGTTTGTTTTCAAATTTCTTATTTGTAGAGAGTTTCTATCAAGTTTCCTGACGAAACCGCCAGCAGCATTTCAGTAAGAGGTGAGTTAGTCGCTTGTGTTAGATTTTAACAGATTAATTTGTAAGACTCCCTGCTGTTTTTCAACTCACTCCCATTTGGTGACTGGGAAAATTATGTTGACATTTGTCTGTCGAACGAAAATTTAAAACTCGGCCTCGATCGTGCCACGCTATACACGTAGCAACACGTAGTGGCAGCATGAAACAGCCACTTAGTAACTTAAATACGATGTTATTGAGACTTTTGTCGTGCTTGGTGCAGTGTTTCCTTGTCCTTCTGTGGTCGAGGATCAAAATGTCACGTCACAATCACCATTCCGTCATGTTATTGATTTTACCAGTTTGGCCAATCTTGGAAAGCTGTCAAATTGTTTCGTGCCAAATGAGTTCAGGTTTTCTTAAACAGGCGGCAATAAAGTGTTGTCAGGTTTAATTTCCAGTTAGGAGCTATTTTATTTATTCGGGGAGATGATGCACAGGTTCCTCATGCGCGCTTGTCATGTATATGTAATCTGATAACTAAATTTGTTTACTGGGGATGTAAGGGGTACGAGGAGAGCGCGTTTTATACTAAGGTGTAATGAAGATGTGATTGTGTGACGCCTGGGGGAGAGGGTGGATGGGGGAAACTTAGGCTCAAAGTAGATTTACTTCTAAAAGTGTCGAGTACGAATACCTCATTATTATTCTAAATTCGAAAACCGTGCATCCAAAACTCAAAGTGAAGAAAACGAAGCTACCACAACTAGAAAGTGAAGAAATTGATACTGGAAAACGAAATATGTCGAAAACTCGTCAGCGAAGCACCTCAAATTCTAGGAATCGAAAAAGAAACGCCGAACTGATTCGAAAGCAAAACCCTCGGTTATTTTTATTCCTTCATAAACGTCATGCATTTGTGCTTTTTTTAAAACTAGGTATTAAAATACTGAGTTTTTATCGGTACAGCGAAAAACATAAATCCAGAATGTGCAGTTCAACAACTATTTCAACCTTTTTAGTCTTTGCTGTTTTTTGTTGTTGTTGTTGTTGTATTTTTGTTTGTTTGTTTTTTGCCAGTCTAGATTTATTTTGGCTAATTAACCTTATCTAAGAAATGTTCTTTTATTAAAATAAGGGATGACTTTGTACTGTTATCTCTCTTCCTTGTAAACACCACCCAGTTCCTTTGTGAATGAATGGCTGAAACGACGTTTCGTTTTTATGATGTGATGCTGCCTCGACTTGATGTTGAGGGCTTTCTTTATTACTTGCTCAGGGATGCACACCAAAAACTCGAACACAAGGCAGCCCGAAATACAAGAATTTCTTCAAAGGGAAATCGAAACCACATCTTCCCTTTGTCTGTTTTCAAAGTTAACCCTCGACTAAAAATTGCTCCTCACTCGTGTAACTCTAATTATTCCTTAGAGTAGGCTGACAATTCTGTCAAATGTTTGAAATTTCATTTCTTTGATCAAGATTAGTAACATTTAAAGTTTCTGTTTCGATTCTCGTTGCCGCAATTATCATAAGTGCGTGACAATTGATCGAACTAAAACTGAATGACATGCATGTTATTACATGTAAATTACACCTTCCCAAGCACTCCTTCCTTTGTCTCCGGCCGCCCTTTACCGTTGTAATTGTATGTCTGTAAATAACTTATTTACAGAGTCATCATTCCTGTTTATTGAGCTGATGTAACTGACTCCAAGAAGCCCCGATTTTGAGAAGCAGTGAACGGTACAGCCTGCCAGTAAGTCATTTGCACGTGCCATGTTAATAAGACCAACTTGCTCAATTCCTCAAATGACGTTATGTTAACTACCAGCTCAGTTCCTAGTTTCTAAGGCGGCCGAGTCCAGGGTCTTGCAAAACAAGTCATTTCCAACAAGGCATTTGTTTTGAACTTTACTTAATTTTACTTATTGCTCTCATCGCCCTTGAACTTGAAGTTGCCACAGATACGTTAAGCGAATTGAAACAACAGAACATGGTTCTGTAATTATCCTTTCAACAAAACGGACAAAAGAGAAATGTAGCTTGCATCAAGCCCTTTAACAGGAATTCCGTGTCTGTCAGTGTAAATTTATGTGCGAAAGATATCAGAGTCAGAGAAATTAAGTACAAATGGGAAAGTTCTCAAACTTTGTCTTTTTCTAGGAACGTCCTTTGTGAAACAAAGCACATTTGATACGATCTCCGGTCATCGTCTAACTAAATGGCGGAGGACGAGTCAGAAGATATAGTGAAGCACAAGCAAGAGCTTAGCATTGCTAAAAAATTGGGCGATAGAGAGCGGGAGGGAAATACCTATTCTAAACTGGCTGATGTTTATCACAGTCAGGGTAATTTTAAACAAGTCATAGAGTATCAAAAGCTACATCTTAGTATTGCTAAAGAATTAGGAAACAGGTCTAAGGAGGGAGAAGCGTATTGCAATCTGGGCGGTGCTTATCACCGTCTGCGTGAGTTCCAAGAAGCCATAGAGTGCCACAAACTACATCTTAGTATTGCTAGAGAATTAGGGAACAGGGCTTGGGAGGCAATAGCCTGTTTCAATCTGGGCGTGGTCTACAACAGCCAGTGCAATTTTAAGCAAGCCATAGAGTATCACGAACTACATCTTAATATTGCTAAAGAATTAGGGAACAGGGATGGGGAGGAACGAGCGTATGGCAACTTGGGCATTGCTTATCGCGGTCTGGGTAATTTTAAACAAGCCGCAGAGTATCACGAACTACATCTTAGTATTGCTAAAGAATTAGGGGACAGGGATGGGGAGGGAAGAGCGTATGGAAACCTGGGCAATGCTTATGACAGTATGGGTAATTTTAAACAAGCCGCAGAGTATCACGAACTAGATCTTACTATTGCTAAAGAATTAGGGGACAGGGATGGGGAGGGAAGAGCGTATGGCAACCTGGGCAATGCTTATCACAGTATGGGTAATTTTAAACAAGCCGCAGAGTATCACAAACTATATCTTAATATAGCTAAAGAATTAGGGGACAGGGATGGGGAGGGAGGAGCGTATGGCAACCTGGGCAATGCTTATTACAGTATGGGTAATTTTAAACAAGCCGGTGTGTATCACAAACTACATCTTAATATTGCTAAAGAATTAGGGGACAGGGATGGGGAGGGAGGAGCGTATGGCAACCTGGGCAATGCTTATTACAGTATGCTTGATTTTAAACAGGCCTTTGAGTGTTGGGAACATAGTCTGAGTATCGCTCAAGAAATTGGGGACAGGGATAATGAGGGGTCCGCTTTTAGAAAGCTGGGTGCAGCTCTTTTACGCTTGGGTGATTTTGAACAATCCATGGAGTACACGAAACAAAGTCTTGTTATATCGAAAGAATCGGGTAACAGGGCTGCAGAGGGAATTACTTATGACAGATTGGGCAATGTGTATTCCCGACTAGGTAATTTTAAAGTAGCAGTAGAGTATCACAAACAAAGCCTTAGTATTGCTAAAGAGTTAGGGGATAAGTTTCACGAGGCAGAATCATGCCATTTATTAGGTCATAATTATGAATGGGTGGGTTCTTTGAGTGAGGCACTTGATTGTTATCGATCGAGCGTAAAAACCTTTGATGACATAAGAGCTCTTCTACAGTCAAAAGATATGTGGAAAATAAGCTTTCGTAATCTCCACCAGTGTGCGTACACTTCGTTATGGAGTACTCTTGTGAAGACTGGAGAGACTGACGAGGCTTTGTATTCTGCTAAGCAAGGACGAGCACAGGCCTTGATCGATGTTTTAAAAGAAAAGTATGGAGTCGACTCATCACCGTCCGCTTTACCTGAACCTAAGGAGACAATTACCTGTATATTAAACAATTTAACTACAGAAATAGTTTTTGTTGCACTTGATGAAAATGCGATCAGTTTTTGGTTGCTGCGAAGAGGGAAAGAGATTCTCTTTAAGCAAAAGGAAATAGAACCTGATAGTTGCAAGTTGCTAATAGATGCTACTTTGAGAGACATTGCTGTAGGTGCTCAGGTAATGTGCGAGGATCGGTCAATGGATGAAGTATGTGATGACCCTCCGTCCAACAGAGAAGCTGCTGAGGAAACAGACCGATCACCGACCTCCTCTGTCAATTCTTTGCGCCAGCTGTATGATGTTATTATTGGCCCCATTGCAGACTTGCTCGAAGGTGACCAGTTACTCCTTGTTCCAGATGGTCCATTTTTGCTGGCTCCTTACTCTGCGCTTATTGAATCAATCAGGATCACCATCGTTCCCTCGTTGACCGCTTTACGACTGATCGCAGATGCGCCCGAGGACTTTCACAGTAGGAGTGGGGCGCTGCTCGTGGGAGATCCATGTTTGGAAGAAGTTACCAACGTGTTTGGTAAGCCCATTTGGAAGCAGCTTCCATTCGCCAGAAAGGAAGTGGAGATGATTGGAAAACTTCTGAAGACCACACCTCTCACCGGACGAGATGCGACTAAAGACGAAGTGATGAAAAGATTCGAGTCGGTGGCTTTGGTGCACATTGCCGCACACGGGAGAGCTGAAACTGGAGAAATTCTGTTGGCCCCAAACCCAGGCTGGACATCTCGCGTCCCTGGGAAAGAATGCTACATATTAACAATGTCAGATATACAAGCCGTTCGTCTGCGAGCAAGACTCGTTGTGCTTAGCTGCTGTCACAGTGGCCGGGGAGAAGTCAAGTCTGAGGGCGTGGTTGGTATCGCGCGGGCTTTCTTGTGTGCTGGTGCTCGCTCTGTTCTGGTGTCACTCTGGGCGATTGATGACGAGGCCACCATGGAGTTCATGAAACACTTCTACCAACACCTGGCGGAAGGAAAAAGCGCGAGTGTGGCTCTTCACCAGGCTGTGAAATCCCTGCGCGAGTCAGAGCAGTTCCGTGACTTGAAGTACTGGGCTCCATTTGTGCTGATTGGTGATGACGTGACGTTTGAATTTGGAGAAAGGAAATGAAACAGAATGGTAAGTTTAGTTTGTGTTTAACTTTAAACAGAAGTAATTTTATGATAAACAAGGACAGCTAACTGCAAAGAAAGCTGAATTGTTGCCAGAGGAATAGTTGCAAAATCTGTCTAAATATTATTTCAATAACCAAGCCTTCTGCTGTTTATTAAAACGAGGGGATAGCTTTAACTGAAAGGATGCCATGAGATGTTCGTTTTCGTGTTTCCTTGGTACCATGCAAAAATGTCTTACTTTTCTTACACTAGCCTTTTCCAGGCGTTCAGAAAATAAAAATTGAGGCACCAGGAGTCTCGCTGATTAAGGGAAATTGTTAATGTGTTGCCAAAAATATGTCGTGGCCTTCGTGGGTAGTGTCTTCAATTTTGTTCGTTTTTGTCTCTCCTTTTTTTCTGGCAAACAAAAAAAATTAAGCGCTTCACCTGAACTCCGCAAACTTCTAAATTTAGAGCCTCAAGCGAAACTAATCCCTCACATTTTTTTTGGTTGGCAGAAGTGTCATCACACTCTAGACAAGAGAGGACTACTAAGAGAGTCTGACTGATCCATTGATGACATCCATTTGGTGTGATGCAAACTATCACGGGAACTTGTATGTAGTGTAAATATCTTAGATGTAATGGCCGGAAAAAAAAAAAAGAAAAGCAGTAAATCAGTAACAAATGAAAGGGAAACAAAATGAAGTTACTTCATTAAGCCTTTGCTTTTGTGGTTTGTAATATATCTGGAGAGAAGGACATGTACAGGCTTGTTTTTAGTGCGCATTTTCCAAAATGGCACTTCACGTTATGAAGTATTCAAAATGTAATTTTGCTCTTTTCGATGTAACGTTAAGAAAACTGCACACATGAATCTGACGTTACATTTAATTTTTTATAGCTGCATAACAAATAACATACCAACATTGTTAAGATATTTTGATGTCATTTCATAAATTTTTTATGTCATTACTCGTTATCAGACAATATTGAGAACAAATCATTACTTAAATGTTAATTCAGAAGAAATGTGGCTACTTAGGCCAAATTTAACGGTTTATCTACCCATACTTAGAAGCAAGAACTTTGATTTTTAAAAAATGACGTTTGTCAGAGTGTTTTCAGTTTCCCATGTAAATATGATTTTCTCCAAGTGGTAGAAATTGCGTGTTCTTTTCTTAAAATACGATTATCTTAGCCGCAAAATTGTGCTTGTCATAACTAAGGACAGTCTCTAACATCCTCGTGTGTTTACAAAGTTAGAAAGAGCCCAAAAAACCAAGAAATCGATTTTAACAGTCTAAGACTGCGAGTTAACTCATAGAAACCTGATTACAAGAGGGCGAAGACTCAAAAACTCAGTAATTTGTGTATGAATAACAACAACAAGTGATGCAGTTAGCTTTGACCGGCTAAATAGGCTCAGAAGAATTATGACGCAATTATTATCTTTGAGCTGATCAGGGCTCGGTTGTTTGAAATCCCATTAATTTTGAGAGAACAAGTTAAGAAATACGCTTGGTTTTTGTCAAAAAGAATTCATTGCTTTTTTGTTTTTCACAAGATGCCATAATCGAGTGGTCCTCTTATTTTCATCGTGGAATTATTTTTTTTCTAAAGTCAAACATAAGATAATGTTTTTATTACAGGCTTTTTTCCGTTCAGAGAAGACGTCAATTCTAAATTGGCGCAATAGTCCTTTAAACAACCTTGCGCAGATCCTTTTATGTATATATGTAAGTAACTAGGCAAATAAGTAGGTATAGAGCATTCTTCAATTTGGTGTCGAAGTAATTTCGCGTTTGCTTTGGTTTTGCTTTACTATGTTTTCTGATTCGTTATCAAAACTCGCGGCACTTTCTCAACCAATGGGAAGCAAAGCCAAAGCCAATCGTGCCTTGATATCACAGGTTTTCCCGCGCTTGGCCAAGGTTACAGGTTACATGTATTTGCTTCGAATTCTGATTGGTTCACCGGACTGTTTACGTCTGTTCTGATTGGTTAGAGTACTTACTTTGTGTTTGACACGTACTCAATTGAAAACTGCTCTATAAAGTCAGTAAGTAAGCTAGTTGTGTTTACATGATACCTGAACGACTTTCAAACCGGTGGATTCGTTTCCATAGTATCGTTCAATGTCACTGAGTAAAAACGATGTGATTTCAACCCAAAATTTTTACCGGATAAGGAATCTTAATTTTTGTACGAAAACCCATTCTGGGGTCATGTAAACGTGACATGACTGTTTGTTTCATATTTCCGATTAAGTTTGAAGATTTCGTTACAAAATGAAACTTACAGCTTCATCAAAACGGCTTTTGTTAATACGATGTCAGCAAGTGTTCAAGTCGTAAGGGAATGAAAGTCTATCCAGTATCCTGTAAACCGCCCCATTATAGAACAATAAGTGTAGCGAATATAATAAGTGAGACTGTTGTAAACATTAACATTAAAAAAGTGAAATCTGTAAAACGTGTTTGGTTTGAGAACAGTAGAATCCAAATATTTTATTTCATTTATTTTAAGCTGAGGGGGAACCGTCGCGGAGATTTTGCTGTATGTTGGCCAAAACAGCTTAAATATTTCACAAAGAACCTCATGAAATCGCTCTTAGAGCAGCGGGAGGAAAGTTTGAAATGATTTCTCCGCGTGATAATAGAATACAATCAGTTTTAAATTCACACGAGGAACTTCAAAAGATTGGTCAGTTTCAATCCATTTCCATCTGAGCCATCTCCAGACAAAAATAATTGACCCTAGTTTTTGTTCCCTAGAAGGGTTATTTGTAAAAAAAATTGAACCATTATTTTAATGGTCCCATCCGATACAAATATTTTTTTTCGCTATTCAAAGTGGCACTTATAAAAGGTGACACTGCCCCTTTAAAGACCTCCGAAGCCACCGTTAAGGTCCTTCTTGGACAGATTCATACCCAGTCACCATTTCTATGTTTGTGGGTCGAGAGAAGAGTGGCCTTAATTCACTCTTGTATCCAATGTTCGCGCGCCATAAAGATAAAAATAGCGACTGTTTACGAGCATTATCCTTAGGTGGGTCATGAATAGACCAGCTTACAACTGAGCAAACAAAAGAAACCAAAAGCCTTTCAGTTTTACGTGCATAGGGAAGACTGGAACAGCGACTATCTTTCGACGTACCATCGTCGACATGCTAGATAAACAGCTGAAAGACCGTTATGAGAATTAAACACTTATTGGCTAAAAAAACTGAACGACAAATTAACAACAAATGCTCACCTAAATTGGCTGATAAATGTATCAACTTGAAATTTTGCATGACTCTCGGAAACTTCCGGTATAGATTTCGGCCGTTTTGTTCTCATGTTAAATTTCCAAAACCACCGATTTAATTATCGATCTCGGATTGACTTCTTAATATCCCCCCACCACGTCACTCTGAAAATATATAAACCCATCTCCCTTACCCAGAGTCGAATTCAACGGTAAATTAATCAGTTGTGTTAAGGAGCTAGCTCCGCCGCCAAAACCTTATTTCGCGCGCGCCTACAATACCGCCAGCTACGCAGGCTACTGTAAAAAAAAAAGCAATAAATACTAAACTTGCAACAGCAAGAAGGTGGCCGCGGCCGCTTAATAGAGGTGGCCGTTGAATAGAAGTATCGAATACAGCATTTTACTGACAAAAATTTGGGACTTTGGAAAGTGGCCACTTAATGGAGGGTGGCCGCTTAATAGAGGTCAGACTGTATAAAAAAAGTTTAATATCAAAGAATGGGTCCCACACCCCGGGGAGCATGATTTTCAACGCCGCGTTTACTGCCGGTGTGTCTCGTCAAAGGTGGTTTAATTAGTCTCCCTGTTCCAAGATGCAAGTCTCCGGCTTTTTTTAGGTGATCGATATTACTACATCTTTTCCAATTGAGGGTGTAGCACGATACGAAACTCTTGCTTGAGGCAGGGGACCACACGACGCAAAATAAACTGTTCTGAATACGTTCCGTTGCCGGATCTCTTGCAGTGAAATGCACGTGCCAGACGTCTCTTTACGTGTAAATAAACCGAACTGATTGCAGGGCTGACACTAAGGCAAAGGGCTTATTTATTTGGGGCCAATATTTCAACTAGTACAACTAGTCTTCTTCAGGGCCAGAGTTACAATGAGTCACATTTAAACGTAAGCATAAACAGTTAAAGGTTAACACGATACGTTGTATGAGCCTCTCTATAGGTACCCACAGTCTTCGTTTTCTTCACGATTTTTTAGCCTGCGTAGCTGGCGGTTTTGGAGGGCGGTAAAGCCGGGCCAAAACGAGTGGTGCAGCTGCGGGTAAAATGTGGAGAGAACCGTGACAGTCGCGGCGAAGACGCGTCAACGAGCGGCTTTGCCGCAATTTTCTCGTTGCCCTCGCCCCATTTCTCCGCAGCTTCGCCACTTGTTTTGGCCCTCGTGCCCGGCTCGCCGGTGAGCCCACCCATAAAAACCGCCAACTACGCAGGCTACGATTTTTTCGCAAATCTTCGTTTTTTTAGGAAGATATTCGTTTTTTCGGATTGAAATGGTTTAAATGTTATTTCAGTGTTATTCACAGTTGATAAATATTTCACTACAATAGCAAATTGCATAATTCACTGAAACAATAAAGGATTGTTGGATTCTTTGGCGACGTTTTAACCCCATTATAACACGCTAGCAGCTGATGAGATTCCAAGAAATCGAAACTGCAGTCTTGCATGAGAAACAACATTAGACACTCACCAGAAGAAATTTCACCAGCATCCCAGAGACTCACAAGAGAGTTGTCTATCGTAGCTTCGAATATCTGCTACGGATGCGAGCTAAGCCACAAAATAATGGAGGTACATTTCAGCTCTAAGAACACAATAGCTGTTTTTCAGATAAGAAGCAACTCAGCGAGCTAAAAGACAGCGCAACAAGCTATAGATCGTTTTCACGTGACGTCACGCATTGGCCCACCGCCATATTGGTGTACCACTTTTGATTGCGTAATACGGCATTGGTAGGTCACAACTGCAATTGATTATTCCCACTAGTAAAAATGGATTTAAACAAAAGCGAATAAAGCTCCGAATATAATTCAAAGGTTGCCGATTCTTTTCCGATTTCTAAAAATGCAAAGAAGCTAAATTTGCCGGGTCAGAAATCGATTTTGCAGAAAATATCCACAATCGGAATCGATCCAGTGTTGATCGAAGGGAAGCACTTTCAGCCTGACTGTTTACCTCCGGTCGAATCCACAGATATCTTGTGTTATCTCGTTTTGGAGACAACTTTCTACACTCATTATTTGACATCTGCTGCTACTTTTTTTTTTAATCCACAGTGTATTCTTTTCCGAATTCAGTGATTGTTTAATCTTTTCCATGAGATTTATAGTTGTTGAGTTTTGACGTTGCGCGCAGTGTACCAAGCTGTTGCATTCATTTGCCTGTATCTCTCTTATTATTTTGTGCTATGGTGCTACTTTTTTTTTAATGATAGTGTATTCTAATCCGAATTCAACGAAAGTTTAAGCTTTTTCATACGTGAGTAATTTAACAAAAATTGACTTAAGCGTTCACAAGCTTTTGCATTCATTTGCCTCTATCTCTCACATTATTTGACCTAAACTGCTACTTTTTTAAATTCACATTGTACTGTTTTCCAAATTCAGCAATAGTTTAATCTTATCCATACAACTTATAGTTTTTGAGTTTTGACGTTGCGCGCACAAGTAATTGAATTTTTCCGGCGTGTAATTAAACGAAAATTCAGTTACGTGTTCACAAGCTGTTGCATTCATTTTTTTTTTATTTAAACATATTTTATTGCCGAAGTTTGCCCTAAGAGAAAAAAAAAAACTCATCGAGAGGGCTCACTTCGAAATAACATTGAATTGAAAAAAATTAACATTAAATAATAATTAGTCAGAGCGGCAGCAAAATTAACCAAAGGCAGCATTAAGCAATGCTAACAGGTGGAAAATATACAGCTAGGTACTTTATAAAATCTCTTCGATTCAGATATAAAAGACTGGACATGAAAAAATAGATCATTATTTTGCTTAGGAGAAAGTAACTGTGATCCACACAGAAAAACTGATACTACATGTATTTGTGCTTTAGACATGGAAAACCACCTGTCAGCAAATATGCGAGCAGCAGAGGAGAGCAGGTTAATTCTAGGGGCAGAATAAAGTGGACATTCAAGAAGAAAATGCTTAATTGTCTCGCTGTAGAAACCACAAAAACACACGGGGCTTTCTTTACAACCTATTTTATAAAGATAATTGTTAAGCGCGCAAGTGTCTAAACGTAAACGAGTATGGAAAATTGCATTAAATCTATCAATAGCAAAATCATAAGTAGTGTTATAACTAGGTACATTGTAATATGAAAATAAAGCTTTTTTTAAAAGAACCAATGGATTCGAGGCAACGTATGTCAAAACTAATGTCATTCCACAAGATAGTAGTTGAGGGAAAAAAAGATCTTTTGAAACGTTCAGTGCGGCTTGCGAGAAGAGAGTAATTTGATGCCGTACGTAAGGAGTAAGTTGTCCTTTCACTAACTTGTAAGGGTAATAAATCAACTAGATAACTAGGACAAAAATTATTAACGACCTTAAAATATAACA
This sequence comes from Pavona decussata, assembly GCF_977016875.1. NCBI lineage: Eukaryota > Metazoa > Cnidaria > Anthozoa > Scleractinia > Agariciidae > Pavona > Pavona decussata. Next base: position 232,432 of record NW_028145463.1, read on the forward strand.
GCAATTTATGAATGGCTCTTCTAGTTTTGAGATCTTCCCACCCAAGTTCTTGCATAAGACGATGCTTGTTGGTCCCCTTCATAGCCCCGGTTACGATTTTAGCTGACTCATATTGCGCATGCTCGAGGAGATGGCTTTCGCTTTTAGTACATCCGTCCCACAATACGTCAGCGTATTCCATTAGAGGACGCACCAAAGATTTGTACAATTTTCTTAAAGTGGTTCGGTCAACCGTGTACTTGATACCTTTTAGAATATTAAGCCTTTTGCATGTATCTCTCTTATTATTTGTCCTATGCTGCTCCTTTTTTTTAATCCAAAGCGTATGGTTTTCCAAATTCAGCAATAGTTAAGTCTTTTTAATACGATTTATAGTTTTTGAGTTTTGACGTTGCGCGCACAAGTAATTGAAATTTTCCGGTGTGTAGTTTAACAAAAATTGATTTACGCGTTCACAAGCTTTAGCATTCATTTGCCTCTATCTCTCACATTATTTGACCTATACTGCTACTTTTTTTTTAATTCACATTGTATTGTTTTCCAAATTCAGCAATACTCTAATCTTATCCATACAATTTATAGTTTTTTAATTTTGACTTAGCGCGAACAAGTAATTGAATTTTTCTGGCGTGTAATTGAACAAAAATTCAGTTACGCGTTCACAAGCTGTTGCATTCATTTGCATGTATCTCTCTTATTATTTGTCCCATGCTGCTCCTTTTTTTTTTAATCCAAAGCGTATTGTTTTCCAACTTCAGCAATAGTTAAGTCTTTTTAATACGATTAATAGTTTTTGAGTTTTGACGTTGCGCGCACAAGTAATTGAAATTTTCCGACGTGTAATATAACGCAAATTGCGCTACGCGTTCACAAGCTGTTGCATTCAATTGCCTGTATCTCTCTTATTATTTGTAATATGGTGCTACTTTTTTTAACGGATAGTGTATTGTAATCCAAACTCAACGAAAGTTTAACCTTGTTCATACGATTTATAATTTTTGAGTTTTAACTTAACGCGCATAAGTCTATGAATATTTTCGGTGTGTAATTTAACGAAAAGTGGGTTACGCCATAGTTCAATCTTATCCATACAATTTATAGTTTTTGAGTTTTGACGTTGCGCGCACAAGTAATTAACTTTTTCCTGCGTGTAATTTAAGGTGGGGGTTTACCTGAAAGCCGTTTTCACGCCGCTTAAAATCGGTCAAATGGAAATATCTTGTTTGCATTTCAAGCAATACAAAAACCCTCCATTCATAACACAAATCAATGATTTGGGGTGTTTTATGAATTTTTGGGTAGTTTTTAGGTATATTTGGAAGGAAATAATTTTTCTTGAAGGATTGGTAAAATGAAAAGAAATAAGAAATGTTGAAGATTTAGTGAATTTTTAAAATTAGAATTTGTAGTTAATAATTAATAGACGGATACCAAGTTAGTCCACTAACAACCTGGGGTGCTCTTGCGTGGTTATCGACTGTCTGTTAGTGTTTCAAAAATCATTTTCTTTCTTCTATCCATTCTTAAAACCTCTTCAAATTTCACTCAAATTCAGTCAGAGCCCCACCTTAACGAAAATTCAGTTACGCGTTCACAAGCTGTTGCATTCATTTGCCTGTATCTCTCTTATTATTCGTGCTATGGTGCTACTTTTCTTTTAATGGATAGTGTATTCTAATGCAAATTCAACGAAAGTTTAAGCTTTTTTATACAAGTTATAGTTTTTGAGTTTTGACTTAGCGCGCACAAGTCATTGAATATTTCCGGTGTGTAATTTAACAAAAATTGGGTTACGCGTTCACAAGTGGTTGCTTTCATTTGCCTCCATCTCTCTCATTATTTGTGGTATTGTGCTATTTGTTTTCTAATGGATAGTGTATTGTAATCCAAATGCAAGGAAAGTTTAAGCTTTTTCATACAATATATAGTTTTTGAGTTTTGTCTTAATGCGCACAAGCAATTAAATTTTTCAGGTGTGTAATTTAGCGAAAATTGATTTACGCGTTCACAAGCTTTTGCATTCATTTGCCGCTATCTCGCACATTATTTGACCTAGGCGGCTACTTTTTTTTAAATTCACATTGTAAATTGTTTTCCAAATTCAGCAATATTTTAATCTTATCCATACAATTTATAAATTATGAGTTTTGACGTTGCGCGCACAAGTAATTGAAATTTTCCGGCGTGAAATTTAGCGCAAACTCCGCTACGCGTTCACAAGCTGTTGCATTCATTTGCCTCTATCTCTCTTGTTATTTGTGCTATGGTGCTACTTTTTTTTTTTGCTAGATAGTGTATTCTAATCCAAATTCAACAAAGATTTAAGCTTCTTCATACGATTTATAGTATTTGAGTTTTATCTTAGAGCGCACAAGCAATTATATTTTTTAGGTGTGTAATTTAACGAAAAATTGATTTACGCGTTCACAAGCTTTTGCATTCATTTGCCGCTATCTCTCACATTATTTGACCTAGGCGGCTACTTTTTTTTTAATTCACATTGTATTGTTTTCCAAATTCAGCAATATTTTAATCTTATCCATACAATTTATAAATTTTGAGTTTTGACGTTGCGCGCACAAGTAATTAAAAATTTTGCGGCGTGTAATTTAGCACAAACTCCGCTACGCGTTCACAAGCTGTTGCATTCATTTGCCTGTATCTCTCTTGTTATTTGTGCTATAGTGCTACTTTTCTTATGATAGTTCGCTTTTTTTAATCCGAATTTAACGAAGGTTTAAGCTTCTTCATACAGTTTATAGTTTTTGAGTTTTTTCTTAGCGCGCACAACTCATTGAATATTTCTGGTGTGTAATTTAACGAAAATTAGGTTACGCGTTCACAAGCGGTTGCCTTCATTTGCCTGTATCTCTCTTATTATTTGTGCTTTGGTGCTATTTTTTTTTACAGTGTATTGTTTTCAATTTTAACAATAGCTTAAATCTTATCCATACAATTTACAGTTTTTGAGTTTTGACGTTTTGCGCACAATTAAGTAATTGAAATTTTCCGGCGTGTAATTTAACGCAAATTGCGCTACCCGTTAATAAGCGGTTGCATTCATTTACCTCTATCTCTCTTATTATTTGTGCCTTGGTGCTACTTTTCTTTTAATAAATAGTGTATTCTAATCCGAATTCAAGGAAAGTTTAAGCTTATTCAAACAAATATAGTTTTTGAGTTTTGACTTAGCGCGCACAGGTCATTGAATATTTCTGGTGTGTTATTTAACGAAAATTGGGTTACGCGTTCACAAGCGGTTGCATTCATTTGCGTCTATCTCTCCTATTATTTGTGCTATGGTGCTACTTTTCTTTTTTAATCACAGTGTATTGTTTTTCAAAATCAGCAATAGTTTAATCTTATCCATACAATTGATAGTCTTTTAGTTTTGACGTTAAGTGCACAAGTAATTGAAATTTTACGACGTGTAATTTAACGAAAATTCAGTTACGTGTTCACAAGCTGCTGAATTCATTTGCCTGTATCTCTTTTATTATTTGTTCTATGCTGCTCCTTTTTCTTAATCCACAGCGTGTTGTTTTCCAAATTCAGCAATAGTTTAATCTTTTTCATACGATTTATAGTTTTTGAGTTTTGACGTTGCGCGCACAAGTTATTGAAATTTTCCGACGTGTAATTTAATACAAACTGCGCTACGCGTTCACAAGCTGTTGCATTCATTTGCCTGTATGTCTCTTATTAATTGTGATATTGTACTACTTTTTTTAATGGATAGTGTATTCTAATTCAAATTCAACGAAAGTTTAAGCTTTTTTATAGGATTTATAGTTTTTGAGTTTTGACTTAGCGCGCACAAGTCATTGAATATTTCCGGTGTGTAATTTAACGAAAACTGGGGTACGCGTTTACAAGCGGTTGCATTCATTTGCCTCTATCTCTCTAATTATTTGTTCTATGCTGTTCATTTTCCTTATAATGGACAGTGCATTCTTTTTCAAATTTAGCGAAAGTTTAAGCTTCTTCATACCTTGTATAGCTTTTGAGTTTTGACTTAGCGCGCACAAGCAATTGATTTTATTCAGTGTGTAATTTAAAGAAAGTTGACTTACGCGTTCACAAGCTTTTGCATTCATTTGCCTCTAACTCTCACATTATTTGACCTATGCGGCTACTTTTTTTTAATTTATAGTGTATTGTTTTCCAAATGCAGCGATAGTTTAATCTTATCTATACAATGTATATTTTTTAAGTTTTGACTTTGCGCGCACAAGTAATTGAATTTTTCCGGCGTGTAATTGAACGAAAATTCAGTTACGTGTTCACAAGCGGTTGCATTCGTTTGCCTCTATCTCTCTTATTATTTGTGCTATGGTGCTATTTTTTTTTAAATCACAGTGACTTGTTTTTCAAATTCAGCAATAGTTTAATCTTATCCATACAATTTATAGTTTTTGAGTTTTGATGTTGCGCCTCACAAGTAATTGAATTTTTCCTGCGTGTAATTGAACGAAAATTCAAGTACGTGTTCACAAGCGGTTGCATTCATTTGCCTCTATCTCTCTTATTATTTGTGCTATGGTGCTATTTTTTTTTAAATCACAGTGACTTGTTTTTCAAATTCAGCAATAGTTTAATCTTATCCATACAATTTATAGTTTTTGAGTTTTGATGTTGCGCCTCACAAGTAATTGAATTTTTCCTGCGTGTAATTGAACGAAAATTCAAGTACGTGTTCACAAGCGGTTGCATTCATTTGCCTCTATCTCTCTTATTATTTGTGCTATGGTGCTATTTTTTTTTAAATCACAGTGACTTGTTTTTCAAATTCAGCAATAGTTTAATCTTTTCCATACAATTTATAGTATTTTGAGTTTTGACGTTGCGCGCACAAGTATTTGAAGTTTTCTGGCGTGTAATTTAACGAAAATTCAGTTACGCGTTCACAACCTGTTGCATTCATTTGCCTGTATCTCTCTTATTATTTGTGCTATGGTGCTACTTTTCTCTTTATGGATACTGAATTCTAATGCAAATTCAACGAAAGTTTAAGCTTTTGCATAAAATTTATAGTTTTTGAGTTTTGACTTAGCGCGCACAAGTCATTAAATATATCCGGTGTGTAAATTAACGAAAATTGACTGACGCGTTCACAAGTGGTTGCTTTCATTTGCCTCTATCTCTCTTATTATTTGTGCTATCGTGCTATTTGTTTTCTAATAGATAGTGTATTCTAATCCAAATTCAAAAAAAGTTTAAGCTTTTTCATACAATATATAGTTTTTGAGTTTTATCTTAGCGCGTACAAGCATTTGAATTTTTCCGGTGTGTAATTTAACGGATATTGATTTACGCGTTCACAAGCTTTTGCATTCATTTCTTTCTATCTCTCACATTATTTGACCTATGCGGCTACTTTTTTTTATTTCACATTGTATTGTTTTCCAAATTCAGCAATACCCTAATCTTATCCATACAATTTATAAATTTTGAGTTTTGAAGTTGCGCGCACATGTAATTGAAATTTTGCGGCGTGTAATTTAACGCAAACTGTGCTACGCGTTCACAAGCTGTTGCGTTCATTTGCCCCCATCCCCCTTTATTATTTGTGCTATGGTGCTACTTTTCTTTTAATAGATAGTGTATTCTAATCCGAATTCAACGAAGGTTTAAGCTTCTTCATACGATTTATAGTTTTTGAGTTTTGACTTAGCACACACAAGTCAATGAATATTTCCGGTGTGTTATTTAACGAAAATTGGGTTACGTGTTCACAAGCTGTTGCATTCATTTGCGTCTATCTCTCTCATTATTTGTGCTATGGTGCTCCTTCTTTTTAATCCACAGCGTATTGTTTTCCACATTCAGCAATAGTTTAATCTTATCGATACGATTTTAATTTTTGAGTTTTGACGCTGCACGCACAAGTAATTGAAATTTTCCGGTGTGTAATTTAACGCAAGTTGCGCTACGCGTTCACAAGCTGTTGCATTCATTTGCTTGTATCTCTCTTATTATTTGTGCTATGGTGTTTTTTTTTTTTTTAATTAACAGTGTATTGTTTTCCAAGTTTAGCAATAGTTCAATCTTATCCATACATTTTATAGTTTTTGAGTTTTGACGTTGCGCGCACAAGTAATTAAATTTTTCCTGCGTGTAATTTAAGGTGGGGGTTTACCTGAAAGCCGTTTTCACGCCGCTTAAAATCGGTCAAATGGAAATATCTTGTTTGCATTTCAAGCAATACAAAAACCCTCCATTCATAACACAAATCAATGATTTGGGGTGTTTTATGAATTTTTGGGTAGTTTTTAGGTATATTTGGAGGGGATTATTTTTTCTTGAAGGATTGGTAAAATGAAAAGAAATAAGAAATGTTGAAGATTTAGTGAATTTTTAAAATTAGAATTTGTAGTTAATAATTAATAGACGGATACCAAGTTAGTCCACTAACAACCTGGGGTGCTCTTGCGTGGTTATCGACTGTCTGTTAGTGTTTCAAAAATCATTTTCTTTCTTCTATCCATTCTTAAAACCTCTTCAAATTTCACTCAAATTCAGTCAGAGCCCCACCTTAACGAAAATTCAGTCACAAGCTGTCGCATTCATTTGCCTGTATCTCTCTTATTATTCGTGCTATGGTGCTACTTTTCTTTTAATGGATAGTATATTCTAATGCAAATTCAACGAAAGTTTAAGCTTTTTTATAAAAGTTATAGTTTTTGAGTTTTGACTTAGCGCGCACAAGTCATTGAATATTTCCGGTGTGTAATTTAACAAAAATTGGGTTACGCGTTCACAAGTGGTTGCTTTCATTTGCCTCTATCTCTCTCATTATTTGTGGTATTGTGCTATTTGTTTTCTAATGGATAGTGTATTGTAATCCAAATGCAAGGAAAGTTTAAGCTTTTTCATACAATATATAATTTTTGAGTTTTATCTTAGCGCGCAGAAGCAATTGAATTTTTTAGGTGTGTAATTCAACGAAAATTGATTTATGCGTTCACAAGCTTTTGCATTCATTTGCCGCTATCTCTCACATTATTTGACCTAGGCGGCTACTTTTTTTTTAATTCACATTGTATTCTTTTTCAAATTCAGCAATATTTTAATCTTATCCATACAATTTATAAATTATGAGTTTTGACGTTGCACGCACAAGTAATTGAAATTTTCCGGCTTGTAATTTAACGCAAATTGCGCTACGCGTTCACAAGCGGTTGCATTCATTTGCCTCTATCTCTCTTATTATTTGTGCCATAGTGCTACTTTTATTTTAATAAATAGTGTATTCTACTCCGAATTCAAGGAAAGTTTAAGCTTCTTCATACAATTTATAGTTTTTGAGTTTTGACTAAGCGCGCACAAGTCATTGAATATTTCTGGTGTGTCTTTTAACGAAAATTGGGTTACGCGTTCACAAGCAGTTGCATTCATTTGCGTCTATCTCTCTTATTATTTGTGCTATGGTGCTACTTTTTTTTTAAATCACAGTGTATTGTTTTTCAAATTTAGCAATAGTTTATTCTTATCCATACAATTGATAGTCTTTTAGTTTTGACGTTAAGTGCACAAGTAATTGAATTTTTCCGGCTTGTAATTTAACGAAAATTTAGTTACGCGTTTAAATGCTGCTGCATTCATTTGCCTGTGTCTCTCTTATTATTTGTTCTAAGCTGCTTGTTTTTTTTTTAATCCACAGCGTGTTGTTTTGCAAATTCAGCAATAGTTTAATCTTTTCCATATGATTTATAGTTTTTGAGTTTTGACGTTGCGCGCACAAGTTACTGAAATTTTCCGACGTGTAATTTAATACAAACTGCGCTACGTGATCACAAGCTGTTGCATTCATTTGCCTGTATGTCTCTTATTAATTGTGATATAGTGCTACTTTTTTTTAATGGATAGTGTATTCTAATTCAAATTCAACGAAAGTTTAAGGTTTTTTTATAGGATTTATAGTTTTTGAGTTTTGACTTAGCGCGCACAAGTCATTGAATATTTCCGGTGTGTAATTTAACGAAAACTGGGTTACGCGTTCACAAGCTTTTGCATTCATTTGCCTCTATCTTTCTAATTATTTGTTCTATGCTGTTCATTTTTCTTATAATGGACAGTGCATTTTTTTTCAAATTTAGCGAAAGTTTAAGCTTCTTCATACATTAAATAGTTTTGGAGTTTTGACTTAGCGCGCACAAGCAATTGAGTTTATTTGGTGTGTAATTTAACGAAAGTCGACTTACGCGTTCACAAGCTTTTGCATTCATTTGCCTCTATCTCTCTTATTATTTGTGCTATGGTACTACCTTTTTTTTAATGGATAGTGTATTCTAATCCAAATTCAACGAAAGTTTAAGCCTGGCTTCACACGAATTATAGTTTTTGAATTTTGACTTAGCGCGCACAAGTCATTGAATATTTCCGGTTTGTAATTTAACGAAAATTAGGTTACGCGTAGTCACAAACGAAACTTTCTTGTTTCCCAAATGTCATGTTGGAACCCAGTCAATATTAAATTTATCCCAGCTTTAAGCCGCTTTTTCTGAAACGAAGTGCTTTTCGCAAACACGATCGTGCTCTAAGATCTCTTCAGTAAGGTCGTTACGACTTATCGCTGAAATCCAGCGCGATCTTCTATCCTCTGACAATTCTTGAGCTTTTTAACCCTGATTTGTAACGATGGAAGGCACCCTTGCAAAGTATATCCTTTTGTCTCGTCCACTTTTCCTGCCACAGCCCACAATCAAACACAAAACCATGTTCTTCGCAAGCGCCGCTACTAGCTAATATGGCGGCGTAGCAACGGTAGTCAAGGATTTGGCCATGTGAGTGAAAACGATCTATAGCTCTCGAAAGCAAGAGACAACAATGATAAGCTTTGTAAAGACGAGTATCTTTTAGACCCTCATATCTGTGCAATCTTCACGCAGCGAGATACAATAGCAGAAGCATTAATTTACGAGTTAAGAAATCCACGGATCCAGTATCTTTAAAGATAACATTTATTTAGCGCTACCTAAAATCTTGAAGTCAATCCAAGCCGATAAGCCTTAACAAATGGCACAGAGCTAGCATACACAATGACATATCAAAACCTAATCCTTACGGCTCCTAGTGATAAGTATGAAACCCTCCAATTAGTATATTTGAGAATTCCCCCTCACGATCAAGACAAACACCATTAAGAGCGGTCGCATAACATTTTGATCTAAAAGGAAGATTCTCTTATTCAAAAGGAAAATCGCTTAAAGAATTGCTTGTAAAACCAAAACTGAAAAGGCTTTTATCAACACAACGGACACACAGTGGGAGTCTCGCAGGTCTGTCAACCCCACTGATTTTAACACAGAAATGTGGTCAAATGCCAAAATTCAGAAATAACAGATATTTTCTGTAGTGTTTATGAGTTTTGACAGTTTTATATCTGAGTGTTCAATTTGATCACGCAAATTTTGGTCAATTTTCAGATCTTCGCTTCAATCTTGAGCTCTTTGTTTTTTCCGTGTCTTCGATTTCTTCGGAAATACCCATAGAAAGGCTCAGAGTTATGGAAGAGTTATCTTGAAATAAAAGTCAAGAATCACAGTTCTACTTAGGAATGAACATTTTGTCAGAATTGAATTTAAAATCTTCAATTTTTAATCTTTTAGCCTGATTTGACCAGTTCAGCTACCTCCATTCTGAAATCCTAAAGTATGTCCATTCAAATGAAAACTACTGAGCAGCACTTTTGATTTCCAGTGATACTGTTTGGTACCGTACATGGTGGTTCTAACTTTTGAGTCCGTGGAGAAAATCTTGAATGTCTCCAATATTTGCGGAACTGTAGACCATTTTTTTATTTGTCAACTTTCATAAACCAGACCTTAATGCTTATCCTGGGTTAGCCTAATCGTACTTGGAACGACTACTATGATGGATGCAGCCTGGGAGATTGACTTCTTGGTCTCTGCGTTCCACCGCCAAAATATGTCTTGGGTACAAACCGAAATATTCCACATCGAAAACAAAGGCTTGTTAGTATGAACGGTTTCCAGTTGACTGAAGAGGGAAAAACCCAGCACTGTCTTTTTTTGGAGAGATCTGTTTAAAGGTGTAAATCATTTAGCCAGTTTAGCAGGCGCTGTTAAGGCGAAGGTAAACCTTAAAGCCGTTTTCACGCCGCTTAAAATCGGTTTAAAGAAAATATCTCGTTCACGCTTCAAGCAATCCAAAAACTCTCTGCTCATCCCGTGAACCTGTATTGTGGGGTGTTTTGTGAATTTTTGGTTGATTTTTGGGTATATTTGGGAGGAGATAGTTTTTCTGAAAGGATTGGTAAAATTAAGAGAAATAAAAAGAATTGAAGATAAAGTGAAGTTTTAAAATTAGAATTTGTAGTTAATAATTAATAGACGGAAACCAAGTTAGTCCACTAGCAACCTGGGGTGCTCTTGCGTGGGTATCAACTGTCTGTTGTTGTTCCAAAAATCATTTTCTTTCTTTTATCCCTTCTTTAAACCTCTTAAAATTCCGTTCAAATTCACGTTTACCCTCACCTTAAGGGTAAGGGAAATCAGACGCGCGCGCGAATTGCTTGGAACGGCGCGCGCGTGAGCGTTTGCGCTCCCATCGCTTCTCGCACGTGCCTGATTCCCTATCCCATGCCCTCTTCTTTATAGCACCAGACACAGAGGCTATCTGACAAATTCCAACAGCTCCAATACAAAACCCCAAGAAACAAGGACATTTATGGAAACTCGCAAACGTTTAAGCACAGATCTAAGAATTTTGAGCTTGTTTTGACAGTTATTTAGGGGAGTTTATGGTTTTGCTGGGTTAAAAACTGTATCACATTCTAGCAAGAAGACAGAAGGAAGAAATTAAGAAGAATTTTTTTTCGATTCCATTTTTCTTCAGTTATAATCCTAAATCGATCATTACTACCATGCACTCTTTATCGAGGGAAACTGTAAAAATGGTATAAACAAATACATAAACATTGGTAAACAAGTTTCTGTCATTTTTGAGATTAAAACGTTACCATAGCATCTGCATATAATGTAACCTGCTAAAACAGCCCTAATTTCAGTTTCCTAGTTTGGGAAAAAGCAATTACAAAGGAAGAGATTGATATGACTTCGTCACTGAATTCATTGCCAAAGAATTTGGACGGTCAGTTACTTGTGGTCAGTTTCATGTTTGTCGTTGTTGTTGTTGTTGTTGATGTTTTCCAGACAATAGGTAATTTCCGAGTTGCTTTGGACGTCATTATGAAAGCGAGGTTTCGTGCATAATTCTTTATAGAAAAATTAATTTTTCAAACAAAAATAGTTTTCACGTGAAGAGCTCAGCTTAGCAACTCGAAAATGGCCTGATGGCAGCAGCCCTTGTTAGAATTTCTTTCACTTTCTGGGCTTCGAGTCTCCGTTGACCAAAATAAACGAAGGTTCAAAAGACTGCCCAGCAGAGAATCCCGTAGGGAAGAAGCGCTGCCATCTTCAATTTGAACGCGTCGAATAATTGAAAAAAAAAAAACCCTTGATCTCCATACACGTCTTTTTTTTTTGTCAGTTAGATTCGTGGCATGCATGACCATGAGCCTCGACTATAAAAGTTTCTGATCAAATAGCGTTCCTGACGAAGTATTTTTTGGCTGATTATTCCCTTAACAAAACCCCTGCGGTACTCTTCGATCGATTTTTGGTCAGGGGAGAGAGGGTGGGAGGCCTATGCGGCTCTTTTCTACAAACCAAATTAATTAATCTTCTGGTAACCATTTTCAGACGAGGCCTAGCTTGTTCAAAGAACTGGTAACTTTACACAGCGGATAAAATGTATTGGTTGATGTACATTTTATCAGCTGGATAGCAATTAAATTTATTCAGTGGAGAGAGTTGTCCACTCTTTGAACAACCGTGTGATCTGCCCCGGCTCTAAAATTCACAGCAGCATTTTAATTTCTAGAATCCATCTCCGTTTTTGTAAAATCCATACTCGTTTTTAAACTTTCAGAGCACAATGGTTAAAATTTCTACCCTCTTTCAGACAAAAAAGGGCTCAAATATCAAATTCTTTGGAGCCGCATGCACATACACATATAGCGTATATAGTAGAGTATCCCCGCTCCTCTCCCTTCTGGGTAAAAAAAAAATAAAAATGTGAAAGAAAGTGAAAACAACAGACCCTAAAAGCAGCAGCAGCATATATTGTTCGTGTCACCTTTTGGCGCGATTAGATCATTATATAACCAAGAATAATCATCAGAACAGGCTCTCACACGCGCTGTTTCATTCCAGATCAGGCCCGAAAGCGAAGAACATGGAATTCGAAAACACCTTGAATTTCAAAAACAAAAATAATCATTTATTTTAGCTCGTTGACAAACATCACATATTTTCTTCTAAGGTTATTCCCTTTCTTTGTAAACAGACCATTTGTCCATGAATGGATAAATAGAGAATATTACACGGCGACGCAAAGATATTAATTTTATTTTCGAATGGTAAAAACAACTTTTTACGAGCGAGCGCAGCGAAAGAGTAAAATATTGTCTTTAACAAGAGAAAATAAAATTCATATCTTCGCGCTTCCCTGTAATATCCTCTTTATTATTATATAGACAAATCTATCGCTGGCCATTTTTCACCGACTGTTTTCACAAACAACCGAAAAAGCGGGAAACGACTTCTTCAATATCCCTACTAGTGAGGATGTACTTTCGCATGAATTTTACCAGTGGTGTATTTTCCAGTAAAACACTCGTGTCTGAAGTTTCTTTAGATTCGTGGCGCGGCAACACGCAGGGATGTGTCGCTGCCCAGGCGTGAAAAAAAGTGATTTTTTGAATGATTAGCTCAGGCCTACAAACAGGAGGGTACACAAATAAAAAAAGCATTACATTCGAAAACGAAATGTAGAGCTCGCAAAACGCGAAAAAAAAGAGACACTCAAAATACTAAAACTTGAAAACGAATCTACGGCCACTCCTTTGTTGATTTTGTTTGTTAAACGTCAATTCAGGAGGAATAAAGTACACTCTTTCGTTGATTTTCGAGGTGAGTTATAATTTTACTAGCTGCGAATTCAGTATTTGAACTTTCTGTTTCTGAAATCGGTGACGCAATAGTTATTGCTTGAAAGTCTAAAAATAAAGCTAAAAAGAAACCCAAAAATATAGAAGACTTTTCCGCCGTTATGCTATAAAAAGACGCGTCCTCATGTATAATCCTCGAATTTGTTCTGGACTTAAGGAATATCGCGCAGTTGTTATTGAAAGTGAACTTTTAAACAAGAGGTAAGTAACAAGCTGGCAGTTTTGAGATTCAGTCATTCCTTGGTAGCTGTTAAACGTTAATTTTTCAAAGTGATTACAATCATTGTGTGTAACGTGCAATCTACACTCACTATTTTCGGCAAAATGTTGCTCTCTATCCCGCCCTTGTACTTTGTAATATGCGTCGCCTAATGTGATTTTGGAAAGGATGTTCAGGATAGTTATTTTACGAGTAACTTATTTATTTGTTTTCCATCGAATTACTTATTTGCTTGCAGAATCGCCATTTCAGTGAACTAAGTTGGTTGGAACTGACTTCAAGAAGGATCGTTTTGGGAAAGCAGTCAACGGTAAGTCATCACGGCTTCGTATGATACTCGCAGCTTAAATAATCGTTCCTTTGCACATAAGCAGATAAGAAATACAAACTATTCACGTATTATTTGTGTACTTTGTTTAAGATCCACTGCTTTAGTCTACGCTTTTCACTGAGCAACTCCAAAAATTCCTCAAATTATGTTCCACTGCACTGATTTAATTTGCAGCGTTACTAACACTCTCAATGAGTTGCCTTAGTTTTCGAGTCAGCCGTATTAAGAGTCTCACAAATGTTGTAGTCATTCCTGACAAGACATGTATTTTGAATTTTACTTACTTATGAAAGATATTCATTAATCAAGATTAAGGCAGCTTTTATAGCCCGTAACGACGCGGTACGGGCGATACACTTACCGGAAAATGTTCTCAGATTCAGTTGGGTGCTGAAGTAAACTGTATATTTCGCTTTGATATCTATAAATTTTCAGGGAAAAATCCATTTAGCACTCACATCGGAGTATGTATCTGTGAAACTGTAAATATTCATCCCACAACGGTGGATTGATCTGTGCGACAATTTTTATTTTCTTTGTTATCCAAGACCGGCTTTCAGTTCCAGTAACGTCTACACTAAAAAAGGCAACTCTCTCTTAAAGGAGCCGAGTGTCACCTTAATTTCTAGCGTCACTTTTAAAAGCTATAAATCATCTTTGTATCGATAGAAACGTTGAAATAATGGTTCATTTTTGTTAACAATTAATAACCCTACTCTTGTCCAGTATTAGAAATTATCTTAAGCTGCGGATCGGCTAGGATGGAAATGGATTGCAACTCAAAAAAAGCCAATTTTTCAAGTTCTTCTTTGCAGTGTATTATAGAGGAATCGCCTAAAACTCTTTATAATTTGTTCTTCCTCGTAGAAATCCCTTCATATTTTCCTTCCGGTTTTCTAAGAATAATGTCAAGTTAGAGAAAAGGTTTTTTGTCAAATATTTGAGCAGTTTTCTGCAACATACCACCCTTAGCTTGGTGCAGGAAAATGTGATCGCTTACGAGAAAAATCAAGACAATAGGTCAAAAGCTGAATGGATCCGCTAATTACTACTATTTATTGCCTTTTTCAATAAACTTGAAACTTGAAACATAATAAATACATTACAGTAAATTATATTTACGTTACAAGATACAGTCAATCGTTTTTTTTTGTTGTTGTTGTTGTTGTTTTTTTTTAATGTTCATCTTATGACAAAAAGTCGCAAAATGTTTTAGTTAACCGTTTACATGATACATTTGAAAGGTGTTTTTCCTACCACCTTTCTGAGAGCCTAACCACGTCAGCTCTTGTTTCATTTTTGTTGGATTTCAGACGTCATCCAAGATATTTCGCCAAATGTGTCAATTATCGTAAGAAAAAGCTTTGAGAGATTCTACGTTTCTTAAAATCACTGTTGTATCGCCCGCAAACTATTTTTAAATTTTTAAAGTAATGCAAAGTTAAATTTCAATTCCTGAATATATTTGCTTGTCAATGTTTCTACAGGGAAGAATATTTTCATTGGGTTATTGGCCGGTTTTCGGGCTGTAATATTTTGCTGCCGCTTCTTACATTTAAATCAGTTTTTACCTTTCCTTGTGTTAACTTTCCTCTTCCTATTTAAACAGCCACTAGTTTTGGAGATAATGTGAGTAGACTGGATATTAATTGTTTGTTTTCAAATTTCTTAGTTGTAGAGAGTTTCTATCAAGTTTGCTGACGAAACTCCAACAGTCATTTTGTAAGGGGTGAGTTAGTCGCTTGTGTTAGGTTTTTACAGATTAATTTGTAAGGTTATTGACCAGGAGCAAGAAAATATGCAATATATGTGATAACAAAAATTAGTGGGGTGTCAAAAAAATTCGTGTTAGGTAGGAAACCACTCACTAATATTAAATTATTACTCACTATTATTTAAGAGTTTCTGAATTTCAGTTGGCTCATTCAAATGCTTCCCTTAACTGCATTCCAATAACTTGAAATTTTAAAAAGACTCCCTGGTGTTTTTTAACTCAATCCCATTTGCTGACTGGGAAAATGTTGACATTTGTCTGACGAACGAAAATTTAGGACTCGGCCTTGATCGTGTCACGCTATACACGTAGCAACACGTAGTGGCAGTATGAAACAGCCACTTAGTAACTCAAAAGTTTTTTTTATGACTCTTTGCGATGTTATTGAGACTTTTGTCGTTCTTAGTGCAGTGTTTCCTTATCCTTTTGTCGTCCGGAGGCTCAAAATGTCACGTCAGTATCAGTATTCAGTCATGTTATTGATTTTACATTTTGGCCAATCTTGGAAAGCTGTCAAATTCTTTCGTGCCAAATGAGTTCGGGTTTTCTTGAACAGGTGGCAATAAAGTGTTTTTAGGTTTAATTTCCAGTTAGGAGCTATTTTATTTATTCGGGGAGAATTTATTCCGAGTGTGAGAACATTGGATATTCAAACCAACCAACAAAATGGTTTAGTCATTATCGTGTCACGTTGTGGTGAACGCACTGATACACAGGTTCCTCACGCGCGCTTGTCATGTATATGTCATGTGACAACGAAATTTGTTTACTGGGGATGTAAGGGGTACGAGGAGAGCGCCTTGTATATTCAGGTGTAATGAAGATGTGATTGTGTGACGCCTGGGAGAGGGTGGATGGGGGAAACTAAGGCTCAAAGTAGATTTACTTCTGAAAGTGTCGAGTACAAATACCTCATTATTATTCTAAATTCGAAAACCGTGCACCCAAAACTCAAAGTGAAGAAAACGAAGCTACCACAACTAGAAACTGAAGCAGCCGATACTGGAAAACGAAATAGGTCGAAAACTCGTCAGCGAAGCACCTCAAATTCTAGGAATCGAAAAACAAACGCCGAACTGATTCGAAAGCAAAACCCTCGGTTATTTTTATTCCTTCATAAACATCATGCATTTGCGCTTTTTTAAAACTAGGTATTAAAATATGGAGTTATTATCGGTACAGCGAAGTACTTAAATCCAGAATGTGCAGTTCAAAAACTATTTCAACCTTTTTTGTTGTTGTTGTTGTTGTTTGATTGTTTCTGTCCGGTTGTCGTTGATTTTGTTCTTGTTATGTTTTTGTTTGTTTGTTTCTTGCACAGTCTGGTTTTATTTTGGCTAATTAACCTTATCTAAAAAATGTTCTTTTATTTCTGTTATACCTCTTCCTTGTAAACACCACCCAGTTCCTTTGTAAATAAATGGCTTAACTTGATGATGAGGGCTTTGTGAATTACTTGTTCAGGGATGTACACCAAAAACTCAAACACAAGGCAGCCCAAAATACAAGAATTTCTTCAAAGGGAAATCAAAACCACCATGTT
Source organism: Pavona decussata (assembly GCF_977016875.1). Classification (NCBI taxonomy): domain Eukaryota; kingdom Metazoa; phylum Cnidaria; class Anthozoa; order Scleractinia; family Agariciidae; genus Pavona; species Pavona decussata. The sequence continues at coordinate 249,336 of NW_028145463.1, forward strand.
TCCTTTGTCTGTTCTCAAAGTCAACCCTCGACTAAAAATTTCTGCTCACTCGTGTAACTCTAATTATTCCTTAGAGTAGGCTGACAATTCTGTCAAATGTTTGAAATTTCATTTCTTTGATCAAGATTAGTAACATTTAAAGTTTCTGTTTCGATTCTCGTTGCCGCAATTATTATAAGTGCGTGACAATTGATCGAGCTAAAACTGAATGACATGCATGTTATCTAAATTACACCTCCCCAAGCACTCCTTCGTTTGTCTCCGGCCGGCCTTTGCCGTTGTAATTGTATGTCTGCAAATAACTTATTTACAGAGTCATCATTCCTGTTTATAAAGCTGATGTAACTGACTTCAAGAAGCCCCGATTTTGAGAAGCAGTGAACGGTACAGCCTGCCGGTAAGTCATTTGCATGTGCCATGTTAATAAGACCAACTTGCTCAATTCCTCAAATGACGTCATGTTAACTACCAGCTCAGTTCCTAGTTTCTAAGGCGGCCGAGTCTAGGGTCTTGCAAAGCAAGTCATTTCCAACAAGGCATTTGTTTTGAACTTTACTTAATTTTACTTATTGCTCTCACCGCCCTTAAACTTGAAGTTGCCACAGATACGTTAAACGAATTGAAACAACAGAACATGGTTCTGTAATTATCCTTTCAACATTACGGACAAAAAAGAAATGTAGTTTCCATTAAGCCCTTTTACAGGGATTCTGTGTCTTTCAGTGGAAATTTATGTGCGAAAGATATCAGAGTCAGAGAAATTAAGTACAAATGGGAAAGTTCTCAAACTTTCTCTTTTTCTAGGAACGTCCTTGGTGAAACAAAGCACATTTGATAGGATCTCCGGTCATCATCTAACTAAATGGCGGAGGGCGACTCAGAAGATATAGTGAAGCACATGCAAGAGCTTAGCATTGCTAAAAAATTGGGCGATAGGGAGCGGGAGGGAAATACCTATTCTAAACTGGGTGATATTTATTACAGTCAGAATAATTTTAAACAAGCCCTAGAGTATCACAAACTAGATCTTAATATTGCTAAAGAATTAGGGAACAGGTCGAAGGAGGGAGAAGCATATTGCGATCTGGGCGCTGCTTATCACCGTCTAGGTGATTTTCAGCAAGCCGTAGAGTGTCACAAACTACATCTTAGTATTGCTAGAGAATTAGGGAACAGGGCTTGGGAGGCATTAGCCTGTTTCAATCTGGGTGTGGTCTACAACAGCCAGTGCAATTTTAAGCAAGCCATAGAGTATCAAAAGCTACATATTGATATTGCTAACGAATTAGGGGACAGGGAAGGGGAGGGAGGAGCGTATGGCAACCTGGGCAATGCTTATTACAGTATGGGTAATTTTAAACAAGCCGCAGAGTTTCACGAACTACATCTTAGTATTGCTAAAGAATTAGGGGACAGGGATGGGGAGGGAGGAGCGTATGGCAACCTGGGCATTGCTTATCGCGGTCTGGGTAATTTTAAACAAGCCGCAGAGTATCACGAACTACATCTTAATATTGCTAAAGAATTAGGGGACAGGGATGGGGAGGGAAGAGCGTATGGCAACCTGGGCATTGCTTATCGCGGTCTGGGTAATTTTAAACAAGCCGCAGAGTATCACCAACTACATCTTAATATTGCTAAAGAATTAGGGGACAGGGATGGGGAGGCAATAGCATGTTTCAATCTGGGCGTGGTCTACAACAGCCAGTGCAATTTTAAGGAAGCCATAGAGTATCAAAAGCTACATCTTAATATTGCTAAAGAATTAGGGAACAGGGATGGGGAGGGAGCAGCGTATGGCAATCTGGGCAATGCTTATCAAGGTCTGGGTAATTTTAAACATGCCGCAGAGTATCAAAAGCTACATCTTAATATTGCTAAAGAATTAGGGAACAGGGATGGGGAGGGAGCAGCGTATGGCAATCTGGGCAATGCTTATCAAGGTCTGGGTAATTTTAAACATGCCGCAGAGTATCAAAAGCTACATCTTAATATTGCTAAAGAATTAGGGAACAGGGATGGGGAGGGAGCAGCGTATGGCAACCTGGGCAATGCTTATCAAGGTCTGGGTAATTTTAAACAAGCCGCAGAGTATCACGAACTACATCTTAGTATTGCTAAAGAATTAGGGGACAGGGATGAGGAGGGAAGAGCGTATGGCAACCTGGGCACTGCTTATTACAGCGTGGGTGATTTTAAACAAGCCGCATGGTATCAAAAACAAAATCTTAGTATTGCTAAAGAATCAGGGAACAGGTGTGCGGAGGGAATAGCCTATGGCAGACTTGGAAATGTTTATTATAATATGCTTGACTTCAAACAGGCCTTTGAGTGTTGGAAACATAGTCTCAGTATCGCTCAAGAAATTGGGGACAGGGATAATGAGGGGGAGGTTTTTAGAAACATGGGTGCAGCTTTTTTAAGCTTGGGTGATTATGAACAATCCATAAAGTACACGAAACAAAGTCTTGTTATATTCAAAGAATTGGGTAACAGGGCTGAGGAGGGAGCTACTTATGACACATTGGGCGATGTGTATTCCCGACTAGGTAATTTTAAAGTAGCAGTAGAGTATCACAAACAAAGCCTTAGTATTGCTAAAGAGTTCGGGGATAAGGCTCAAGAGGCAGAATCATGCCATTCATTAGGTCATAAATATGAATGGGTGGGTTCTTTGAGTGAGGCACTTGATTATTATCGATCTAGCGTAAAACTTTATAATGACATAAGAGCTCTTTTAAAGTCAGAAGATAAGTGGAAAATAAGCTTTCGTGATCTCCATCAGTGTGCGTACACTTCGTTATGGAGAACTCTTGTGAAGACTGGAGTGACTGACGAGGCTTTGTGTGCTGCTGAGCAAGGACGGGCACAGGTTTTGATCGATGTTTTGAAAGAACCGTATGGAGTTGACTCATCACCGTCCGTTTCAGCTGAACCTAAGGAGACGATTGCTTATATATTAAACAATTTAACTACAGAAATAGTTTTTGTTGCACTTGATACAAATGCGATCAGTTTTTGGTTGCTGCGAAGAGAGAAAGAGATTTTCTTTAAGCAAAAGGAAATAGAACCTGATAGTTGCAAGTTGCTAATAGATGCCACTTTGAGAGACATTAGTGTACGTGGTGTTCGGGTTATGTGCGAGGATCGGTCAATGGATGAAGTATGTGATGAGCCTCCGTCGAACAGAGAAGCTGCTGAGGAAACAGAGCAATCACCGACCTCCTCTTTCAATTCTTTGCGCCGGCTGTATGATGTTATTATTGGCCCCATTGCAGACTTGCTCCAAGGTGACCAGTTACTCCTTGTTCCGGATGGTCCATTTTTCCTGGCTCCTTACTCTGCGCTTAGTGAATCAATCAGGATTCACATTGTTCCCTCGCTGACCGCTTTACAACTGATCGCAGATGCGCCCGAGGACTTTCACAGTAGGAGTGGGGCGTTGCTCGTGGGAGATCCATGTTTAGAAGAAGTTACCAACGTGTTTGGTAAGCCCGTTTGGAAGCAGCTTCCATTCGCCAGAAAGGAAGTGGAGATGATTGGAAAACTTCTGAAGACCACACCTCTCACCGGACGAGATGCGACTAAAGACGAAGTGATAAAAAGATTGGAGTCGGTTGCTTTGGTGCACATTGCCGCACACGGGAGTGCTGAAACTGGAGAAATTCTGTTGGCCCCAAACCCAGGCTGGACATCCCGCACCCCTGGGAAAAAATACTACATATTAACAATGTCAGATGTACAAGCCGTTCGTTTGCGAGCAAGACTCGTTGTGCTTAGCTGCTGTCACAGTGGCCTGGGAGAAGTCAAGGCTGAGGGCGTGGTTGGTTTCGCGCGGGCTTTCTTGTGTTGCTGGTGCTCGCTCTGTTCTGGTGTCACTCTGGGCGATTGATGACGAGGCCACCATGGAGTTCATGAAACACTTCTACCAACACCTGGCGGATGGAAAAAGCGCGAGTGTGGCTCTTCACCAGGCTGTGACATCCCTGCGCGAGTCAGAGCAGTTCCGTGACTTGAAGTACTGGGCTCCATTTGTGCTGATTGGTGATGACGTGACGCTTGAATTTGGAGACAAGAAATAAAATGGGCTGGTAAGTTTAGTTTCTGATTAACTTTAAACAGTAGTAATTGTATGATAAACAAGGACAGCTAACTGCACAGAAAGTTAAATTATTGCCAGTTGAATAGTTGTAAAATCTGTCTAAATATTATTTCAATAGCCAAGCCTCCCGCTGTTCATATAAACGAGGGGATAGTTTTGAGGAAGTATGCCATTAGAAGATGTTCGTTTTCGTTGTTCCTTGATACCATGAGAAAATGCCTTATATTTTTCTTGTTCTAGCCTTTTCCAGGCATTTAGAAAGTAGACTGTAATCGCTAGCTGTTCTCGCACTGGTTAATGTTTTAACCGTTTGAGATTAAGAATGAATGTTTAGAGGTTGCCATTTCCTCTTAGATTTTTAACAATCGTACCATTGAACGAATGTTTAAAGGTTGCCATTTCCCCTCAGATTTTTAACAATCGTACCTTTGAACTTTATGATCATGAACTTCATGACCTTAATGTTAGTCAAACCTCGCTCGACTTATGGTTCCGTTGAACGTTGTTTTCAAGTGAGGCACCAGGAATCTCGTTGATTAAGGAAAATTGTTGCATTGTTACTTAAAAAATGTCGTGGGCTTCGTGGGTAGTGTCTTCAAATTTCTTCGTTTTTATCTCTCCCTCTTTTTCTGGCAAGCAAAAAACAAATTAAGCGCCTCACCTGAACTCCACAAACTTCTAAATTTAGCATCCTGATTTAGAGCCCCAAACGAAACTAATCCGTCATATCTTTTTTTGGCAGAAGTGTCATCATCCTCAAGACAAGAGAGGACTACTGGGCGAGAAACTGATGCATTGATGACGTCTATTTGGTGCGATACAAACTATCCCGAGAACTTGTATGTAGTGTGAATATCTTAGATGCAATGGTCGGATAAAAAAACCAAGTAAATCAGTAACAAATGAAAGGAAAACAAAATGAGGTTACTGCATTAAGCCTTTGGTTTTTGTGGTTCGTAATATATCTGGAGCCGGAAGGACATGTACAGGCTTGTTTTTTGTACGCATTTTCCAAAAAGGCACTTCACTTTATGAAGTTTTCAAATGTAATTTTGCTTCTTTCGATGTAACGTCAAGAAAACTGCACACATGAATTTGACGTTACATTTAATTCTTTATAGCTGCATAACAAATAACATAACAACATTGTAAAGATATTTTGAAGTCATTTTATAAATTTTTGTTGATGTCATTACCCGTTATTAGACAATATTGAGAACAAATTATTACTTAAATGTTAATTTAGAAAAAAATGTGGCTACTTAGGCCAAATTTAACGGCCTATCTACCCATATTTAGAAGCAAGAGCTTTAATTTTTAAAGAATGACGTTTGTCAGAGTGTTTTCAGTTTCGCATGTAAATATGATTTTCTCCAAGTGGTAGAAATTGCGTGTTCTTTTCTTAAAATACGATAATCTTAGCCGCAAAATTGTGCTTGTCATTGTAACTAAGGACAGTCTCTAACATCCTCGTGCGTTTACAAAGTTAGAAAGAGCGCAAAAGACCAAGAAATCGATTTTAACAGTCAAAGACTGCGAGTTAACTCATAGAAACCTGATTACAAGAGGGCGAAGACTCAAAAATTAACTCAGTAACTTGTGTTTGAATAACAACAACAAGCGATGTAGTTAGCTTTGACCGGCTAAATAGGCTCAGAAGAATTATGATGCAATTATTATCTTAGAGCTGATCAGGGCTCGGTTGTTTGAAATCCCATTAATTTTGAGAGAACAAGTTAAGAAATACGCTGGTTTTTTTTTTTTTTTTTTCAAATGATTTCTTTTTGCTTTTTACAAGATGCCATAATCGAGTGGTCCTCTTATTTGTATCGTGGAATTATTTGATCTAAAGTCAAACATAAGAAATTGTTTTTACACCTTTTGCTGTTCATTACGAGAAAATACGCATCCATTTGCGTAAAATGGCGACCAATTGCGCGAAGACACATTCATTAGCGCCAAACAACGAACATTTGCGCTTAACTCAGATTCAAAAACGATTTTTGCATTTTTATCAACATTCAAAAACACTTTTGGGCATTCTTATGCGTCATTCGACATACAAAAGAGAAAAATATACTTTCATTTGCGCCAATATTCAAGTCATTAACACCATCTTGAAAGTCAATAGAGGTAATAGACAAACATTAACGTGTATAAACCATTTATTAACATTTTTATCACACTGTTTGAAATTCAATAGCATTCCTGGACGGCATTAGTGTAGATAAGACAAATATTAATGCGCTTGTACAAACAATTGAGCGTTCTTTAGATTCAATATACAAAAATCGATTTTCAATTGAACAATACCTAATTTACAAGACTTTTGCATTGACAGTGGGATGTACACGAAATTTTCTGATGCTTTTATCCCATTCTGCACTTGACAAAGGTTACGTAACCTGTTTGTCAAGTGCAGAATGGGATAAAAGCATCAGCAAATTTTTTACAGTTCATTCACTTCGTAAGGGTTTCCTGACCTCTGGCAAAATGCCACGAAGCTAAAAGTGCGCAATGGTACCGCTTCGTGCAGACCTATCTGCCAAGATGTTTGAATAGAGAGCTTATTAAAGGGTAAACTAAAATTGAGAACAAAATAATGTTTTGAAATTGTACTGTTCAATTGAAAATCGATTTTTGTATATTGAATCTGAAGAACGCTCAATTGTTTGTACAAGCGCATTAATATTTGTCTTATCCACACTAATGCCGTCCAGGAATGCTATTGAATTTCAAACAGTGTGATAAACATGTTAATAAATGGTTTATACACGTTAATGTTTGTCTATTACCTCTATTGACTTTCAAGATGGTGTTAATGACTTGAATATTGGCGCAAATGAAAGTATATTTTTCTCTTTTGTATGTCGAATGACGCATAAGAATGCCCAAAAGTGTTTTTGAATGTTGATAAAAATGCAAAAATCGTTTTTGAATCTGAGTTAAGCGCAAATGTTCGTTGTTTGGCGCTAATGAATGTGTCTTCGCGCAATTGGTCGCCATTTTACGCAAATGGATGCGTATTTTCTCGTAATGAACAGCAAAAGGTGTATTATAACAGTCTTTTCTTTTCAGAGTAGACGTAGACGTCAATTCTAAATTGGCGCAACGGTCTTTTAAACAACCTGGCGCAGATTTTTCATGTATATATGTAAGTAACTAGGTAAATAAGTAGGTATAGAGCATTCTTCAATTGGGTGTCGAAGTAATTTTGCGTTTGCTTTGGTTTTGCTTTACTATGCTTTCTGATTTGTCAGCAAAACTCGCGGCACTTTCTCAACCAATGGGAAGCAAAGCCAAAGCCAATCGTGCCTTGATGTTCAACGTTTTCCCGCGCTTGGCCAACTGTTACAGGTTACATGTATTTGCTTTGAATCCTGATTGGTTCACCGAACTGTTTACATCTGTTCTGATTGTTTAGAGTAGTTACTTTGTGTTTGACACTCAATTGAAGACTGCTCTATAAAGTCAGTAAGTAAGCTAGCTGTGTTTACATGATACCCGAACGACCTTGAAACCGATGGATTCGCTTCCATAGTATCATTCAATCAGTCAGTGAAAACGATGTGATTTCAACCCAAAAGTTTTACTGGATAAGGAATCTCAATTTTTGTACGAAAACTCATTCTGGGGTCATGTAAACGGGACATGACTGTTTGTTTCATATTACTATTAAGTTTCAACATTTCGTTACAAAATGAAACTTACAGCTTCATCAAACCGGCTTTTGTTAATACGATGTCAGCAAGTGTTCAAGTCCTAAGGGAATGAAAGTCTATCCAGTATCGTGTAAACCGCCCCATTACAGAACAATTAGTGTAGCGAATATAATTGGGGGCTTCACACTAGAGCTTGTAAGTATAATCTAAGTGCACTTGAAACCTACTTGAGTGTGAAGGGGTAAAACCTACCAACTTGAACTTTACTTAGTGACCATGGAAACGTTCGTAGTTCAAAGAAGCCGAAGTACGCCGCCAAGTATGGCCAACACCACACTTGAGAACGTACTTGACCAATAGGAAAAGGGAAACCAACTGAAAGCCACGTGCTGCGGTGCCACGGACAGATAAACATTTTGCCGTGAACTAAAATTAATCCAAAAAAAAAAAAATCAAAATGGATAGCTGGAGAAACTCCATGGACTCCATGGAACAGTCTTTTTTGTAAGTAAACATAAAAAGGAAGGAAAAGCCGATACAAATAGTTAAACTTACGATCTTATTTGAATTTCATCTTTACAGACAGCCTGAACCATCGATTTTCAGTTCAGAAGATGTCGCCTGTTCTTTTGTTTTGTCGCCAAGTACTCGTAAACAATGAAGTACCTATGCATTTCCAGTAATGTTAAAACTCTCTGAGTTAAAATTAAAGACAAAATAAAGAGTAAACAACATAAAACGTTTTTCCGTTGCAAAGGCTCCATGATTTTCCGGCGAGCAATCGCATTTCTAATTTTACCGCGAACGATGATTGACAGCATGTGCTTCAAGTGTATTCTTTGTCACCAGGTGTGAAGCCAAGTTTTCTAAAGTGCGACTTGAGATTTTCAAGTGCGCTTGAATCAAGTGCTTACTTGAAACTAACTTAGCTTGTAGTGTGAAGCCAACAAATAACTGAGACTACTGTAAACATTAACATTAAAAAAGTAGAATCTGCAAAACGTGTTTGGTTTGAGAACAGTAGAATCGAAATATTTTATTTTATTTATTTGAAGCTGAGGGGGGACCGTTGCGGAGATTTTGCTGTATGTTGGCCAAAATAGCTCAAATATTTCACAAAGAACCTCATGAAATCGCTCTTAGATCACCGGGAGGAAAGTTTGAAATGATTTCTCCGGGTGAGCATAGAATACAATCAGTTTTAAATTTACAAGTTTCAATTCAGTTCATTTCCATCTGAGCCATCTGTAGACAAAAATGATTGACCCTAGTTTTTGTTCCCTAGAAGGGTTATTTGTAAAAAAAAAAATTGAACCATTATTTTAATGTTCCCATCCGATACAATTTTTTTTTTTTTCGCTATTCAAAGCGGCATTTAGAAAAGGTGACACTGCCCCTTTAAAGACCTCCGAAGCCACCGTTAAGGTCCTTCTTAGACAGATTTATACCCAGTCACTATTTCTGTGTTTGTGGGACGAGAGAAGAGTGGGTACGAGCGTGGCCTTTATTCACTCTCGTATCCAATCTTCGCGCGCCATAAAGATAAAAATAGCGACTGTTCACGAGCATTATCCTTAGGTGGGTCACGAATACACCAGCTTACAACTGAGCAAACAAAAGAAATCAAAAGCCTTTCAGTTTGACGTGCATAGGGAAGACTGGAACAGCGACTATCTTTCGACGTACCATCTTCGACATGCTAGATAAACAGCTGAAAGACCGTATATGAAAATTAAACACTTATTGGCTAAACTGAAACTGAACGACAAATGCTCACCTAAAATGGCTGATAAATGTATCAACCTGTAAATTTTGCATGACTCTCAGAAAAATTCAAACTATTTGACCGCTTTCGGTCGGCTCTGTTCTGTAACTTCCGGTATAGAATTCGGCCGTTTTGTTCTCATGTTAAATTTCCAAAACCACCGATTTAATTATCGATCTCGGATTGACTTCTAAATATCCCCCACACCACGTCACTCTGAAGATTAATAAACCCATCTTCCTCGCCCAAAGTCGAGCTCAACCGTAAATAAATCAGTTGTGCTTACATCTAAGACTTAGGCCTGGTTACATGGCATGTCGGAAGATGGCCCGTCGAAAGATAAGGCGCGCGCTAGTACTGTGCACGTAACATTGAAAATGGCTGAAAGATACTCCAGTGTTACGTCTTCTGTCATTATACTGTGCGTTTATAGAGCTCCCCATCTTCATCCCACGAGATAGAACCCCTAATAGATGTCTACAGGCATTGCATCCATCGTATCAGCTATATGGAAAGCCATTCAGTGCAAATTGGTCAACCTCGTTGATGCGTCAAATCGAAATTATCCATTTTTCAAGAAGTTTCGATTTTTAACGGATAGTCTTTTTCTGTTTTGCAAAGTAGTGTTCATTGTAAACAATGAAAAATTAATTTATTTAAATTAATGGTCCTGTCCATTTTAGCGTCGAATATTATAAAATGGAGGGGTGGTTAATCATGTCTTATGTATAAGGGGGGTAAGATTTTATGTTACCATTGTGCAGATCTCTCCAAGATCTGTTTGGTGTCCAAATTTGACACAAATTGACCCATTATTGAGCGCGTAATGACTTCTTGTGCCATATGGCACTCTTGTACCGCTGTAATATTGAGATCGATGGGGATGTTTAGTCGTTCCCTATATTACAATCGGACCTCTGGGGACTTTGAAAACTGGCCGCTTAATAGAGGTTGGCCGCTTAATAGAGGTACAATAAAGCTTGGGTAGAAATGGCAGTTAACTTAAGTTTATTGCCTCTGTATAGCAAAACGCTTGTTGAAAGGTGAACATTTGTGAAGATGAATGCAAAAATCATTGAAACAAAACATTAAGTGCCCTGTATTTGCGCATTTCAAGTCCGTGCAAAGTTCTAGCTCTAACACAGGGTCCACGTAGTAGATAAGTACAGTATTTTTTTAGTGTTGAGTATGTACAGAAAACTATGCAAATCTATTTAACAAAACATCAAGTTTCTTAGGCCTTTTCTTGCATCAACAGTCTGTAAAAAATTTAGCTCAAAGTATTTCACGGACGATTTATTTCAAATAATCCGACACTGCTCTTTGCCGTCAGTGTAGAACTCGGAGTAACGAGGAGATCAAGTCATTTACCTTTCCGATAGATTGGGCAAGGTCCTGGTAACCGTGAAACATGGCAAAGAGTCGGAGTTGATCGGTGATATTATGGCGGAGATTAAATTGCAGTTCTTGTTCTTATCAGTTATCAACTTCATATTATCTGTCACCATTTCGCTTGAAAAGGTAATTTGCTGTAAAAAAAAAAATAATAATAATAATAATAAACTTGCAACAGCAAAAAGGTGGCCGCGGCCGCTTAATAGAGGTGGCCGTTGAATAGAGGTATCAAATACAGCATTTTACTGACAAATAATTCGGGACTTTGGAAAGCGGCCCTGGAGGGTGGCCGCTTAATAGGTGGCCGCTTAAAGTGCTACTATGATCAAATTTTTACTTCTTGAATTTTAAGGTTTATCACATAGAATTCTAGGAAAGATTAAAAACGCCGTTTACCGTTTCTAAATATCTGCATTGGTTCCGAAGATATTAAAGTTTGAAAAATGTGTAAAATATGTAAATGAGATGACTGAAGACGTCATATTCTCAACTCAATATAACTTCTCAAACTCATTAATAATTCATGCAGTCAAAAGCCAATAAATTACCTCAGTAGATAGGAATTGGGGGTTGAGGAACCGGGAGGAGGGGAGGGTGAGTTAAACAATAGCCGGGGTGGATGAGTTAACAATAGCCTAGAGGATGACATCATCAAAAACGATGACATCATAAGCTAAAAATAGAGAAACCGGGGGAAGGGGAGGATGAGTAAACAATACCCTAGAGGATGATGTCATAAGCTAAAAATAGAGACAAGGGGTGTAATTTCCTCCCCTCCCGGAAGATAAAGTAATAAGCTAAAAATAGAGAAACCGGGGAGTTAGGGAGGTAGAACGTCACAATAGTCCCCCCGGGTTGAGATCATCAAAATGATCGCATCATAGTTAAAAATAGTATAGTGACATCATTGGGGTGGAGGAGTATTTTGCTCTCATTATAAAACGATGATCTCATAGTTTAAAAATAGAATAGTCATAAAATAGTTATAAAACTTTCCCGCTATGAAGTAGGAAACACAAACTATAATGGCTTCCCAGCAGTTATTTACCATCAGTGAGTTTAAATCATTCGCTAAGCCTCGGTTGGTGGTTTGAAATTTTTTGCTCCACGGAAGATGAAAGCCCTTTGGCCTTTTGCAAGCCTACACTTGGGTAGTGTGAGGTCATTATTTTGCCTGGCGTTTCTTTAGTGAATTTTTGAACGGTGTTGAAGTCATTCTCAAAGATAACCGGGAGTTAGGTTGTTCATTCATTTGTATGCAGTAGTCTATTTTCATTGTCCGTAAGCGTATGAAAAAGCGATTACTGCCAAACACATTATTCACGAATTGTGAGTTTCAGTAATAATCATACATTTTCAGTGATTCTATTTTGGATGAATTTGATCGAGATTGTGATTTTGTTGGTTATAACAGATGAAATCATACATCAGACATCGGACGCGTGTTTCGATTCACGCACCGTTACTTAAGCTATTATGTTAATTAAGTTGAGCTTTGTCGAGGATTAAACAGTAAAAACAGTCTTTTGTTCTCTTTGTTTATGAATAAGAATATTACGGTTGATCGATTCCTGCCTGCTTAAATTAATTTGCATGTTATGTTTGGCGCGCACTGAAAAAAGTAAACACGGTCAGAATTTACTGAAAATTCTTTATTTAAATCGTTCAACAATTCAAGTACAAAGCAAAGTTCTTATGACAGCGTTAATCATCTTTATCCTCGTCATCGCTAGGGGGATAGAATCTCATTTTTGATGTCCTTTCATCCTTGTGTGTGATTGCGCCACAATCATAACATCGACGGAGAGATTCTTTCGCGTGCTTTCGTTCAAGAGGAATCTTGTGATCACATATAGGGCAAACTTTACAGTTATCTTCCCAAAAGCACTTAGGACATTTCATGACTACGGTATCATATCCCTGTGAACTGTTGCAGTGTCGGCAAGGATCATGAACTTTTGCCTGAACTATCGTTGAATTTTCAACTGAGTCGCTTCTATTCTCGGCCTCTTCTTCCCAATCACTTTCCAGGTCGCTGTTATGAGATACTTCGGCTTGACTATTTTTAGAACTGGTTTCCTCTTCTTCACTGCTGTCCGACAAGTTTTCATCATTAGCCTCATTACCTGATTCGTCCTCTTTATCCTGGTATCCTCTTTCTTTTTCTAACAAATCGCTTAGAAGTTTTTTATTTTCGATCAGTCGCTTATTCACTCCGAGCTCTGCCAGCCCATCTAGGAAAGTATTGAGCGCACGCGGTTTGGCGACATCTTCGTTATGAGGGAGTAACACATACTCGACAAGCTCTGAGATGTTTGTTACTGGTATTGGGCGCTGGTTTCGGAGTAGCAGTCCACTAGGTGTCCAGAACAAGATATTTTTAGAAGTAGCCATACTATGCAATAGTTCAGAAGCGTGTTTTCTGGAAACGGCGTTGGAAAGGTTGTTCAAGACATCTTTTATCCGGGGTTCTTCTTCGTCACTTTCCTCATCAGAGGTTGAGTAATCCTCCATTTCACTTTCCTCCTCTTTATCCCAATCCATCTTTCTTTTCATATCGACCAGCACTCGTTAAAAGAGAGACACAAATGACCAACATTCAGAATCCACGGTCTCTTTTATAACAGAAGATACCCCAAGCTACTAATTGCAGGGGTCAGTAATTCTTGTATAAACCCACTGCCCTCTTGCACAAGGATGCATTTCTTTGTCTTGTAAGGAACATTTCGCTGAGCAAGATTTAGAAGAGCATCCTTATGCGAACGCAAGAAGGCCCTAACTTCTTCAGACACTGGTATGTTTTCTGTAAGTACATTATAAATAACTTGCAATAACGCATGCAACTGTTGTGGAGTAGCTGTTCTCAAGAGAAACTGACGCTGCTTGGAAGGGCAATCAGAAAGGAGCTGAAGGAAACCTCGGTTGTTCTTTACAACGCGAGACATGATCATGGAATGAGTTTAAGAAAGTAAGTTCCCCCTTTTATTGTGTAGGATGTGGGGGAAGCAATAGACTTGAGGAGAAGGAAAACACTAGAAATAAGGAGGAGGGAAAACAATAGAAACGTGGTGGTGGAGGTGGGGGCGGTGGTGGTGGTGGTGTCGGTGGTGGTGGTGGTGGTGTTAGTGGTGGTGTTGGTGGTGGTGTTGGTGGTGGTGTTGGTGGTGGTGTAGGTGGTGGTGGTGTTGGTGGTGGTGTAGGTGGTGGTGGTGTCGGTGGTGGTGGTGGTGTTGGTGTAGGTGGTGGTGTCGGTGGTGGTGGTGGCGAGAGGGCGTAAACAATAGTCTTTTGGGTGTGGTTAAAGCCTATATAAATCTGAAAACATTTATCGTTTTCTCAGTTCTCGTCAAGTTTCCACAGAGTAGACATGAGTTGGACCTGTTCTGTTTGTCAAGAGAATTTTTCAAGGAAAGATAGTATACGAAGACACATGAGCCGCAAACACAGTGAATCGTCGAGTTTCACTCCATTCAGAGCTATGCCGTTTTCTCCAGAAAAGTGTCAGCGGTTTCAATTTGTGCATCCATTTACTTGTATGGTTGCTGGGATGACCGGATCAGGAAAGACCGTCTGGGTAAAATCTTTGTTGCAACAGGCTCAAAGAGCAATCAACCTACCACCAGAGAGGATTGTTTGGTGTTATTCGCAGTGGCAGCCCGCTTATCTAGAATTGATGGCAACAATGCCAAACATAGAATTTATCAGAGGTATTCCTTCCAATCTAGAGCATGACTCCTATTTTGACATCCGCCAACGCAACTTAATGGTGATCGATGATCAGATGGCTGATGCCGGTGAAGACAAGCGAATCGTCAACCTGTTTACAAGAGGATCCCATCATCGCAACCTAAGCATAATTTACATAGATAGCCTTTATTTTAAAACGATGAGTATTAAAGCTACATGAGCTTGTGGGGTCGTGCATCGTGCAGAACTTATTTCATCAAGGAAAAGGCAGTCGAAGTATCAGCTTAAACAGTCACTACTTAGTCCTTTTCAAGACCCCCGGGATAAACTTCAAGTGCTGACCCTGGCTAAGCAAATGTATCCCAGGCACACCGATTTCTTTATTAATCACTATGAGCAGGCCGTACAGAGGCACTTTGGTTATCTTCTAGTTGATCTTAAAACCACCACTCAAGACAACTGTAGATTGCGAACGAACGTTCTACCTAGCGAAGAACGATTTGATAACGTAGCGGTACCGGACAATATCTCGCAGGAACTACCACAGTACCTCAAACAACAGAACGTAATGACTCCCACAGTAGTTCCAGTAATGAAGAAATTACAAGATTCAATGGATGGTCTTCTCTCACGATCAGACCTTGGAGATGACGAAAGAGCAAAGCATTACATGCAGCTGCAAAACAAGTATTTGACGTTTAAACAACAGTTGAATTCCAGACTCAAAGAATCAAATCCACCCTACTCTGAAGAACAGAGACAAATTTCTAGCAATCATATGCCAGATCAAGAACCAGTGACTGTACAGGCGGGCGCTGTCCAAACTCCCACGGTTATACAGGCGACCGTTGCCCAAGAACCAATCGCAACACTAGCGACGCCCGCGGAAGCGTCACTTCCCTCGTCCATCTTAACACCCCCTCCCACAGTACCCTCACCTACGCAGAAAAGAAAAAAACCACCTCGAATTCGGTTTAAAAACTACCTGGATGACGATGATCGTCCCTCAAGAAGATCCCGGCGAACTCACAGAAATCATCCATATAAGGCTTCTCAAGAGGATGAATTTTAATTAAATTGTGGCGCAATCACACACAAGGATGAAAGGACATCAAAAATGAGATTCTATCCCCCTAGCGATGACGAGGATAAAGATGATTAACGCTGTCATAAGAACTTTGCTTTGTACTTGAATTGTTGAACGATTTAAATAAAGAATTTTCAGTAAATTCTGACCGTGTTTACTTTTTTCAGTGCGCGTTAAACATAACATGCAAATTAATTTAAGCAGGCAGGAATCGATCAACCGTAATATTCTTATTCATAAACAAAGAGAACAAAAGACTGTTTTTACTGTTTAATCCTCGACAAAGCTCAACTTAATTAACATAATAGCTTAAGTAACGGTGCGTGAATCGAAACACGCGTCCGATGTCTGATGTATGATTTCATCTGTTATAACCAACAAAATCACAATCTCGATCAAATTCATCCAAAATAGAATCACTGAAAATGTATGATTATTACTGAAACTCACAATTCGTGAATAATGTGTTTGGCAGTAATCGCTTTTTCATACGCTTACGGACAATGAAAATAGACTACTGCATACAAATGAATGAACAACCTAACTCCCGGTTATCTTTGAGAATGACTTCAACACCGTTCAAAAATTCACCAAAGGAACGCCAGGCAAAATAATGACCTCACACTACCCAAGTGTAGGCTTGCAAAAGGCCAAAGGGCTTTCATCTTCCGTGGAGCAAAAAATTTCAAACCACCAACCGAGGCTTAGCGAATGATTTAAACTCACTGATGGTAAATAACTGCTGGGAGGCCATTATAGTTTGTGTTTCCTACTTCATAGCGGGGAAGTTTTATAACTATTTTATGACTATTCTATTTTTAAACTATGAGATCATCGTTTTATAATGAGAGCAAAATACTCCTCCACCCCAATGATGTCACTATACTATTTTTAACTATGATGTGATCATTTTGATGATCTCAACCCGGGGAGGCTATTGTGACGTTCTACCTCCCTAACTCCCCGGTTTCTCTATTTTTAGCTTATTACTTTATCTTCCGGGAGGGGAGGAAATTACACCCCTTGTCTCTATTTTTAACTTATGACATCATCCTCTAGGCTATTGTTTACTCATCCTCCCCTCTCCCCGGTTTCTCTATTTTTAGCTTATGATGTCATCGTTTTTGATGATGTCATCCTCTAGGCTATTGTTTACTCATCCACCCCGGCTATTGTTTAACTCACCCTCCCCTCCTCCCGGTTCCTCAACCCCCAATTCCTATCTACTGACCTCCATTTCGGTCAGGTGGATGAATCTTGATACCCCAATGAAACACCAGATGAAACACCACCAGGTTTTCATCTGAGATGAAACATGTTTTTCATCGGAGATCAAACATTTGCATTTTAATGAGATTAATTTCTTATTGTTTCATTTGAGAAGACATGTCAAAAACTCGGGCTTCGTGCTTTATCACGGGTTCCAAATACCTCGAAACAGATGAAAGCACTCGGCCTGCGGCCTCGTGCTTTCATCTGTTTCTCGGTATTTGGAACCCGTGATAAAGCACTCGCCCTCGTTTTTGTCATATTACATCAAGTATATAAATAGAGCTATCTCGGTCAATTTACAGCAGAGACCATCGAAACCTGGCAGGCTAATAGTTCTAAAGGCAATACACCTATGGCTATAAAAAATTCGGTTCCCATGGCAACTCACTCTTTTCCAGTCCCCTCCAGCTCGATTTCAATATTTTAGTGATTTTCAGCTTGAAAAACATTTAACAAGGCCACGAACTCGACCTAACATATTTATACGCTTGCTGGATCATGCAGATGAGGCACCGTTGGCAAATATCAAAAAAGAACGGCATAGGTGGCCAGCAAAGCCTTAAGTATCAGGGACGACTGGAACCCAGTATGTTGCCACGGTAACAAAACTGACAAGCTCATATTATGATCAAGCATTTCTGATTTCTGATACAAATTGGTTGAGACATCTTCTTTCATAATATTTGATCAAATTCGGTTGAGTTTATGACGTCATCACTTGGCTAATTTTCATATTTTAAAAAGTTGAATATCTCCGGAGCAAAAAGAGATATTTGAAAATAGTAAACAGCATTCTTCTTCACGTACAGACTACTTGTTCCTCGCGAAGCGAGGGCCGAAGGCCCGAGCGTAGCGAGGTTAATAAATTTGTCGGGCCGAGCCGAGCCGGCCCGAGTGGAGCTAAGCCGCGCGAATTCGAGCGGAAAATATATTTATATGTTTATATCTTTGAAGGTGTCCGTACTGTTACCGGTTGAAACCGGTTGTGTTGCATAGCAACTACGAATTGCGTCTGACGCCAACAAGGCTGGCAAGTGGCAACTTTCCCTGACGTCAGACGCCATTCGTAGTTGCTATGCAACACAACCGGTTTCAACCGGTCAGAAGCGGCAAGGCCTGGTCACTGTATAAAAGAAAACCGCTGCGTCACAATGGCGCACTCTCATGTTTATTCTTGAGGGCCGAACGTGTAATTCATCGAGGCGTGAAAAATGTTTACTATTGGTGAAAGACGACCAAATTGTGATGCAAATGAATAACAGGAGCAGGCACAAGGGACAAGACATATTCGCCGAGGGAGATTTAACAACGAAACTCCTGAACAACGTGAAAGGCGACTTCAGAGTCAGCGCGAGCAGTGAAGAAGAAGGAGACATCAGGAAACCACAGAGCAAAGGCAACTTCGCTTGGCTCAGCAAAGACACCGCCGTCAGGAAGAAACAGAGGAGCAGAGGAACCGCAGATTGGAGTATCACAGGCAGTACAACCAAGGTAGGCGTCAATTAGAAACTTTAGAAGATAGGCAATCTAGGTAAGATTTAACTCGTGCTCGCTTCAATAACGAAACCTCTGTTGAACGCGAGCTTCGATTACATCGACTTCGAAGTAACCAGGCACAACGACTGATTAATGAGACTGAACAGGAACGAGATTTACGATTACAAACGGTTCGGACAAACCAGACACAACGACGGATTAATGAGACTGAACAGGAACGACATTTGCGATTACAAACGCTTCGGACAACCCAGTCCATACGAATACAAGCAGAAAGTGAACAGCAAAGACATGACAGATTACAAATCGCCCGTGACAACAGTGCTCGTAGAATAGAAGTTGAAACGAACGAGGAACGACAAAACAGACTCCAATTGCTTCGACAAAATGGTGCTATGTACAGAGAGACCGAGAGGCTAGAACATGTAGAAGATCAAAATAATCGCGACAGCTATCTTTCCAACGGCTGGAGAAATGACGAACAGCCTTTACATGAACAACAATGGGTTCAAACTGAGATGGCAAATTTCCATCGTGCAATGAATAAATTACAACACCGACAATGTGTAACCTGTAAGGAAGCTTGGCCAACAAACACTGGTTTAACACTTCAGACTTTTGAATGCCTAAGATGTAAGCGTGATAAGGGAAACCCCAAATTATTCTCCCAGGAAAATGACATGGATCCGGGTTGCTTACCAACAGCATTACAAGGCTTAACTGACATTGAGGAGATGCTTATTGCAAGAGCTTGCCCAATTATGTGTGTTTATCGGAAACATGGAGGACAAAGGGGTTATAAGGGACATGTTTTAAATCTTCCCCAAAACATTCAGGGTTTTCTCTCTAGACTTCCTCCTAATGTTGCGCAACTACCTTACCTGATAATTCGAAAACATGGAGCTGACAACACACACAGAGATTGTAGAGTTAGAAGACAGAAGGTTCTTCAGGCAATCACATGGCTGAAGGATAACAATCCCTTTTATGCTGACATTCAAATTGACTATGAAGCCCTCCACAGTTTACCCATTGATGGAGTTCCCTCAGATCTCCCTACAGCTGAGGATCCACAGCCAAATGCACAGGAACACACTGCCGAAGAACACACTTCTCAGAGCAATGATGATGCCCATTCTCAGCACAGTCATTCCTTTCTCCCACTTCCTCAATCTCAACAGTCAGAACAGGATGCCATAAGGGCTTTAATCAATGGAGAAGATCCGTTAGACTGGCCATCCAATGATGGTGATCCTATCAATGAATTCCGTACAGAGGGTTTGGCTACTATGGCATTTCCAACTCTTTTCCCTTATGGAAAAGGAGATCCCACTAAGAAAACACGCCTTCGAGAAGTTTCTTTAACGGAAGGCTTCAAACACCTTATTAAGTATGTAGACTGTTCGACAGCAGGAACCTTTTCCTGGCGCTTTGCATCACACCCTCGATTTCCATATTGGGCACTCAACATGAAACAACGCCATCAACTGTTGTCCCAAGCTCGCATCTATCTCACGCAAAATCCAGAAGACTCCAATTTAACAATCGAGGAACTTCGTCAAATGGTAGGACAGATGTCAGCCAACCAGCTCAGGAATCGCCTTCAACGTTACGTTGCCAAGATTCAAGGGACAAAGCAGTACTGGTATCAACGCTACCAGGAACTGAAAGCTCTCATTGCACAGAAAGGGGCTCCCACCTTTTTCTTCACTTTCAGTGCAGCTGACAACTACTGGCCAGATTTACACCGACTACTACAGGAGCCAAACAATGCCACACCTTCCATTCGCATTAAAGCTGTAATAGACAATCCACACTTGACAGATTCTTACTTTGTTTCAAGGCTAGATGAATTTTCTAATGTTTGGCTAGATCGAGTATTGCACACACAATGGAAGTGGCATCGTTTTGAGTGGCAGGCGCGAGGCAGTATACACGCACATGGCTGTGCAAAGCTTACAAATGATCCAGGCCTTTGCAACCTCGTAAACACAGCTGTTCAAGGATGGAAGCTAGAGCAGATTCTGCAACTGCAAATGCAACAACCAAGCTATGAACACATGGCAGCTGACTTTCAACCCCAAATTGAAGCAGGACATCAAGCAACAACAACTGTTATCAAATATGCAGACTGGTTAGTAACCACAATTAATGAGGCCATTCCCCAGGAAAACTGGGTTGTACCTTCCCCACATCCATCATCTTCACTATTTCAAAACATGCAAAATATCAATGATGACTACCAAGCCCTTGTCAATTCAGTTGAACGCCACACAAAATGCAGTACAGCATACTGCCTTCGGACCAAACCCGGACAGGAACCAACATGCCGTTTCAATTTCCTAAAGGACTGTCAAGAAGAAACATCCCTTGACTTCCACCTGATAAGAAAAGCAGGCAGCGATGACCAGGAACTGACAGTTGAAGAAGTCACCCAAGCTCGAGTTAAAGTAACCCTAACTACTAAACGCAATGACAGCCGTATTAACTCCCACAACCGAGTAATGCTACAACACTGGAGAGCCAATGTTGATCTTCAAGCCATTGTTGATACTGACCAATGCATTCGCTACATGGCTAAGTACGCTACTAAAGGTGAACCAAGATCCCAGTCAGCCACTGAAATCCTGAGACTCTGTGTAAACAAGCTTCATGACACAGACATGGCAACAACTGCATTGCGAAGTGCAATGATCCAAGTTATTGGAGAGCGTGACATAGGATCACAAGAAACTGCTCACCTGCTTCTTGGAAAACCATTGTACTCCTCCACATTCTCGTTTCTCTGTGTGTCATTAGATGGTAGTAGAAGAGTTCGGACAGGGCAAGATGAAAATGACAATCAAGGCGATGAAGCATTAGACCCTTCAGTACTTGATGCTTACTCGCTTCGAGCTAACTGGCAAGAACAGACCCCAAATATTCTTGATCTCAACTTGGTTCAATTTGCTTCAGCTTACTATGTCTCGAAAGGAGAGCTCAAACGCCGTAAACAAGAAGTAATCATTCGAACATTTCCCAATTTTTCCCCTAATCCATCCGGACAGAACTATGGAAAGTACTGTAAATATCAGCTGATTAAATACAAACCATGGTCTGCTGAAGTTAATACTGCTTGGAATGGACTTGAAGACTCAGATGACATTCACATACAATGTTACCATGCATTTCTTACATTGGACAACGCTGGAGATTACATGCCCATGTTAGCGCAAGAGCAACAACAAGCTCAACGTTACACTGAGGAAGAACAAGACGATGATGATGAGGAAGATGACGAACCACAGCACGAAGAAGAACCTGAAGAGTGGATGCTCCTGTGTCGCTTAAATCAACAATATGACCAAAGTGTATCACAAGAAAACCCCACTCAGCAAAACTTCCACTTTGACTGGACGACAGCAGGAAGGACAATGCCTCCTGGTTTAGTTCGTGACTCTGCAAATTGGATCACAAAAAGGAGAAATGAAGCAGGCGAAGACCCAACTGTTGTACACAGGAGACAGCACCAGCCTGTTAATCCAGAACAACTAAATGTCGATCAGCGCCTTGCTTTCAACAAAGTAGCTATGCATCATGACGCTCTCAACAGTGAGACACCAAATGAGCCTCTCCGCATGATAATTACAGGAACAGCAGGATCGGGCAAGTCTTTTTTAATCAATGCCTTAATGACCATTCTACGAGATAAGTGTAAGCTGACAGGTACTACTGGAATTGCTGGATACAACATTCGGGGCTGCACATTACACTCTGCGTTGCAGCTGCCAGTGCGTAACCACAACAATTCTGACTTGCAAGGACAAGCACTACAACGATTACAACTTCGCTTCACTGGTAAGCATTACCTTATTACTGATGAGATGTCTATGCTCGGACAGAGGACATTGGCTTGGGTAGATAAGCGTCTGCGCCAGGCTACAGGTAAACTAAATGAACCACTTGGAGGAATTTCAATGATCTTGCTTGGAGATTTCGCACAATTGCCACCTGTTGGAGACAAGCCTATTTATGCCACATCGCCCAGTTCAATTCTAGGTCAACATGGTTATTCAATATATACTCTTTTCGAAACAGTTGTGATGCTAAGGCAAAACATTAGACAAGCAGGAAATAATCCAGAGGCTGAAGTTTTCCGAGAAATTCTTATGCGTATGCGAAATGGCCAGAGCACGCAATGCGATTGGCAAAAACTTTGCGAACGTACACCACAGCACATCAACATGGACAACTTCAAAGATGCCCCACGGTTATTTTTTGACAAAGCAAGTGTAGCAAACTACAATTATGACAAACTTAGCAACCTAGCAAACCCAGTTGCTCGCATCTCTGCTGTTCATTCAGGCAGAAATGCAAAGGCCCCACATCAGATGATGCTGGAGGTCTTAATGCTGTTATATTTCTTGCAAGAGGAGCAGCTGTAATGCTAACATGTAACCTTTGGCAGGAAGTTGGACTGTGTAATGGTGCATCAGGTGTTGTACATGACCTCATCTTCCATCCTGAGCGCCCTCCCCCCTGTTTGCCTATCGCAGCACTGGTGGATTTTCAGCACTACACAGGACCACCTTTCCTGCACACACACCCTCAGATTGTCCCTATACCACCACACTTATTTGAATGGGAAACTGAAGGCCAACGATTGTCACGACAGCAGCTACCACTTCGTTTAAGCTACGCGATGACCATTCACAAGTCGCAAGGCCAAACATTATCTACAGCGGTTATTGACCTAGGAAAAGCAGAAAGAGCTGCAGGATGTAGTTTTGTTGCACTCTCTAGAGTACGCTCTTTAGATAATGTAGTTCTACAGCCATTGTCCTTTCAAAGACTCCAGGCGATAGCTAAAAGCAAGCAATTACAACAAAGGCTAAGAGAAGAGGAACGATTACAACAACTGGCTGATATCACCGCACGTCAACATCAGCACCGCCATTAATCTGCTCAATCAACAACTACCCGTAGTTCACAAATGAACCCTCATCTTAAAATCTCATATAGCCAGTATCTAAATGCTAGATATTTTTTCCTTGTTAAGGTAAGTGATTATTTCCTCATCTTAAAATCTCATATCGCCAGTGTCTAAATGCGAGATATTTCTTCCTTCTTAAGGTAAGTGGACACAAGAAAAGTACACTTTCGAAAATTTCATTTCAACATAAAATTTATTTCATACATTTTAGTTTATCTAGTGTTGCCAGTTTAGATGTAGCATAAAGATAAATCTTTACATTCTAACCTCTTCTGCAAGGTAAGTGACAACAAAATTGCAGTTAAACGTGAAAACATAACTTTTGTCACTTAGTACTTTTTCTCAATACCAAAATTATGTATCCAGGCTGCAGTAAAAACAACTTCATTACTGAATAGTAAGCAGATGAGACTCAGGGAAATGGAATTTTTGGATGAAGATATAGTCATTTCTTATCCATTCAATTTCCCCCAGTCTTGCCTTGCAACTATTCACTGAGCACTCATAACAAAGAGAACATTACATTGCAGTAATTATTGAACGCGCGTGCGAAATAAGGCGCAGAGTGACTTTTGATGTAAGGTCAAATTCTCCTTTTGTTTTGTTGGAAGGAGAATTTAGCAATTTATCTTCAACCAACCACAATCACATGTCATCAGTACATATTTTGTTCATGCAAATAAAGCAGTTTCAACTATAGCAAATGTTGTACTTACTGAGTTTCAATTAATCATTATCCTGGAAGGTACGGGGGGGGGGGGGGGGGGGGGGCGTTTGGAGAGCAAAAAGATGAGCTACAGTTACATAGACCATCTTCGGAGAGCTCTCTTAAATATCATTTGAAAAATATTGTACCCTTTACACTTTTACCAACCCTTTCACTACCAACATATCAGAGATAATTCTCCTTAGTAATTTTATTCCTGAGATTTTGGTGTCATAGCAAAACACAATTATTTTTATTTCCTTAATTCTTATGACCTATCTGCTTGAGTGTATTAAAATTATAAGGAGAATTTAGAATAAGGCGGCTCAATTCTGGGAGTGAAAGGATTGGTGGGAAAGGGAGACGGTTGCACAGGGTAACACTTGACCATGTCCACGGTAGCAATAATTTTTCCTTCTGTTAAATGCTTATACTCTATTGAATGACTACTTCTCAATTCCATGAAGAGTAAGGAGATCAATGTAATTTATAGAACCTTCTGGTCAGGGAAGCACCATTATACATGTGAAGGGGGTGAGGGGGAGGAAAGGTATGTCAGTTTTTAAACAAGCAGGGAGCATGACTTTTTCCAACCTTGAAATCCTTTTTCCTACTTCTTTTGCAATGCAAGATTCTTTTATCTAAATTTTGGTTTTCCATGATTTGTTTTCATTGCTTTGGGACACCCCCCCTTCACATTTCTAATGCTGCATCCCTAATGTCATGTTAACTACAGGGTATCACTCCCATAGTATGTGGGGATGACATGACCCAGAGTGGGTGTGGTACAACCAATTGCGCAAGGGTGGGCCTTTTCAAAGGGCACACTCCGGGAGGCGCACTATCCTCTCCATCACTATCATAAACAGCCCTTGCCCATTCCTTCACTTCTAATCAACTGTACACCTACCCCTAGCTTCGCGAGGTTTTGCGATTCACGTATTTCTAGTTTATGTTTTAAAATGGCTCAGATTAGAAAGACGCGAATTTCGTCATAGTAGCACTTTAATAGAGTTCGGACTGTATAAAAAAGTTTAATATCAAACAATGGGTCCCACACCCCTGGGAGCATGATTTTCAAAGCCGCGTTCACTGCTGGTGTGTCCCGTAAAAGGTGGTTTAATTAGTCTCCCTGTTCCAAGATGCAAGTCTCCGGCTTTTTTAGGTGATCGATATTACTACATCTTCTCCAAATAAGGGTGTAGCAAGATACGAAACTTTAACCTGATGCAGGGGACCACACGACGCAAAATAAACTGTTCTGAATACGTTCCGTTGCCGGATCTCTTGCAGTGAAATGCACGTGCCAGACGTCACTTTACGTGTAAATAAACCAAACTGATTGCAGGGCTGACACTACGGCAAAGGGCTTATTTATTAGGGGCCAATATTTCAACCAGTACAACTAGTCTTCTTCAGGGCCAGAGTTACAATGAGTTACATTTAAACGTAAGCATAAACAGTTAAAGGTTAACACGATACGTTGTATGAGCCTCTCTATGGGTACCCACAGTCTTCGTTTTCTTCGCGATTTTTTAGCCTGCGTAGCTGGCGGTTTTGGAGGGCGGTAAAGCCGGGCCAAAACGAGTGGCGCAGCTGCGGGTAAAATGTGGAGAGAACCGTGACAGTCGCGGCGAAGACGCGTCAACGAACGGCTTTGCCGCAATTTTCTCGTTGCCCTCGCCCAGTTTCTCCGCGGCTTCGCCACTCGTTTTGGCCCTCGTGCCCGGCTCGCCGGTGAGCCCACCCATAAAAACCGCCAGCTACGCAGGCTACGATTTTTTCGCAAATCTTCGTTTTTTTAGGAAGATCGTCGTTTTTTCGGATTGATATGGTTTAAATGTTCTTTCAGTGTTATTCACAGTTGATAAATATTTCACTACAATAGCAAATTGCATAATTCACTGAAACAATAAAGGATTGTTGGATTCTTTGGCGACGTTTTAACCCCATTTTAACATGCTAGCAGCTGATGAGATTCCAAGAAATCGAAACTGCAGTCTTGCATGAGAAACAACATCAGACACTCACCAGAAGAAATTTCACCAGCATCCCAGAGACTCACAAGAGAGTTGTCTATCGTAGCTTCGAATATCTGCTGCGGATGCGAGCTAAGCCACAAAATAATGGAGGTACATTTCAGCTCTAAGAACACAATAGCTGGTTTTCAGATAAGAAGCAACTCAGAGAGCTAAAAGACAGCGCAACAAGCTATTGATCGTTTTCACGTCACTTCACGCATTGGCCCGCCGCCATATTGGTGTACCACTTTTGATTGCGTAATACGGCATTGGTAGGTCACAACTGCAATTCCAGACCTGCCAACTCTCTCGGTTTTCCCGGGAGTCTCCAAGTTTTTCATCAAATCTCCCGGTCTCCCGGTTAGACCACCAAATCTCCCAGGAAATACCTACCGCGGCCTTTTTCAATTGTTTTTTTTTTTAATCATTAATTTCATTATTTTTGAGACGTCAAATAGTAAAATAAAACAAGAAGTGGATTTATTGTTCCCACTAGAAAAAATGGACTTACACAAAAGCGAATCAAGCTCCGAGGATAATTCGAAGGCTGCATATTCTTTTCCGATTTCTGAAAATGCAAAGAAGCTGGATTTGCCGATCAGAGATCGATATTTGCAGAAAATATCCGCAATCGGAATCGATCCAGTGTTGATCGAAGGGAAGCACTTTCAGCCTGACTGTTTACCTCCGGTCGAATCCACAGATATCTTGTGTTATCTCGTTTTGGAGACAAGCTTCTACACTCATTATTTGACATCTGCTGCTACTTTTTTTTTTTAATCCAGAGTGTATTCTTTTGCGAATTCAGCGATTGTTTGATCTTTTCCATGCGATTTATAGTTTTTGAGTTTTGACGTTGCACGCAGTGTACCAAGCTGTTGCATTCATTTGCCTCTATCTCTCTTATTTTTTGTGCTATGGTGCTACTTTCTTTTAATGGATAATGTATTCTAATCCGAATTCAACGAAAGTTTAAGCTTTTTCATACGTGTGTACTTAAACGAAAATTGACTTACGCGTTCACAAGCTTTTGCATTTATTTGCCTCTATCTCTCACATTATTTGACCTATGCGGCTACTTTTTTTTAATTCACATTGTATCGTTTGCTAAATTCAGCAATACTTTAATCTTATTCATACAATTTATAGTTTTTGAGTTTTGACGTTGCGCACACAAGTAATTGAAATTTTCCCGACGTGTAATTTAACAAAAATTCAAGTTACGCGTTCACAAGCTGTTGCATTCATTTGACTGTATCTCTCTTATTATTTGTCCTATGCTGCTCCTTTTTTTTTTTTAATCTAAAGCGTATTGTTTTCCAAATTCAGCAATAGTTTAATCTTCTCTATACGAATTATAGTTTTTGAGTTTTTTACGTTGCGCGCACAAGTAATTGAAATTTTCCGACGTGTAATATACCGTGTAGCATGAAAATTTTGCGGGTTCTAATTTTTGCGGATTTTGCAGATTGACCTCGATCCGCAAAAATTAGTTCCCGCAGAAAAAAACATCCGCAAAATAAAACGCCACAAAAATTAACTCCCTTCAGTCAAACTTAAAAATCCTCTTCAGTACACTTCTGCCACTGGAGTGATATGCATTGGACTTAAACAAGAACATTAACATGATTTTCCATTAGATAAAGCAACTAGAGCTGTCAAGAGTAAAGCAATTCTGTACATTAGATCGGCACGAATGGGTCATCTGAAGGAACGCACAGACTTGAATCGTG
This sequence comes from Pavona decussata, assembly GCF_977016875.1. NCBI lineage: Eukaryota > Metazoa > Cnidaria > Anthozoa > Scleractinia > Agariciidae > Pavona > Pavona decussata. Next base: position 277,235 of record NW_028145463.1, read on the forward strand.
CATCAGACCAACCGTGTTCTATTGACGCTTCTGCAACGGCCTGCACAGAAGTGCAGAAGTTCAACTGAACAAGAGTGTTATTATTATTGACTGAGTCTGTCTCATTGCGTTACAATAGGGCATGCTTTTGCATTTTAGCATGCCGCTCCCAGTTAGGTCTCAAAGCACATCTTTCACTCGAAAGCCCCTCTGTATGCATAGAAAAGTTTCAGCTACGGAAATTCAAACATTCATTCTGCTTTCTTATAAAATAATATACGGCAATAGCGTCGTGGCAAACCATATTAACGAAACAGTGTTTGGCTGTGCATGGTAGGGGTAGCCTTTTTGTTGTTCCGTTCCTTTGCGCAGTAAGGCATTTCAGTGATATGTCTCTAATATGTAACTAAGAGTGAACTGGGACTCAATTGACCGTACAATAAAAGTTGAAAATATTCAGGTTTCTTCCATTTAAATGTTCTGCTGCTTGAACCAGAGCATCGCATAAATTAGTTCCCAGCTGAAATTTAAGTCATCTCGAACCGCAAAAATTTGTTCCTGCAAACCACAAAAAATCGCCAATCCGCAAAATAAAACTTCCGCAAAATTTTCGTGCTACAGGGTAACGCAAATTGCGCTACGCGTTCACAAGCTGTTGCATTCATTTGCCTGTATCTCTCTTACTATTTGTGAAATGGTGCTACTTTTTTTAATGGATAGTGTATTCTAATCCAAATTCAACGAAGGTTTAAGCTTCTTCATACAATTTATAGGTTTTGAGTTTTGACTTAGCGCGCACAATTTATTGAAATTTTCCGGCGTGTAATTTAGCGCAAATTGCGCTACGCGTTTACAAGCGGCTGCATTCATTTGCCTCTTTCTCTCCTATTATTTGTGCCATGGTGCTATTTTTCTTTCAATAAATAGTGTATTCTAATCCGAATTCAAGGAAAGTTTAAGCTTCTTCATACGATTTATAGTTTTTGAGTTTTGACGTTTCGCGCACAAGTCTTTGAATATTTTCGGGGTGTAATTTAACGAAAATTAGATTACGCGTTCACAAGCGGTTGCATTCATTTGCGTCTATCTCTCTCATTATTTGTGCTATGGTGCAACTTTTTTTTTTAATTCACAGTGTATTTTCTTTCAAATTCAGCAATAGTTTAATGTTATCCATACAATTGATAGTCTGTTAGTTTTGACGTTGCGTGCACAAGTAATTGAAATTTTCCGACGTATAATTTTACGAGAATTCAGTTACGCGTTCACAAGCTGTTGCATTCATTTGCCTGTATCTCTCTTATTATTTGTTCTTTGCTGCGTTTTTTTTTAATCCACAGCGTATTGTTTCCAAATTCAACAATAGTTTAATCTTATCCATACAATTTATAGTTTTTGAGTTTTAACGTTGCGCGCACAAGTAATTGAATTTTTCCGGCGTGTAATTTAACGAAAATTCAGTTACGCGTTCACAAGCTGTTGCATTCATTTGCCTGTATCTCTCTTAATATTTTTGCTATGGTGTTATTTAACTTTTAATGGATAGTGTATTCTAATGCAAATTCAACAAAAGTTTAAGCTTTTTTACACAATTTATGGTTTTTAAGTTTTGACGTTTCGCGCAAAACTCATTGAATATTTCCGCTGTGTAATTTAACGAAAATTGACTTACGCGTCCACAAGCTCTTGCATTCATTTGCCTGTATCTCTCTTATTATTTGTTCTATGCTGCTCTTTTTTTTTAATCCACAGCGTATTGTTTTCCAAATTCAGCAATAGTTTAATCTTATCCATACAATTTATAGTTTTTGAGTTTTAACGTTGCGCGCACAAGTAATTGAATTTTTCCGGCGTGTGAGTTAACGAAAATTTAGTTTCGCGTTCACAAGCTGTTGCATTCATTTGCCTGTATCTCTCTTAATATTTGTGCTATGGTGCTACCTAATTTTTAATGGATAGTGTATTCTAATGCAAATTCAACAAAAGTTTAAGCTTTTTTACACAATTTATGGTTTTTGAGTTTTGACGTTTCGCGCACAAGTCTTTGAATATTTCCGGGGTGTAATTTAACGAAAATTAGGTTACGCGTTCACAAGCGGTTGCATTCATTTGCGTCTATCTCTCTCATTATTTGTGCTATGGTGCAACTTTTTTTTTTAATTCACAGTGTATTTTCTTTCAAATTCAGCAATAGTTTAATGTTATCCATACAATTGATAGTCTGTTAGTTTTGACGTTTCGCGCACAAGTCTTTGAATATTTCCGGGGTGTAATTTAACGAAAATTAGATTACGCGTTCACAAGCGGTTGCATTCATTTGCGTCTATCTCTCTCATTATTTGTGCTATGGTGCAACTTTTTTTTTCTAATTCACAGTGTATTTTCTTTCAAATTCAGCAATAGTTTAATGTTATCCATACAATTGATAGTCTGTTAGTTTTGACGTTGCGTGCCCAAGTAATTGAAATTTTCCGACGTATAATTTTACGAGAATTCAGTTACGCGTTCACAAGCTGTTGCATTCATTTGCCTGTATCTCTCTTATTATTTGTTCTTTGCTGCGTTTTTTTTTAATCCACAGCGTATTGTTTTCCAAATTCAGCAATAGTTTAATCTTATCCATACAATTTATAGTTTTTGAGTTTTAACGTTGCGCGCACAAGTAATTGAATTTTTCCGGCGTGTGATTTAACGAAAATTTAGTTACGCGTTCACAAGCTGTTGCATTCATTTGCCTGTATCTCTCTTAATATTTCTGCTATGGTGCTACCTAACTTTTAATGGATAGTGTATTGTAATGTAAATTCAACGAAAGTTTAAGCTTTTTTATACAATTTATAATTTTTGAGTTTTGACGTTTCGCGCACAAGTCATTGAATATTTCCGGTGTGTAATTTAACGAAAATTGACTTACGCGTTCACAAGCGGTTCCATTCATTTGCCTCTATCTCTCTCATTATTTGTGCTGTCGTGCTATTTGTTTTCTAATGGATAGTGTATTCTAATCCAAATTCAACGAAAGTTTAAGCTTTTTTATACATTATATAGTTTTTTAATTTTATCTTAGCGCGCACAAGCAATTGAATTTTTCCGGTTTGTAATTTAACAAAAATTGATTTACGCGTTCACAAGCTTTTGCATTCATTTGCCTCTATCTCTCACACTATTTGACCTATGCGACTACTTTTTTTTATTCACATCGTATTGTTTTCCAAATTCAGCAATACTTTAATCTTATCCATACAATTTATAAATTTTGAGTTTTGACGTTGCGCGCACAAGTAATTTTTTGGCGTGCAATTTAACGCAAACTGCGCTACGCGTTCACAAGCTGTTGCATTCATTTGACTGTATCTCTCTTATTAATTGTTCTTTGCTGCTCCTTTTTTGAATCCACAGCGTATTGTTTTCCAAATTCAGCAATAGTTTAATCTTATCCATACGATTTATAGTTTTTGAGTTTTGACGTTGCGCGCACAAGTAATTGAAATTTTCCCAACGTGTAATTTAACAGAAATTCAGTTACGTGTTCACAAGCTGTTGCATTCATTTGCCTGTATCTCTCTTATTATTTGTGCTATAATGCTACTTAACTTTTAATGAATAGTGTATTTTAATGCAAATTCAACGAAAGTTTAAGCTTTTTCATACAAATTATAGTTTTTGAGTTTTGACGTTGCGCGCACAAGTCATTGAAATTTTCCGACGTGTAATTTAACGCAAATTGCGCTACGCGTTCACAAGCTGTTGCATTCATTTGCCTGTATCTCTCTTAATATTTGTGATATAGTGCTACTTTTTAATGAATAGTGTATTCTAATGCAAATCCAACGAAAGTTTAAGCTTTTTTATACGATTTATAGTTTTTGAGTTTTGACTTAGCACGCACAAGTTATTGAATATTTCCGGTGCGTAATTTAACGAAAATATGGTTACGCGTTCCCAAGCGGTTCCATTCATTTGCCTCTATCTCTCTCATTATTTGTCCTATGCTGTTCATTTTTCTTATAATGGACAGTGCATTTTTTTTCAAATTTAGCGAAAGTTTAATTTTCTACATACAATTTATAAATTTTGAGTTTTAACTTAGCTCGCACAAGCAATTGAATTTATTCGGTGTGTAATTTAACGAAAATTGACTTACGCGTTCACAAGCTTTTGCAATTCAGCAATAGTTTAATCTTATCCATACAATATATATTTTTTGAGTTTTGACGTTGCTTGCACAAGTCATTGAATATTTTCGGTGTGTAATAACGAGAATTAGGTTACGCGTAGTCACAAGCGAAACTTTCTTGTGTCCCAAATGTAATGTTGGAACCCAGTCAATATTAAATTTATTCCAGCTTTAAGCCGCTCTTTCTGAAACGAAGTGCTTTTTGCAAACACGATCGTGCTCTAAGATCGGTGAGGTCGTCATGACTTATCGCTGAAATCGAGCGAGATTTTCTCTCTTCTGACAATTCTTGGGCTTTTTAACCTTGATTTGTAACGATAGAAGTCACCCTTGCAAAGTATATCCTTTTCTCTCGTCCACTTTTCCTGCCACAGCCAACAATCAGACACCAAACCATGTTCTTCGCAAGCGCCGCTTCTAGTTTGTTTACAATTTTGGTACACCAATATAGCGGCGTAGCAACGGTAGTCAAGGATTTGGTCACGTGAGTGAAAACGATCTATAGCTCTCGAAAGCAAGAGAAAACAATGATAAGCTTTGTAAAGACGAGGATCTGTTAGACCCATCATATCCGTGCAATCTTCACGCAGCGAGATACAATAGCATATGCATTAATTCACGAGTTAAGAATTCCACGGATCCTGTATCTTTAAAGATAACATTTATTTAGCGCTACCTAAAATCTTGAAGTCAATCCAAGCCGATAAGCCTTAACAAATGCCACAGAGCTAGCATACACAATGGCATATCAAAACCTAATCCTTACGGCTCTTAGTGTTCGGTATGAAATTTAGTATATTTGAGAATTATCCCTCACGATCAAGACAAACACCATTAAGAGCGGTCGCGTCACATTTTTATCTAAAGGGAAGATTCTCTTATGCAAAAGGAAAATCGCTTAGAGAATTGCATGTAAAACCAAAACTGAAAAGGCTTTTATCAACACAACGGACACACAGTGGGAGTCGCGCAGGTCTTTGAACCCCACTAATTTTAACACACAGAAATGTGGTCAAATGCCAAAATTTAGAAATAACAGATATTTTCTGTAGTGTTTACGAGTTTTGACAGTTTTATATCAGTTTTTATATTTTAATTGCATCATATAATATACATCTAGTAATAGGACCTCTATGTAAACCACTCTTGTGATGGAGCATCCTATTAAAAGATTGTTATTATTATTATATCTGAGTGTTCAATTTGATCACGCAAATTGTGGTCAATTTTCAGATCTTCGCTTCGATCTTGAGATCTTCGCTTTTTCCGCGGTAATCTTCGCGTCTTAGATTTCTTCGGAAATACCCATAGAAAGGCTCTTGTATGGAAGAGTTACCTTTTAATAAAAGTCAAGAATCGCAGTTCTATTTAGGAATGAACATTTGGCCAGAATTGAATTTAAAATCTTCAATTTTAATCTTTTAGCCTGTTTAGACCATTTCAGCTACCTCCATACTGAAATCCTAAAGCATGACCATTCAAATGAAAGCTACTGAGGAGCACTTTTGGTTTCCATTGATACTGTTTAGTACCGTACATGGTGGTTCTAACTTTTGAGTCCGTGGACAAAATCTTGAATGTCTCCAATATTTGCAGAACTGTAGACCATTTTTTTATTTGTCACCTTCCATAAACCAGACGTTAATGTTTATCCTGGGTTAGCCTAATCGTACTTGGAACGACTACTATGATGGATGCAGCATAGGAGATTGACTTCTTGGTCTCTGCGTTCCACCGCCAAAATATGTCTTGGGTACAAACCGAAATATTGCACATCGAAAACGAAGGCTTGTTAGTATGAACGGTTTCCAGTTGACTGAAGAGGGGAAAACCCATGTCGATTGTGAAACAGATTTAAATGAAAACTATTCAGCACTGTCTTTTTTTGGAGAGATCTATTTTAAGGTGTAAATCATTTAGCCAGTTTAACAGGCGCTGTTAAGGCGGGGGTAAATCTGAAAGCCGTTTTCACGCCGCTTAAAATCGGTTTAATGAAAATATCTCGTTCACGTTTCAAGCAATCCAAAAACTCTCCGCTCATCCCGTGAATCTGTGTTGTGGGTTTTTTTTGTAAATTAATGGGTATATTTGTGAAGAAATAGTTTTTCTAAAAGGATTGGTAAAATTAAGAGAGATAAGAAATATTGAAGATTTAGTGAAGTTTTAAAATTAGAATTTGTAGTTAATAATTAATAGATGGAAACCAAGTTAGTCCACTAGCAACCTGGGGTGCTCTTGCGTGGGTATCAACTGTCCAAAAATCGTTTTCTTTCTTTTATCCCTTGTTTAAACCTCTTAAAATTCCGTTCAAATTTACGTTTACCCCCACCTTAAGGGAAACGGAAATCAGACGCGCGTGCGAATTGCTTGGAACGGCGCGCGCGTGAGCGTTTTCGCTCCACTCGTTTCTCGCGCGTGCCCGATTCCCTATCCCCTCCCCTCTTCTTTATAGCACCAGACACGCAGGCTATCTGACAAATTCCAACAACTCCGATAGAAAAACCCAAGAAACAAGGACATTTATGAAAACTCGCAAATGTTTAAACGCAGATCTAAGAATTTTGAACATGGTTGAAAGTCATATAAGGGAGTTTACGGTTTCGCTGGGTCAAAGCTGTATCGCATTCTTAATATAATACAGAGGGAAGAAATTTAGAAGATTTTTTGTAGATTCCATTTTTATTCAGTTATAATCGATTATTACTACCATGCACTCTTTATCGGGGGAAACTGCATTAATAGTATAAACAAATTCATAAACATTGGTAAACAAGTTTCGATCATTTTTGAGATTAAAAAGTTACCATAGGATCTGCATATAATGTAACCTGCTAAAGACAGCCCTAATTTCAGTTTCCTAGTTTGGGAAAAAGCAGTTACAAAGGAACAGATTTATGTGACTTCGTCACTGACTTCATTGCCAAAGAATTTGGATGGTCAGTGCTAACTAACTTGTGGTCAGTTTCATGCCAGTTGTCGTTGTTGTTGCTGTTGTTGTTACTGTGTTTTTGTTGTTGTTGTTGTTGTTGTCCAGACAATAGGTCATTTCCGAGTTGCTTTGGACGTCATTATAAAAGCCAGGCATTGTGCATAATTTTTTATAGAAAAATTAATTTTTCAAACAAAAAATAATTTTCACATGAAAAGTTCAGCTTAGCAACTCGTAAATGGCCTGATGGCAGCAGCCCTTGTTAGAATTTCTTTCACTTTCTGGGCTTCGAGTCTCCGTTGACCAAAACAAATACAACTGATAAAAGAAGCAGAGACCGACACAACGTAGAATTCCGGTTTAAAGGTTACTATATTTCGGCTGACCAAACCAGCCTTCTTCAGGTACAATGAAAATTTACATTGGGACATACGCTTATATAGCTGACAAATATTTGCGCATAGCGGAACTACGTTAAACTAAATTGATTGACAGTATAAAATATGAAGCAAATGAAATAATAAAAGCAAAAAATATAAAAAATCGCGAAGAAATTTACTAGCTTCTTTCTATTTATTATTTTTTATATTTTTTGTTATTATTATTATTATTATTATTTCATTTGCTTCATATTTTATAATGTCAATCAGTTTAGTTTAACGTAGTTCCGCTATTGCGCAAATATTTGTCAGCTATATAAGCGTATGTAAATTTTAATTGTACCTGAAGAAGGCTGGTTTGGCCAGCCGAAATATAGTAACCTTTAAACCGTAATTCTACGTTGTATCGGTCTCTGCCTCTTTTACCAAAATCATATCCTTTGGGGCCGCATGCACATACTGATACAGCTTACATAGTGGAGCCCCCCCTCCCCCACCCCCCCGTTCGAAAGCAAAATAATCATTTATTTTAGCTCGTTGACAAACATCACACATTTTCTTCTAGGGTTATTCCCTCTCTTTGTAAGCAGACCTTTAGTACTGATGAATGGATAAATAGAGGATCACGGCGACGCGAAGATATGAATTTTATTTTCGAATGGTAAAAACAGCTTTTTACGAACGAGCGCAGCGAGTGAGTAAAATATTGTTTTTAACAAGAGAAAATAAAGTTCATATCTTCGCACCTCCTTGTAATATCCTCTTTTTTATTATATAGAGTGTTTTCACATGACTTCACGGCGGCCATGTTGGTGTCCTAACCTAAACCTCTAGGAATTGAACTCTATTTTTATGCAAATACTTTCTTTTGTGTCAGTAAACCAATATGGCCTGTAGTTACGTGAATGAAAACGCTTTATAGACAAATCTATCGCTGGCCATTTTTCACCGACTGTTTTCAGAAACAACCGAAAAAGCGGGAAATGACGTCATCAATATCCTCACTACTGAGGATATGGAAAACACACTACTCAGGTCCCGGATGTAGTTTCGTATGAATTTTACCAGTGGTGTATTTTCCAGTAAAACACTCGTGTCTGAAGTTTCGCTAGATTAGTGGCGCGGCAACATGCAAGGATGTGTCGCTGCCCATACGTGAAAAAGAGGGATTTTTGAATAATTAGCACAGGCTCACAAACAGGAGCGTACACAAATAAAAAAAACATTACATTCGAAAACGAAATATAGAGCTTGCAAAGCGCGAAAAAAAAGAGACACCCAAAATACTAAGACTACAGCCACTCCTTTGCTGATTTTGTTCGTTAAACGTTAATTCACGAGGAATAGAGTATACACTCTTTTGTTGATTTTCGAGGTGAGTTATTTCTTACTAGCTGCGAATTCAGTATTTGAACTTTCTGTTTCTGAACTCGGTGACGCAATAGTTATTGCCTGAAAGTCTAAAAATTAAGTTAAAAAGAAACCCAAAAATATAGAAGACTTCCGCCGTTATGCTATAAAAAGACGCGTCCTCATGTATAATCCTCGAATTTGTTCTGGACTTAACGAATGTCGCGCAGTTTTGGTTTAAAGTGAACTTTCAAACAAGAGGTAAGTTACAAGCTGGCAGTTTTGAGATTCAGTCATTCCTTGGTAGCTGTTAAACGTTAATTTTTCAGTGATTACAATCATTGTGTATAACGTGCAATCTACACTCACTATTTTCGGCAAAATGTTGCTCTCTATCCCGCCCTTGTACTTTGTAATATGCGTCGCGTAATCTGATTTTGGAAAGCATGTTACAGGATAGTTATTTTACGAGTAACTTATTGATTTGTTTTTCATCAAATTACTTCTTTGCTTGCAGAATCGTCATTTCAGTGTACTAAGTTGGTTAGAACTGACTCCAAGAAGGATCGATTTGGGAAAGCAGTCAATGGTAAGTCATCACGGCTTCGTATGATACTCAGCTCGCAGCTTAAATAATCGTTCCGTTACACATTAGCAGATACGAGATACAAACTATTCTCGTATTATTTGTGTACTTTGTTTAAGATCCACTCCTTTAGTCTACGCTTTTCACCGAGCAACCGGCCCCAAATTCCTTAAATTATGTTCCACTGCAATTTAATTTGCAGCCTCACTAACACACCCCATGAGTTGCCATAGTTTCCGAGTCAACCGAATTAAGAGTCTCACAAACGTTGTACTCATCCCTGACGAGACTTGTGTTTTGAATTTTACTTACCTATGACGGATATTCATGAATCAAGATCAAGCCAGTTTTTTTAGCCAGTAACGACGCGGTACGGGCGATACACTTACCGGAAAATGTTCTCAGATTCAGTTGGGCGCTGAAGTCTAAACTGTATATTTCGCTTTGATATCTATAAAGTTTCAGGGAAAAACCCAGTAAGCCCTCACATCGGAGTATGTATCTGTGAAACTGTAAATATTCATCCCACAGCGATGGATTGATCTGGGCGACAATTTTTATCTTTCTTGTTACCCAAGCACGGCTTTCAGTTCCAGTAACGTCTACACTAAAAAAGGCAACTCTCTCTTAAAGGAGACCAGAGTCACCTTAATTGTTAGCGTCACTTTTAAAAGCTATAAATCATCTTTGTATCGATAGAAACGTTGAAATAATGGTTCAGTTTTGTTAACAATTAATAACCCTACTCGTTTAGAGTATTAAAATTATCTTCAGCTGCGGAAAGCTAGGATGGAAATGGATGGCAACTTGAAAAAAATGGCAAATATTGCAAGTTCTTCCAGTGTATTATAGAAGAATCGTCTAAAACTGTTTATAATTTGTTCTTCCTCGTAGAAATCCCTTAATATTTTCCTTTCGGTTTTTTAAGAATAATCTCAAGTTAGAGAAAAGGGTTTTTGTGAAATATTTGAGCATTTTTGTGCAACATAAAGGAAAATTTCCGTGACAGTGTTCTTATAAGCGACCACCCTTGGTGCAGGAAAATGTTATCGCTTACGAGAAAAATCAAGACAATAGGTCAAAAGCTGCATGGATCCACTAATTATTACTATTTTTTGCCTTTTTAATTGAAATGAAGCAAATACACAAAGCTCCTTTGAGGAAAACTTATTCTCAATCAGGTAACTAGTGCTACAGTACGCTACTCGCTTCTTCATTTTTTGTTTTTTAAACATGCACGTTGCTCTTCGAAATGTGTTCCTTGTTAAATCACTTAAAATCAGTTTACCCAAACAAAACTTCCAATTAGAATCGGTCACATATGAAATTCTATACATCTGGTTTCTGCGTGGCGTTATATAGCTTCTTCATGAAATCCAGAATCGGCTCGATTGTTTCTGTGTTTTCAATCGACAAGAACATCATGGTGACTTTCGCGACTGCGGAGGACAATTCGTCGCAGCCCTGATAATCTGTGAACTTGGCAATACTGACTCGTAAGTAAGATCAAAACTGAGCCCGCTTTACTGTTCACACTGCCGGGACTGGTAAAAGAGGATCTTAACTGTTGTCATCCGTCTTCCGTCTCTATCATCGCTGTTTAAATGAGTTGCAAGAATCCGGCTCATATAACTGTTGAAGTTACCATGCGACCATAATCTAGCAGTAGCCGTATTTTTTCAGTTGTGCAAAAAAATATGTCAGCAGGGGCGTTCCTGGCCTTTTTTTGTTTGTAAGCCCTGGCGTGGCATAATTCAGAATATTGGCAAAATGGGCGCGAGAGCGCCCATTTGGAGCGACGAAGTCGCGACTTACTAGGGGGGTCCGGGGGCATGTCCCCCCGGAAAATTTTGAAAATTTAAGTACTCTGAGATGCAATCTGGTGCAATCTGGACGCTTAAATTTGGCAAATGCCAGGAGTCCATATTGAACAAGAAATATTAAATATTAAACAAAATGCAGCTGTGGTCAAAGAAGTAACGGGAACGTCATAAAACAATAGGTTTAATTAGCACATCTGCACGTGCATCATGCATTTTCGTACATTTCTTTGCCGTTCTCTGCAAAACAACAACGTCAAATGACCAAATTCAAGGTTTAAAAGAGAACGTGAGCACACACGACGGTTAATTTTCTTTTCTCTATCTGAACTTAACACAGTCTCTACGAATTCGTCTCACTCACAATTCAGTCACATTAGACAAATTAAACAAGTCGGAATAAAAACGAAGTAGTTTAAAAGAACGCGAGTTCGCTTTTTAACTGACGGCTATCGGGGTGTAATATTTTGATGCCACTTCTTACATTTAAATCAGCTCTTACCTTTCCTTGTGTTAACTTTCCTCATCCTATGTTGGCAGCCACTAGTATTGGAGATAATGTCAGTAGACTGGATATTAATGGTTTGTTTTCAAATTTCTTATTTGTAGAGAGTTTCTACCAAGTTTCCTGACGAAACTCCTATAGTCATTTTGTAAGGGGTGAGTTAGTCGCTTGTGTTAGGTTTTAACAGATTAATTTGTAAGGGTTATTGACCAGGAGCAAGGAAATATTCAATACATGGGATAACAAAGATTAGTGAGGTGTCAAAAAATTCGTGTAAGGTGAGAACTCTCTCACTAATATTAAATTATAACTGACTATTATTTGGGAGTTTCTGAATTTCAGTTGGCTCACTTGAATGCTTCCCTTAACTGCATTCCAGTTAAATTGGAATTTTAAAAAGACTCCCTGGCGTTTTTCAACTCAACCTCATTTACTGACAGAGAAAAATGTTGACACTTGTCTGACGAACAAAAATTTAAAACTAAGCCATCATCGTGCCACGCTATATACATAGCAACACGTAGTGGCAGTATGAAACAGCCACTTAGTTACTAAAAAGATTTGTCATGACTCCTTGCAATATTATTGAGACTTTTGTCGTTATTAGAGCAGTGTTTCCTTGTCCTCCTGTGGTCGAGGTTCAAAATGTCACGTCACAATCCATATTTCGTCACGTTATTGGTTTTAAATAAAAGCTGTAAAATTCTTTCCTCCCAAATGCGTTCGGGTTTCCTTCAACAGGTGGCATTAAAGTGTTTTCAGGTTTAATTTCCAGTTAGTAGCTATTTTATTTATTCGAGGAGAATTTATTCCGAGTGTGAGAACATTGGATTTTCAAACCAGGCTACAAAATGGTTCAGTCAACATTGTGTCACGCTGTAGTGAACAAACTGATGCACAGGTTTCTCACGCGCACTAGTCATGTATATGTCATGTGATAACTGAATTTGTTTACTGGGGTGTAAAGGGTACAAGGAGAGCGCCTTGTACATTTATGTGTAATCAAGATGTGATTGTGTGGTGCCTGGGGGAGGGGGTGAAGGGGGGAACTAAGGCTCAAAGTAAGTGTCGTGTACAAATACCTCATTATTATTCTAAATTCGAAAACCGTGCACCCAAACTGAAAGCGATGAAATGGAACCTCGAAAACAAAGCTACCACAACTGGCCATGGAAAACGAAGCAACCAATACTTGCAGAAAACGAAATTTGTCGAAAATTCGTAAGCGAAGCACCTCAAATTCTAGGAATCGAATCAAAAAAGGAACGCCCGAAACTCGAAAACAAAACTCTCGGTTATTTTTATTCCTTCATAAACATCATGCATTTGCGCTTTTTTAAAAACTAATTATTAAAATACTGAGTTTTTATCGGTACAGCGAAGCACTTAAATCCAGAATGTGCAGTTCAACAACTATTTCAACCTTTTTGTTGTTGTTGTTGTTGTTTGCTTGTTTCTGTCCGGTTGTCGTTGATTTTGTTCTTGTTATGTTTTTGTTTGTTTGTTTGTTTCTTGCACAGTCTGGTTTTATTTTGGCTAATTAACCTTATCGAAAAAATGTTCTTTTATGAAAATAAGCGATAACTTTGTATTGTTATCCCTCTTCCTTGTAAACACCACCCAGTTCCTTTGTGAATGAATGGCTGAAACGATGTTTCGTTATCATGATGTGATGCTGTCTCGACTTGATGATGAGGGCTTTGTGAATTACTTGTTCAGGGACACACCAAAAACTCGAAGACAAGCCAGCCCGAAATATAAGAATTTCTTCAAAGGGAAATCAAAACCACATGTTCCCTTTGTCTGTTTTCAAAGTCAACTCTCGACTAAAAATTTCTGCTCACTTGTGTTATTCTAATTATTCCGTAGAGTAGGCTGACAATTCTGTCAAATGTTTGAAATTTCATTTCTTTGGTCAACATTAGTAACATTTAAAGTTCCTGTTTCCATTCTCGGTGCCGCAATTATTATAAGTGCGTGAAAATTGATCGAGCGAAAACTGAATGACAGGCATGTGATTACATGTAAAATACACCTCCCCTAGCCCTTCTTCGTTTGTCTTGGCCCTTTGCCGTCGTAATTGTTTGTCTGTAAATCACTTATTTCCAGAGTCATCATTTCTGTTTATTGAGCCTGATTGTTCTGATTTCAAGAAGCCCCGATTTAGAGAAGCAGTGAACGGTACAGCCTGACGGTAACTCATTTGCATGGGCCATGTCAAAGACCAACTCACTCAATTTCTCAACTGACGTTAACTACTGAGATGTTAACTACCAACTCAGTTCTTAGTTTCTGATCGAGGCAGGCAAGTCCAGGGTCTTGCAAAACAAGTCATAATCAACAAGCCAGTTATTTTGAACTTTACTTGATTTACTTATTGTTTGCACCGCCATTGAACTTGAAGTTGCCACAGATGTGTTAAACGAATTGAAACAACAGAACACGGTTCTGTAATTATCCTTTCAACAAAACAGACAAAAGAAAAGTCGGTAGTTTTGCATCAAGCCGTATCACAGGGATTCCGTGTCTGGCCATGTCTGTCAGTGGAAATTTATGTGAGAAAGATATCTTACCTACAGTCAGAGAAATTAAGAACAAATGGGAGAGTTCTCAAACTTTCTCTTTTTCTAGGAACGTCCTTGGTGAAACAAAAGCTCATTTGATAGGATCTCCGATCATCGTCAAAACAAAATGGCGGAGGGCGAGTCAGAAGATATAGTGAAGCTCATGCAAGAACTTAGCATTGCGAAAACAAAAGGAGATAGAGAGCGGGAGGGAAATGCCTATTATAAACTGGGTGGTGTTTATTACAGTCAGGGTAATTTTAAACAGGCCATAGAGTGTCAAAAGCTACATCTTAGTATTGCTAAAGAATTAGGAAACAGGGATGGGGAGGGAAGAGCCTATGGCAATCTGGGCAATGCCTATCACAGTCTGGGTAATTTTAAACAAGCCGCAGAGAATCACGAGCTAGCTCTTAATATTGATAAAGAATTAGGGAACAGGGATGGGGAGGGAACAGCCTATGGCAATCTGGGCAGTGCTTATAACATGCTGGGTAATTTTAAACAAGCTGTAGAGTATCACGAACTTGATCTTAATATTGCTAAAGAATTAGGGAACAGGGATGGGGAGTGTACAGCCTATTGCAATCTGGGAGTTGATTATGAAGGTTTGGGTAATTTTAAACAAGCCCTAGAGTATCACGAACTACATCTTAAAATTGCTAAAGAATTAGGGAACAGGTATTTGGAGGGAACAGCCTATTGCAATCTGGGAGTTGATTATCAAGGTCTGGGTAATTTTAAACAAGCCTTAGAGTACCACAAACTACATCTTAATATTGCTAAAGAATTAGGGACCAGGGATGGGGAGGGAACAGCCTATTGCAATCTGGGCAGTGCTTTTCAAAGTCTGGGTAATTTTAAACAGGCCGCAGAGTATCGCGAACTACATCTTAATATTGCTAAAGAATTAGGGAACAAGAATGAGGAGGGTAGAGCGTATGGCAATCTGGGCAATGCTTATTACAGGCTGGGTAATTTTAAACAAGCCACAGAGTATCTCGAAAAGCGTCTTTATATTGCTAAAGTATTAGGGAACAGGCATGAGGAGGGATTAGCCTATAGCAGTTTGGGAGGTGCTTATGGCAATATAGGTAATTTTAAACAAGCCGCAAAGTATCACGAACTACATCTTAATATTGCTAAAGAATTAGGGAACAGGTATTTGGAGGGAGATGCCTATGGCAATCTAGGAGTTGATTATAAAGGTCTGGGTAATTTAAAACAAGCCTTTGAGTGTTGGAAACAAAGTCTCAGTATCGCTACAGAAATTGGGGCCAGAAACTCTGAGGGGTACGCTTTTAGAAACCTGGGTGCAGCTCTTTTACGCTTGGGTGATTTTGAGCAATCCATAGAGTACACGAAACAAAGTCTTGATATAGCAAAAGAATTGGGAGACAAGACTGCAGAGGGAGCTTCTTATGGCAGCTTGGGCGGAGTATTTTCCAGCCTAGGTTTATTTAAATTAGCAATAGAGTGTCACAAACAAGACCTTAGTATTGCTAAAGAGTTAAGGGACAAGGTTCAAGAGGCAGAATCATGCCATTCATTAGGTCATAATTATGAATGGGTGGGCTCTTTGAGTGAGGCACTTGATTATTATCGATCGAGCGTAAAAACCTTTGATGACATCAGAGCTCTTCTACAGTCAAAAGAGATGTGGAAAATAAGCTTTCGTGATCGCCACCAGTGTGCGTACACTTCGTTATGGAGAACTCTTGTGAAGACGGGAGAGACTGACGAGGCTTTGTGTACTGCTGAGCAAGGACGAGCGCAGACCTTGATCGATGTTTTGAAAGAAAAGTATGGAGTTGACTCATCACCGTCCGCTTCAGCTGAACCTAAGGAGACAATTACCTATATATTAAACAATTTAATTACAGAAATAGTTTTTGTTGCACTTGATGAAAATGCGATCAGTTTTTGGTTGCTGCGAAGAGGGAAAGAGATTCTCTTTAAGCAAAAGGAAATAGAACCTGATAGTTGCAAGTTGCTAATAGATGCTACTTTGAGAGACATTATTGAAGGTTTTCGGGTCATGTGCGAGGATCGATCAATGGATGAAGTATGTGATGACCCTCCGTCCAACAGAGAAGCTGCTGAGGAAACAGACCAATCACCGACCTCCTCTGTCAATTCTTTGCGCCAGCTGTATGATGTTATTATTGGCCCCATAGAAGACTTGCTCGAAGGTGACCAGTTACTCCTTGTTCCAGATGGTCCATTTTTCCTGGTTCCTTACACTGCGCTTGGTGAATCAATCAGGATTCACATCGTTCCCTCGTTGACCGCTTTACGACTGATCGCAGATGGGCGCGAGGACTTCCACTGTAGGAGTGGGGCGTTGCTCGTGGGAGATCCATGTTTGGAAGAAGTTACCAACGTGTTTGGTAAGCCCGTTTGGAACCAACTTCCATTTGCCAGAAAGGAAGTGGAGATGATTGGAAAACTTCTGAAGACCACACCTCTCACCGGACGAGATGCAACTAAAGACGAAGTGATGAAAAGGTTCGAGTCGGTTGCTTTGGTGCACATTGCCGCGCACGGACGTGCTGAAACTGGAGAAATTCTTTTGACCCCTAACCCAGGTTGGACATCTCCTATCCCTAGAAAAGAACGCTACATTTTAACAATGTCAGATGTGCAAGCCGTTCGTCTGCGAGCAAGACTCGTTGTGCTTAGCTGCTGTCACAGTGGCCGTGGAGAAGTCAAAGCCGAGGGCGTGGTTGGTATCGCGCGGGCTTTCTTGTGTGCTGGTGCTCGCTCTGTTCTGGTGTCACTCTGGGCGATTGATGACGAGGCCACCATGGAGCTCATGAAACACTTCTACCAACACCTGGCAAATGGAAAAAGCGCGAGTGTGGCTCTTCACAAGGCTGTGAAATCTCTGCGCGAGTCAGAGCAGTTCCGTGACTTGAAGTACTGGGCTCCATTTGTGCTGATTGGTGATGACGTGACGCTTGAATTTGGAGAAAGGAAATAAAAAAAGAATGGTAAGTTTAGGTTGTGTTTCACTTTAAACAGGAGTAATTTTATGATAAACAACGACAGCTACCTGCAAAAAAAGCTCAATTCTTGCCAGTGGAATAGTTGTAATATCTGTCTAAATATTATTTCAATAACCAAGCCTTCCGCTCTTCGTTAAAACGACGGGATAGTTTTGAGGAAGAATGCCATGAGAAGATGTTCGTTTTCGTTGTTCCTTTTATCATGAGAAAATGCCTTATTTTTCTTCCACTAGCCTTTTCCAGGCGTTCCTCACGATTTGATCGCCTGTTCTCGCACTAGTTATTGGTTCAACCGTTTGAGATAAGGAACGAATGTGTAAAGGTTGCCATTTCCCCTTAGATTTTTAACAATCGTACCTTTGAACGAATGTTTAAAAGGTGCCATTTCCCCTCAGATTTTTAACAATCGTATCTTTGAACTTTATGAACTTCATGACCTTAATGGGAGTCAAACCTTGCTTGACTTATGGTTTCGTTGAACGTTGTTTTCAATTGAGGCACCAGGAATCTCGTTGATTAGGGGAAATTATTGCATTGTTGCTTAAAATATGTCTTGGGCTTCGTGGGTAGTGTCTTCAAATAAGTTCGTTTATATCTCTTCCTCTTTTTCTGGCAAACAAAAACAAATTAAGCGCTTCACCTGAGCTCCACGAACTTTTAAATTTAGAGCCTCAAGTAAAACTAATCCCAAATGACCATTTTTTTTTTGGCAGAACTGTCATCATTTTCAAGACAAGAGAGGACTACTGGGCGAATAACTTATACATTGATGACGTCCATTTGGTGTGATGCAAACTATCCAGAGAACTTGTATGTAGTGTGAAGATCTTAGATGCAATGGCCGGATACAAAAACCCAGTAAATCAGTAGCAAATGAAAGGTAAACAAAATAAGGTTACTGCATTAAGCCTTTGCTTAATTAATTTTGCGGTTCCTAATATATCTGGATCCGGAAACACATGTACAGGCTTGCTTTTGGTACTCATTTTCCAAAATGGCACTTCACTTAATGAAGTTTTCAAATGTAATTTTGCTTCTTTCGATGTAACGTTAAGAAAACTGCACACATGAATTTGACGTTACATTTAATTTTTTATAGCTTCATAACAAATAACATACCAACATTGTAAAGATATTTTGATGTCATTTCATAAATTTTTTATGTCATTACTCGTTATCAGACAATATTGAGAACAAATTATTACTTAAATGATAATTCAGAACGAATGTGGCTACTTAAGCCAGATTTAACGGTTTATCTACCCATATTTAGAATCAAGAACTTTAATTTTTAAAGAATGATGTTTGTCAGAGCGTTTTCAGGTTCGCCTGTAAATATGATTTTCTCCAAGTGGTAGAAATTGCGTGTTCTTTTTTTTTAAAATACGATTATCTTAGCCGCAAAATTGTGCTTGTCATTGTACTAAGTGACAGCTTTTAACATCCTCGTGCGTTTACAAAGTTACAAAGAGCGCAAAAGACCAAGAAATCGATTTTAACAGTCTAAGAGTGCAAGTTAACTCATAGAAACCTGATTGCAAGAGGGCAAAGACTAACTGAAAAACTGCCGAAATATTTCTCAGTAGATTGTGTTTGAATAACAATAACAAGTGATGTAGTTAGCTATGACCTGCTAAATAGGCTCAGTAGAATGATGATGCAATTATTATTTTAGAGCTGATCAGGGCTTGGTTGTTTGAAATCCCATTAATTTTGAGACAACAAGTTGAGAAATACGCTTGGTTTTTGTCAAGAAGAAAAAAAGATTTCATTGCTTTTTTGTTTTTCACAAGATGCCATAATCGAGTGGTCCTCTTATATCATCGTGGAATTATTTTATCTAAAGTCAAACATAAGATAATGTTTTTATTACAGGCTTTTTTCCGTCCAGAGTGGACTTCAATTCTAAATTAGCGCAATGCTCCTTTAAACAACCTTGTGCAGATCCTTTCATGTATATATGTAAGTAACTAGGTATATAACTAGGTATAGAGCACTCTTCAATTTGGTGTCGAAGTAATTTCGCGTTTGCTTTGCTTTCACTTTACTATGCTTTCTGATTCGTTATCAAAACTTGCGGCACTTTCTCAACCAATGGGAAGCAAAGCCAAAGCCAATCGTGCCTTGATATCACAGGTTTTCCCGCGCTTGGCCAAGGTTACAGGTTACATGTATTTGCTTCGAATTCTGATTGGTTCACCAGACTGTTTACGTCTGTTCTGATTGGTTAGAGTACTTACTTTGTGTTTGACACGTACTCAATTGAAAACTGCTCTATAAAGTCAGTAAGTAAGCTAGCTGTGTTTACATGATACCCGAACGACTTTCAAACCGGTGAATTCGTTTCCATAGTATCGTTCAATAACACTGAGTAAAAACGATGTGATTTCAACCCAAAATTTTTACCGGATAAGGAATCCTAATTTTTGTACGAAAACCCATTCTGGGGTCATGTAAACGTGACATGACTGTTTGTTTCATATTTCCGATTAAGTTTGAAGATTTCGTTACAAAATGAAACTTACAGCTTCATCAAAACGGCTTTTGTTAATACGATGTCAGCAAGTGTTCAAGTCGTAAGGGAATGAAAGTCTATCCAGTATCCTGTAAACCGCCCCATTAGAGAACAATTAGTGTAGCGAATATAATAAGTGAGACTGTTGTAAACATTAACATTAAAAAAGTGAAATCTGTAAAACGTGTTTGGTTTGAGAACAGTAGAATCCAAATATTTTATTTCATTTATTTTAAGCTGAGGGGGAAACGTCGCGGAGATTTTGCTGTATGTTGGCCAAAACAGCTTAAATATTTCACAAAGAACCTCATGAAATCGCTCTTAGAGCAGCGGGAGGAAAGTTTGAAATGATTTCTCCGCGTGATAATAGAATACAATCAGTTTTAAATTCACACGAGGAACTTCAAAAGATTGGTCAGTTTCAATCCATTTCCATCTGAGCCATCTGCAGACAAAAATGATTGACCCTAGTTTTTGTTCCCTAGAAGGATTATTAGAAAAAAAAAAATTGAACCATTATTTTAATGGTCCCATCCGATTCAAATATTTTTTTTCGCTATTCAAAGTGGCACTTATAAAAGGTGACACTGCCCCTTTAAAGACCTCCGAAGCCACCGTTAAGGTCCTTCTTGGACAGATTCATACCCAGTCACCATTTCTATGTTTGTGGGTCGAGAGAAGAGTGGCCTTGATTCACTCTCGTATCCAATGTTCGCGCGCCATAAAGATGAAAATAGCGACTGTTTACGAGCATTATCCTTAGGTGGGTCACGAATAGACCAGCTTACAACTGAGCAAACAAAAGAAATCAAAAGCCTTTCAGTTTTACGTGCATAGGGAAGACTGGAACAGCGACTATCTTTCGACGTACCATCTTCGACATGCTAGATAAACAGCTGAAAGACCGTTATGAGAATTAAACACTTATTGGCTAAAAAAACTGAACGACAAATTAACAACAAATGCTCACCTAAATTGGCTGATAAATGTATCAACTTGAAATTTTACATGACTCTCGGAAACTTCCGGTATAGATTTCGGCCGTTTTGTTCTCATGTTAAATTTCCAAAACCACCGATTTAATTATCGATCTCGGATTGACTTCTAAATATCCCCCCACCACGTCACTCTGAAGATATATAAACCCATCTCCCTTACCCAGAGTCGAGTTCAACGGTAAATTAATCAGTTGTGTTAAGGAGCTAGCTCCGCCGCCAAAACTTTATTTCGCGCGCGCCTACAATACCGCCAGCTACGCAGGCTACTGTAAAAAAAAAAAACAGCAAATACTAAACTTGCAACAGCAAGAAGGTGGCCGCGGCCGCTTAATAGAGGTGGCCGTTGAATAGAAGTATCGAATACAGCATTTTACTGACAAATAATTTGGGACTTTGGAAAGTGGCCACTTAATGGAGGGTGGCCGCTTAATAGAGGTCGGACTGTATAAAAAAGTTTAATATCAAACAATGGGTCCCATACCCCTGGGAGCATGATTTTCAACGCCGCGTTTACTGCCGGTGTGTCTCGTAGAAGGTGGTTTAATTAGTCTCCCTGTTCCAAGATGCAAGTCTCCGGCTTTTTTAGGTGATCGATATTACTACATCTTTTCCAATTGAGGGTGTAGCACGATACGAAACTTTTGCCTGAGGCAGGGGACCACACGACGCAAAATAAACTGTTCTGAATACGTTCCGTTGCCGGATCTCTTGCAGTGAAATGCACGTGCCAGACGTCTCTTTACGTGTAAATAAACCGAACTGATTGAAAGGCTGACACTAAGGCAAAGGGCTTATTTATTAGGGGCCAATATTTCAACTAGTACAACTAGTCTTCTTCAGGGCCAGAGTTACAATGAGTTACATTTAAACGTAAACATAAACAGTTAAAGGTTAACACGATACGTTGTATGAGCCTCTCTATGGGTACCCACAGTCTTCGTTTTCTTCGCGATTTTTTAGCCTGCGTAGCTGGCGGTTTTGGTGGGCGGTAAAGCCGGGCCAAAACGAGTGGTGCAGCTGCGGGTAAAATGTGGAGAAAACCGTGACAGTCGCGGCGAAGTCGCGTCAACGAGCGGCTTTGCCGCAATTTTCTCGTTGCCCTCGCCCCATTTCTCCGCGGCTTCGCCACTCGTTTTGGCCCTCGTGCCCGGCTCGCCGGTGAGCCCACCCATAAAAACCGCCAACTACGCAGGCTACGATTTTTTCGCAAACCTTTGTTTTTTTAGGAAGATCTTCGTTTTTTCGGATTGAAATGGTTTAAATGTTCTTTCAGTGTTATTCACAGTTGATAAATATTTCACTACAATAGCAAATTGCATAATTCACTGAAACAATAAAGGATTGTTGGATTCTTTGGCGACGTTTTAACCCCATTTTAACATGCTAGAAGCTGATGAGATTCCAAGAAATCGAAACTGCAGTCTTGGATGAGAAACAACATTAGACAATCGCCAAAAGAAATTTTACTAGCATCCTAGAGACTCACAAGAGAGTTGTCTATCTTAGCTTCGAATATCTGCTGCGGATGCGAGCTAAGCCACAAAATAATGGAGGTACGTTTCAGCTCTAAGAACACAATAGCTGTTTTTCAGATACGAAGCAACTCAGAGAGCTAAAAGACAGCGCAACAAGCTATAGATCGTTTTCGCGTGACGTCACGCATTGGCCCGCCGCCATATTGGTGTACCACTTTTGATTGCGTAATACGGCATTGGTAGGTCACAACTGCAATTGTCATTCCCACTGGTAAAAATGGATTGAAACAAAAGCGAATCAAGCTCCGAGGATAATTCGAAGGTTGCCTATTTCTTTCCGATTTCTGAAAATGCAAAGAAGCTGGATTTCCGATCAAAGATCGATATTTGCAGAAAATATCCACAATCGGAATCGATCCAGTGTTGATCGAAGGGAAGCACTTTCAGCCTGACTGTTTACCTCCGGTCTAATCCACAAATAGAGACCTTTAGATTCTAGAACCAGTACAAGTACGACTTCGAGATTTGACTTCGAGTTTTTAGCAAAGTACCAAGAACAGGTATATCACAGAAAGTTTCATTTCACTCTTTACGAACGACGAACTTGACGCAGTTGGCTTGAATGATGATAGTTAAGCCCTTTCGTGTTTCCAAAAAGACGAGATCACCTACGTTTTGAGGACTCGTTTTCGCCACTACAAGATTCTTACAAAAACTCGTAGCAAAATGACGACAGCTATCTCGTTTTCCCGCCAAAATGACACTGCTTCACGCGCGCGCACTCTTTGTTTATTGGAGAAACTCGCAGTCGTACTCCTACTCGTATTAGAATCTAAAGGTCTCTAATATCTTAATTATGTTAACTCGTTTTGGAGACAAGCTTCTACACTCATTATTTGACATCTGCTGCTACTTTTTTTTTAAATCCACAGTGTATTCTTTTCCGAATTCAGCGAATGTTTAATCCTTTCCATGCAATTTATAGTTTTTGAGTTTTGACGTGGCAGGCAGTGTACCAAACTGTTGCATTCATTTGCCTCTATCTCTCTTATTATTTGTGCTATGGTGCTAATTTTTTTTTAATGGATAATGTATTCTAATCCGAATTCAACGAAAGTTTAAGCTTTTTCACACGTGTGTAATTTAACGAAAATTGACTTACGCGTTCACAAGCTTTTGCATTCATTTGCCTCTATCTCTTACATTATTTGACCTATACGGCTACTTTTTTTTAATTCACATTGTATTGTTTTCCAAATTCAGCAAAACTCTAATATTATCCATACAATTTATAGTTCTTTTAATTTTGACCTTGCGCGGACAAGTTTTCCGGCGTGTAATTGAACGAAAATGCAGTTACGTGTTCACAAGCTGTTGCATTCATTTGCATGTATCTCTCTTATTATTTGTCCTATGCTGCTCCTTTTTTTTTTAATCCGAAGCGTATTGTTTTCCAAATTCAGCAATAGTTAAGTCTTTTTAATACGATTTATAGTTTTTTGAGTTTTGACGTTGCGCGCACAAGTAATTGAAATTTTCCGGCGTGTAATTTAACGAGAATTCAGTTACGCGTTCACAAGCTGTTGCATTCATTTGCCTCTATCTCTCTCATTATTTGTGCTATGGTGCTATTTTTAAATTAACAGCATATTGTTTTCCAAGTTCAGCAATAGTTCAATCTTATCCATACAATTTATAGTTTTTGAGTTTTGACGTTGCGCGCACAAGTAATTAAATTTTTCCGGCGTGTAATTTAGCGCAAACTCTGCTACGCGTTCACAAGCTGTTGCATTCGTTTGCCTGTATCTCTCTTGTTATTTGTGCTATGGTGCTACTTTTCTTTTGACAGATAGTGTATTCTAATCCGAATTCAACAAAGGTTTAAGCTTCTTCATACGATTTATAGTTTTTGAGTTTTGACTTAGCGCGCACAACTCATTGAATATTTCTGGTGTGTAATTTAACCAAAATTGGGTTACGCGTTCACAAGCGGTTGCATTCATTTGCCTCTATCTCTCTTATTATTTGTGCTATGGTGCTACTTTTTTCTTAATGCATACTGTATTCTAATGCAAATTCAACGAAAGTTTAAGCTTTTGCATAAAATTTATAGTTTTTGAGTTTTGACTTAGCGCGCACAAGTCATTAAATATATCCGGTGTGTAAATTAACGAAAATTGACTGACGCGTTCACAAGTGGTTGCTTTCATTTGCCTCTATCTCTCTTATTATTTGTGCTATCGTGCTATTTGTTTTCTAATGGATAGTGTATTCTAATCCAAATTCAAAAAAAGGTTTAAGCTTTTTGATACAATATATAGTTTTTGAGTTTTATCTTAGCGCGCACAAGCATTTGAATTTTTCCGGTGTGTAATTTAATGGAAATTGATTTACGCGTTCACAAGCTTTTGCATTCACTTGCCTCTATCTCTCACATTATTTGACCTAGGCGGCTACTTTTTTTTAAATTCACATTGTATTGTTTTCCAAATTCAGCAATACCCTAATCTTATCCATACAATTTATAAATTTTGAGTTTTGACGTTGCGCGCACAAGTAATTGAAATTTTGCGGCGTGTAATTTAACGCAAACTCCGCTACGCGTTCACAAGCTGTTGCGTTCATTTGCCCCCATCCCCCTTTATTATTTGTGCTATGGTGCTACTTTTCTTTTAATAGATAGTGTATTCTAATCCTAATTCAACGAAGGTTTAAGCTTCTTCATACGATTTATAGTTTTTGAGTTTTGACTTAGCACACACAAGTCAATGAATATTTCCGGTGTGTAATTTAACCAAAATTGGGTTACGCGCGCGTTCACAAGCTGTTGCATTCATTTGCCTCTATCTCTCTTATTATTTGTTCTATGCTACTTCTTTTTTTTAATCCACAGCGTATTGTTTTCCACATTCAGAAATAGTTTAATCTTATCGATACGATTTTAGTTTTTGAGTTTTGACGTTGCACGGACAAGTGATTGAAATTTTCCGGCCTGTAATTTAACGCAAGTTGCGCTACGCGTTCACAAGCTGTTGCATTCATTTGCTTGTATCTCTCTTATTATTTGTGCTATGGTGCTACTTTTTTTTTAATCCGCAGGGTATTGTTTTCCAAGTTCAGCAATAGTTCAATCTTATCCATACAATTTATAGTTTTTGAGTTTTGATGTTGCGCGCACAAGTAATTAAATTTTTCCTGCGTGTAATTTAAGGTGGGGGTTTACCTGAAAGTCGTTTTCACGCCGCTTAAAATCGGTCAAATGGAAATATCTTGTTTGCATTTCAAGCAATACAAAAACCCTCCATTCATAACACAAATCAATGATTTGGGGTGTTTTATGCATTTTTGAGTAGTTTTTAGGTATATTTGGAAGGAAATAATTTTTCTTGAAGGATTGGTAAAATGAAAAGATATAAGAAATGTTGAAGATTTAGTGAAGTTTTAAAATTAGAATTTGTAGTTAATAGCTAATAGACGGATACCAAGTTAGTCAACTAACAACCTGGGGTGCTCTTGCGTGGTTATCGACTGTCTGTTAGTGTTTCAAAAATCATTTTCTTTCTTCTATCCATTCTTAAAACCTCTTCAAATTTCACTCAAATTCAGTTAGAGCCCCACCTTAACGAAAATTCAGTTACGCGTTCACAAGCTGTTGCATTCATTTGCGTCTATCTCTCTCATTATTCGTGCTATGGTGCTACTTTTCTTTTAATGGATAGTGTATTCTAATGCAAATTCAACGAAAGTTTAAGCTTTTTTATACAAGTTATAGTTTTTGAGTTTTGACTTAGCGCGCCAAGTCATTGAATATTTCCGGTGTGTAATTTAACAAAATTTGGGTTACGCGTTCACAAATGGTTGCTTTCATTTGCCTCTATCTCTCTCATTATTTGTGGTATTGTGCTATTTGTTTTCTAATGGATAGTGTATTCTAATCCAAATGCAAGGAAAGTTTAAGCTTTTTCATAGAATATATAGTTTTTGAGTTTTATCTTAGCGCGCACAAGCAATTAAACTTTTCAGGTGTGTAATTTAACGAAAATTGATTTACGCGTTCACAAGCTTTTGCATTCATTTGCCGCTATCTCTCACATTATTTGACCTAGGCCGCTACTTTTTTTTTAATTCACATTGTAATGTTTTCCAAATTCAGCAATATTTTAATCTTATCCATACAATTTATAAATTTTGAGTTTTGACGTTGCGCGCACAAGTAATTGAAATTTTCCGGCGTGTAATTTAACGCAAACTCCGATACGCGTTCACAAGCTGTTGGATTCATTTGCCTGTATCTCTCTTGTTATTTGTGCCATGGTGCTACTTTTCTTTTAATAAATAGCGTATTCTAATCCGAATTCAAGGAAAGTTTAAGCTTATTCATACAATTTATAGTTTTTGAGTTTTGACTTGGCGCGCACAAGTCATTCAATATATTTGGTGTGTAATTTAACGAAAATTTGGTTACGCGTTCACAAGCTGTTGCATTCATTTGCGTCTATCTCTCTCATTATTTGTGCTATGGTGCTACTTTTTTTTTTAATTCACAGTGTATTTTTTTTCAAATTCAGCAATAGTTTTATCTTATCCATAAAACTGATGGTCTGTTAGTTTTGACGTTGCGTGCACAAGTAATTGAAATTTTCCGACGTATAATTTAACGAGAATTCAGTTACGCGTTCACAAGCTGTTGCATTCATTTGCCTGTATCTCTCTTATTATTTGTTCTTTGCTGCTCCTTTTTTGAATCCACAGCGTATTGTTTTCCAAATGCAGCAATAGTTTAATCTTATCCATACGATTTATAGTTTTTGAGTTTTGACGTTTCGCGCACAACTCATTGAATATTTCCGGTGTGTGATTTAACGAAAATTTAGTTACGCGTTCACAAGCTGTTGCATTCATTTGCCTGTATCTCTCTTAATATTTGTGCTATGGTGCTACCTAACTTTTAATGGATAGTGTATTCTAATGCAAATTCAACAAAAGTTTAAGCTTTTTTACACAATTTATGGTTTTTGAGTTTTGACGTTTCGCGCACAAGTCTTTGAATATTTCCGGTGTGTAATTTAACGAAAATTAGGTTACGCGTTCACAAGCGGTTGCATTCATTTGCGTCTATCTCTCTCATTATTTGTGCTATGGTGCAACTTTTTTTTTTAATTCACAGTATATTTATTTTCAAATTCAGGAATAGTTTAATCTTATCCATACAATTGATAGTCTGTTAGTTTTGACGTTGCGTGCACAAGTAATTGAAATTTTCCGACGTATAATTTAACGAGAATTCAGTTACGCGTTCACAAGCTGCTGAATTCATTTGCCTGTATCTCTCTTATTATTTGTTCTTTGCTGCTCCTTTTTTTAATCCACAGCGTATTGTTTTCCAAATTCAGCAATAGTTTAATCTTATCCATACAATTTATAGTTTTTGAGTTTTAACGTTGCGCGCACAAGTAACTGAATTTTTTCGGCGTGTAATTTAACGAAAATTCAGTTACGCGTTTACAAGCTGTTGCATTCATTTGCCTGTATCTCTCTTATTATTTGTTCTTTGCTGCTCCTTTTTTGAATCCACAGCGTATTGTTTTCCAAATTCAGCAATAGTTTAATCTTATCCAATCAATTTATAGTTTTTGAGTTTGAACGTTGCGCGCACAAGTAACTGAGTTTTTCCGGCGTGTAATTTAACGAAAATTCAGTTACGCGTTCACAAGCTGTTGCATTCATTTGCCTGTATCTCTCTTAATATTTGTGATATAGTGCTACTTTTTAATGAATAGTGTATTCTAATGCAAATCCAACGAAAGTTTAAGCTTTTTTTTACGATTGATAGTTTTTGAGTTTTGACTTAGCACGCACAAGTTATTGAATATTTCCGGTGCGTAATTTAACAAAAATATGGTTACGCGTTCCCAAGCGGTTGCATTCATTTGCCTCTATCTCTCTCATTATTTGTCCTATGCTGCTCATTTTTCTTATAATGGACAGTGCATTTTTTTTTTCAAATTTAGCGAAAGTTTAAGTTTCTACATACAATTTATAAATTTTGAGTTTTAACTTAGCTCGCACAAGCAATTGAGTTTATTCGGTGTGTAATTTAACGAAAATTGACTTACGCGTTCACAAGCTTTTGCAATTCTGCAATAGTTTAATCTTATCCATACAATATATATTTTTTGAGTTTTGACGTTGCTTGCACAAGTCACTGAATATTTTCGGTGTGTAATTTAACGAAAATTAGGTTACGCGTAGTCACAAGCGAAACTTTCTTGTGTCCCAAATGTAATGTTGGAACCCAGTCAATATTAAATTTATTCCAGCTTTAAGAAACGAAGTGCTTTTTGCAAACACGATCGTGCTCTAAGATCTCTTCAGTGAGGTCGTTACGACTTATCGCTGAAATCCAGCGCAATCTTCTCTCCTCTGACAATTCTTGAGCTTTTTAACCCTGATTTGTAACGATGGAAGGCACCCTTGCAAAGTATATCCTTTTATCTCGTCCACTTTTCCTGCCACAGCCCACAATCAGACACAAAACCATGTTCTTCGCAAGCGCCGCTACTAGCCAATGTGGCGGCGTAGCAACGGTAGTCAAGGATTTGGTCACGTGAGTGGAAACGATCTATAGCTCTCGAAAGCAAGAGACAACAATGATAAGCTTTGTAAAGACGAGGATCTGTTAGACCCTCATATCCGTGCAATCTTCACGCAGCGAGATACAATAGCAGAAGCATTAATTCACGAGTTAAGAAATCCACGGATCCAGTATCTTTAAAGATAACATTTATTTAGCGCTACCTAAAATCTTGAAGTCAATCCAAGCCGATAAGCCTTAACAAATGGCACAGAGCTAGCATACACAATGACATATCAAAACCTAATCCTTACGGCTCTTAGTGATAAGTATGAAACCCTCCAATTAGTATATTTGAGAATTCCCCCTCACGATCAAGACAAACACCATTAAGAGCGGTCGCATAACATTTTGATCTAAAGGGAAGATTCTCTTATGCAAAAGGAAAATCGCTTAAAGAATTGCTTGTAAAACAAAAAGTGAAAAGGCTGTTATCAGCACAACGGACACACAGTGGGAGTCTCGCAGGTCTGTCAACCCCACTGATTTTAACACAGAAATGTGGTCAAATGCCAAAATTCAGAAATAACAGATATTTTCTGTAGTGTTTACGAGTTTTGACAGTTTTAT
This sequence comes from Pavona decussata, assembly GCF_977016875.1. Classification (NCBI taxonomy): domain Eukaryota; kingdom Metazoa; phylum Cnidaria; class Anthozoa; order Scleractinia; family Agariciidae; genus Pavona; species Pavona decussata. The sequence continues at coordinate 306,725 of NW_028145463.1, forward strand.
ATCTGAGTGTTCAATTTGATCACGCAAATTTTGGTCAAATTTCAGATCTTCGCTTCAATCTTGAGATTTTCTTTTTTTCCTCGGTGATCTTCGCGTCTTCGATTTCTTCGGAAATACCCATAGAAAGACTCTTGTATGGAAGAGTTATCTTGAAATAAAAGTCAAGAATCGCAGTTCTACTTGGGAATAAACATTTTGTCAGAATTGAATTTAAAATCTTCAATTTTTAATCTTTTAGCCTGTTTAGACCAGTTCAGCTACCTCCATACTGAAATCCTAAAGTATGACCATTCAAATGAAAGCTACTGAGCAGCACTTTTGGTTTCCAGTGATACTGTTTGGTACCGTACATGGTGGTTCTAACTTTTGAGTCCGTGGACAAAATCTTGAATGTCTCCAATATTTGCGGAACTGTAGACCACTTTCTTATTTGTAAACTTTTATAAACCAGACGTAAATGCTTATCCTGGGTTAGCCTAATCGTACTTGGAACGACTACTATGATGGATGCATCCTGGGAGATTGACTTTTTGGTCTCTGCGTTCCACCGCCAAAATATGTCTTGGGTACAAACCGAAATATTCCACATCGAAAACGAAGGCTTGTTAGTATGAACGGTTTCCAGTTGACTGAAGAGGGGAAAACCCAGCACTGTCTTTTTTTGGAGAGATCTCTTTAAAGGTATAAATCATTTAGCCAGTTTAGCAGGCGCTGTTAAGGCGAGGGTAAACCTTAAAGCCGTTTTCACGCCGCTTAAAATCGGTTTAAAGAAAATATCTCGTTCACGCTTCAAGCAATCCAAAAACTCTCTGCTCATCCCGTTAACCTGTATTGTGGGGTGTTTTGTGAATTTTTGGTTGATTTTTGGGTATATTTGGGAGGAGATAGTTTCTCTGAAAGGATTGGTAAAATTAAGAGAAATAAAAAGAATTGAAGATTTAGTGAAGTTTTAAAATTAGAATTTGTAGTTAATAATTAATAGACGGAAACCAAGTTAGTCCACTAGCAACCTGGGGTGCTCTTGCGTGGGTATCAACTGTCTGTTGATGTTCCAAAAATCATTTTCTTTCTTTTATCCCTTCTTTAAACCTCTTAAAATTCCGTTCAAATTCACGTTTACCCTCACTTTAAGGGTAAGGGAAATCAGACGCGCGCGCGAATTGCTTGGAACGGCGTGTGCGTGAGCGTTTGGGCTCCCATCGCTTCTTGCGCGTGCCTGATTCCCTATCCCATGCCCTCTTCTTTATAGCACCAGACACAGAGGCTATCTGAGAAATTCCAACAGCTCCAATACAAAACCCCAAGAAACAAGGACATTTATGGAAACTCGCAAACGTTTAAGCACAGATCTAAGAATTTTGAGCTTGTTTTGAAAGTTATTTAGGGGAGTTTACGGTTTTGCTGGGTTAAAAACTGTATCACATTCTAGCCAGAAGACATTCTAGCCAGAAGACATTTTTCTTCAGTTATAATCCTAAATCGATCATTACTACCATGCACTCTTTATCGAGGGAAACTGTAATAATGGTATAAACAAATGCATAAACATTGGTAAACAAGTTTCTGTCATTTTTGAGATTAAAACGTTACCACAGCATCTGCATATAATGTAACCTGCTAAAACAGCCCTAATTTCAGTTTCCTAGTTTGGGAAAAAGCAATTACAAAGGAGGAGATTGATATGACTTCGTCACTGAATTCATTGCCAAAGAATTAGGACGGTCAGTTACTTGTGGTCAGTTTCATGTTTGTCGTTGTTGTTGTTGTTGTTGTTGTTGTTGTTGTTGTTTTCCAGACAATAGGTCATTTCCGAGTTGCTTTGGACGTCATTATGAAAGCGAGGTTTCGTGCATAATTCTTTATAGAAAAATTAATTTTTCAAACAAAAATAATTTTCACGTGAAAAGCTCAGCTTAGCGACTCGAAAATGGCCTGATGGCAGCAGCCCTTGTTAGAATTTCTTTCACTTTCTGGGCTTCGAGTCTCCGTTGACCAAAATAAACGAAGGTTCAAAACACTGCCCAGCATAGAATCCCGTAGGGAAGAAGCGCTGCCATCTTCAATTTGAACGCGTCGAATAATTGAAAAAAAAAAACCCTTGATCTCCATACACGTCTTTTTTTTTTTTTGTCAGTTAGATTCGTGGCATGCATGACCATGAGCCTCGACTATAAAAGTTTCTGATCAAATAACGTTCCTGAAGAAATATTTTTTGGCTGATTATTCCCTTAACAAAACCCCTGCGGTACTCTTCGATCGATTGTTGGTCAGGGGAGAGAGGGTGGGAGGCCTATGCGGCTCTTTTCTACAAACCAAATTAATTAATCTTCTGGTAACCATTTTCAGACAAGGCCTAGCTTATTCAAAGAACTGGTAACTTTACACAGCGGATAAAATGTATTGGTTGATGTACATTTTATCAGCTGGATAGCAATTAAATTTATTCAGTGGAGAGAGTTGTCCACTCTTTGAACAACCGTGTGATCTGCCCCGGCTCTAAAATTCACAGCAGCATTTTAACTTTTAGAATCCATCTCCGTTTTTGTAAAATCCATACTCGTTTTTAAACTTTCAGAGCACAATGGTTAAAATTTCTACCCTCTTTCAGACAAAAATAGGCTCAAATATCAAATTCTTTGGAGCCGCATGCACATACCGATATAGCGTATATAGTAGAGTATCCCCGCCCCTCTCCCTTCTGGGTAAAAAAAAATAAAAATGTGAAAGAAAGTGAAAACAACAGACTCTAAAAGCAGCAGCATATATTGTTCGTGTCAGCATTTGGCGCGATTAGATCATTATATAACCAATAATAATCATCAGAACAGGCTCTCACACGCGCTGTTTCATTCCAGATCAGGCCCGAAAGCGAAGAACATGGAATTCGAAAACACCTTGAGGTTCAAAAACAAAATAATCATCTATTTTAGCTCGTTGACAAACATCACACATTTTCTTCTAAGGTTATTCCCTTTCTTTGTAAACAGACCATTTGTCCATGAATGGATAAATAGAGAATATTACACGGCGACGCAAAGATATTAATTTTATTTTCGAATGGTAAAAAAAACTTTTTACGAACGAGCGCATTGAAAGAGTAAAATATTGTCTTTAACAAGAGAAAATAAAATTCATATCTTCGCGCTTCCCTGCAATATCCTCTTTTTTATTATATAGACAAATCTATCGCTGGCCATTTTTCACCGACTGTTTTCACAAACAACCGAAAAAGCGGGAAACGACTTCTTCAATATCCCTACTAGTGAGGATATGGAAAATACGCCTCTCGGGTCCCGGATGTACTTTCGCATGAATTTTACCAGTGGTGTATTTTCCAGTAAAACACTCGTGTCTGAAGTTTCTTTAGATTCGTGGCGCGGCAACATGCAGGGATGTGTCGCTGCCCAGACGTGAAAAAGAGTGATTTTTTGAATGATTAGCTTAGGCCTACAAACAGGAGGCTACACAAATAAAAAAAGCATTACATTCGAAAACGAAATGTAGAGCTCGCAAAAGGCGAAAAAAAAGAGACACTCAAAATACTAAAACTTGAAAACCAATCTACGGCCACTCCTTTGTTGATTTTGTTTGTTAAACGTCAATTCACGAGGAATAAAGCACACTCTTTCATTGATTTTCGAGGTGAGTTATAATTTTACTAGCTGCGAATTCAGTATTTGAACTTTCTGTTTCTGAAATCGGTGACGCAATAGTTATTGCTTGAAAGTCTAAAAATAAAGCTAAAAAGAAACCCAAAAATATAGAAGACTTCCGCCGTTATGCTATAAAAAGACGCGTCCTCATGTATAATCCTCGAATTTGTTCTGGACTTAAGGAATATCGCGCAGTTGTTATTGAAAGTGAACTTTTAAACAAGAGGTAAGTAACAAGCTGGCAGTTTTGAGATTCAGTCATTCCTTGGTAGCTATTAAACGTTAATTTTTCAAAGTGATTACAATCATTGTGTGTAACGTGCAATCTACACTCACTATTTTCGGCAAAGTGTTGCTCTCTATCCCGCCCTTGTACTTTGTAATATGCGTCGCCTAATGTGATTTTGGAAAGGATGTTCAGGATAGTTATTTTACGAGTAACTTATTTATTTGTTTTCCATTAAATTACTTATTTGCTTGCAGAATCGCCATTTCAGTGAACTAAGTTGGTTGGAACTGACTTCAAGAAGGATCGTTTTGGGAAAGCAGTCAACGGTAAGTCATCACGGCCTCGTATGATACTCGCAGCTTAAATAATCGTTCCTTTGCACATAAGCAGATAAGAAATACAAACTATTCACGTATTATTTGTGTACTTTGTTTAAGATCCACTGCTTTAGTCTACGCTTTTCACTGAGCAACTCCAAAAATTCCTCAAATTATGTTCCACTGCACTAATTTAATTTGCAGCCTTACTAACACTCTCAATGAGTTGTCTTAGTTTTCGAGTCAGCCGTATTAAGAGTCTCACAAATGTTGTAGTCATTCCTGACAAGACATGTATTTTGAATTTTACTTACTTATGAAGGATATTCATTAATCAAGATTAAGGCAGCTTTTATAGCCCGTAACGACGCGGTACGGGCGATACACTTACCGGAAAATGTTCTCAGATTCAGTTGGGCGCTGAAGTCTAAACTGTATATTTCGCTTTGACATCTATAAATTTTCAGGGAAAAATCCAGTTAGCACTCACATCGGAGTATGTATCGGTGAAACTGTAAATATTCATCCCACAACGGTGGATTGATCTGGGCGACAATTTTTATTTTCTTTGTTACCCAAGCACGGTTTTCAGTTCCAGTAACGTCTACACTAAAAAAGGCAACTCTCTCTCAAAGGAGCCGAGTGTCACCTTAATTTCTAGCGTCACTTTTAAGAGCTATAAATCATCTTTGTATCGATAGAAACGTTGAAATAATGGTTCATTTTTGTTAACAATTAATAACCCTACTCTTGTCCAGTATTAGAAATTATCTTAAGCTGCGGATCGGCTAGGATGGAAATGGATTGCAACTTAAAAAAAGCCAATTTTTCAAGTTCTTCCATGCAGTGTATTATAGAGGAATCGCCTAAAACTCTTTATAATTTGTTCTTCCTCGTAGAAATCCCTTAATATTTTCCTTCCGGTTTTCTAAGAATAATCTCAAGTTAGAGAAAAGGCTTTGTGTCAAATATTTGAGCTGTTTTGTGCAACATACCGCCCTTAGCTTGGTGCAGGAAAATATGATTGCTTATACGAGAAAAATCAAGACAACAGGTCAAAAGCTGAATGGATCCGCTAATTACTACTATTTATTGCCTTTTTAAATAAACTTGAAACTTGAAACATAATAAATACATTACAGTAAATTATATTTACGTTACAAGATACAGTCAATCGTTTTTTTTGTTGTTGTTGTTGTTGTTTTTTTTTTAATGTTCATCTTATGACAAAAAGTCGCAAAATGTTTTAGTTAACCGTTTACATGATACATTTGAAAGGTGTTTTTCCTACCACCTTTCTGAGAGCCTATCCACGTCAGCTCTTTTTTTTATTTTTGTTGAATTTCAGACGTCATCCAAGATATTTCGCCAAATGTGTCAATTATCGTAAGAAAAAGCTTTGAGAGATTCTACGTTTCTTAAAATCACTGTTGTATCGCCCGCAAACTATTTTTAAATTTTTAAAGTAATGCAAAGTTAAATTTCAATTCCTGAATATATTTGCTTGTCAATGTTTCTACAGGGAAGAATATTTTCATTGGGTTATTGGCCGGTTTTCGGGCTGTAATATTTTGCTGCCGCTTCTTACATTTAAATCAGTTCTTACCTTTCCTTGTGTTAACTTTCCTCTTCCTATTTAAACAGCCACTAGTTTTGGAGATAATGTGAGTAGACTGGATATTAATTGTTTGTTTTCAAATTTCTTAGTTGTAGAGAGTTTCTATCAAGTTTGCTGACGAAACTCCAACAGTCATTTTGTAAGGGGTGAGTTAGTCGCTTGTGTTAGGTTTTTACAGATTAATTTGTAAGGTTATTGACCAGGAGCAATAAAATATGCAATATATGTGATAACAAAAATTAGTGGGGTGTTAAAAAAAATTCGTGTTAGGTGGGAAACCACTCACTAATATTAAATTATTACTCACTATTATTTAAGAGTTTCTGAATTTCAGTTGGCTCATTCAAATGCTTCCCTTAACTGCATTCCAATAACTTGAAATTTTAAAAAGACTCCCTGGTGTTTTTTAACTCAATCCCATTTGCTGACTGGGAAAATGTTGACATTTGTCTGACGAACGAAAATTTAAGACTCGGCCTTGATCGTGCCACGCTATACACGTAGCAACACGTAGTGGCAGTATGAAACAGCCACTTAGTAACTCAAAAGTTTTTTTATGACTCTTTGCGATGTTATTGAGACTTTTGTCGTTCTTAGTGCAGTGTTTCCTTATCCTTTTGTCGTCCGGAGGCTCAAAATGTCACGTCAGTATCAGTATTCCGTCATGTTATTGATTTTACATTTTGGCCAATCTTGGAAAGCTGTCAAATTCTTTCGTGCCAAATGAGTTCGGGTTTTCTTGAACAGGTGGCAATAAAGTGTTGTTAGGTTTAATTTCCAGTTAGGAGCTATTTAATTTATTTGGGGAGAATTTATTCCGAGTGTGAGAACATTGGATATTCAAACCAACCAACAAAATGGTTGAGTCAATATCGTATCACGTTGTGGTGAACACACTGATGCACAGGTTCCTCACGCGCGCTTGCATGTCATGTATATGCCATGTGATAACTAAATTTGTTTACTGGGGATATAAGGGGTACGAGGAGAGCGCCTTGTATATTCAGGTGTAATGAAGATGTGATTGTCTGACGCCTGGGAGAGGGTGGATGGGCGAAACTAAGGCTCAAAGTATATTTACTTCTGAAAGTGTCGAGTACAAATACCTCATTATTCTAAATTCGAAAACCTTGCACCCAAAACTCAAAGTGAAGAAAACGAAGCTACCACAACTAGAAAGTGAAGCAACCGATACTGGGAAACGAAATATGTCGAAAACTCGTCAGCGAAGCACCTCAAATTCCAGGAATAGAAAAGGAAACGCCGAACTGACCCGAAAACAAAACTCTCGGTTATTTTTATTATTTCATAAACATCATACATTTGCGCTTTTTTTTAAAACTAGGTATTAAAATACTGAGTTTTTATCGGTACAACGAAGCACTTAAACCCAGAATGTGCTGTTCAACAGCTATTTCAACCTTTTTAGTCTTTGCTGTTTTTTGTTGTTGTCGTTGATTTTGTTGTTGTTGTATTTTTGTTTGTTTGTTTTTTGCCAGTCTGGATTTATTTTGGCTAATTAACCTTATCTAAGAAATGTTCTTTTATTAAAATAAGGGATAACTTTGTACTGTTATCCCTCTTCCTTGTAAACACCACCCAGTTCCTTTGTGAATGAATGGCTGAAAAGACGTTTCGTTTTTATGATGTGATGCTGTCTCGACTTGATGATGAGGGCTTTGTGAATTACTTGTTCAGGGATGCACACCAAAAACTCGAAGACAAGCCAGCCCAAAATAAAAGAATTTCTTCAAAGGTAAATCGAAACCACATGTTCCCTTTGTCTGTTTTCAAAGTCAACCCTGGACTAAAAATTGCTCCTCACTCGTGTAACTCTAATTATTCCGTAGAGTAGGTTGACAATTCTGTCAAATGTTTGAAATTTTATTTCTTTGATCAACATTAGTAACATTAAAAGTTTCTGTTTCGATTCTCGTTGCCGCAATTATTTTAAGCACGTGACAATTTTTCGAGCTAAAACTGAATGACATGCATGTTATTACATGTAAATTACACCTCCCCAAGCACTCCTTCCTTTGTCTCCGGCCGCCCTTTACCGTTGTAATTGTATGTCTGTAAATAACTTATTTACAGAGTCATCATTCCTGTTTATTGAGCTGATGTAACTGACTCCAAGAAGCACCAATTTAGAGACGCAGTGAACGGTACAGCCTGCCGGTAAGTCATTTGCATGTGCCATGTTAATAAGACCAACTTGCTCAATTCCTCAAATGACGTCATGTTAACTACCAGCTCAGTTCCTAGTTTCTGAGGCGGCCGAGTCCAGGGTCTTGCAAAACAAGTAATTTACAACAAGGCATTTGTTTTGAATTTTACTTAATTTTACTTATTGCTGTCATCGCCCTTGAACTTGAAGTTGCCACAGATACGTTAAACGAATTTAAACAACAGAACATGGTTCTGTAATTATCCTTTCAACAAAACGGACAAAAGAGAAATGTAGTTTGCATCAAGCCCTTTTACAGGGATTCCGTGTTTGTCGGTGGAAATTTATGTGCGAAAGATATCAGAGTCAGAGAAATTAAGCACAAATGGGAAAGTTCTCAAACTTTCTCTTTTTCTAGGAACGTCCTTGGTGAAACAAAGCAGATTTGATAGGATCTCTGGTCATCATCTAACTAAATGGCGGAGGGCGAGTCAGAAGATATAGTGAAGCATATGCAAGAGCTTAGCCTTGCTAAAAAATTGGGCAATAGAGAGCGGGAAGGAAATACCTATTCTAAACTGGCTGATGTTTATCACAGTCAGGGTAATTTTAAACAAGTCATACAGTATCAAAAGCTACATCTTAGTATTGCTAAAGAATTAGGGAACAGGTCTAGGGAGGGAGAAGCGTATTGCAATCTGGGCGGTGCTTATCACCGTCTGCGTGATTTTCAACAAGCGATAGAGTGCCACAAACTACATCTTAGTATTGCTAGAGAATTAGGGAACAGGGATTGGGAGGCAATGGCTTGTTTCAATCTGGGCGTGGTCTACGACAGCCAGTGCAATTTTAAGCAAGCCATAGAGTATCAAAAGCTACATATTGATATTGCTAAAGAATTAGGGGACAGGGAAGGGGAGGGAAAAGGGTATGGCAACCTGGGCAATGCTTATTACAGAATGGGTAATTTTAAACAAGCCGCAGAGTTTCACGAACTACATCTTAGTATTGCTAAAGGATCAGGAAACAGAATTGGGGAGGGAGTAGCGTATGGCAACCTGGGCATTGCTTATGACAGTATGGGTAATTTTAAACAAGCCGCAGAGTATCACAAACTACGTCTTAGTATTGCTAAAGAATTAGGGGACAGGGATGGGGAGGGAAGAGCGTATGGCAGCCTGGGCATTGCTTATGACAGTCTGGGTAATTTTAAACAAGCCGCAGAGTACCACCAACTACATCTTAATATTGCTAAAGAATTAGGGGACAGGGATGGGGAGAGAAGAGCGTATGGCAACCTGGGCAATGCTTATCAAGGTCTGGGTAATTTTAAACAAGCCGCAGAGTATCACGAACTACATCTTAGTATTGCTAAAGAATTAGGGGACAGGGATGGGGAGGGAGGAGCGTATGGCAACCTGGGCAATGCTTATCGCGGTCTGGGTAATTTTAAACAAGCCGCAGAGTATCAGGAACTACATCTTAGTATTGCTAAAGAATTAGGGGACAGGGATGGGGAGGGAAGAGCGTATGGCAACCTGGGCAATGCTTATCAAGGTCTGGGTAATTTTAAACAAGCCGCAGAGTATCAGGAACTACATCTTAGTATTGCTAAAGAATTAGGGGACAGGGATGGGGAGGGAAGAGCGTATGGCAACCTGGGCAATGCTTATCAAGGTCTGGGTAATTTTAAACAAGCCGCAGAGTATCACCAACTACATCTTAATATTGCTAAAGAATTAGGGAACAGGGCTGGGGAGGGAAGAGCGTATGGCAGCCTGGGCATTGCTTATCGCGGTCTGGGTAATTTTAAACAAGCCGCAGAGTATCACGAACTACATCTTAGTATTGCTAAAGAATTAGGGGACAGGGATGGAGAGGGAGGAGCGTATGGCAACCTGGGAAATGCTTATCAAGGTCTGGGTAATTTTAAACAAGCCGCAGAGTATCACGAACTACATCTTAGTATTGCTAAAGAATTAGGGGACAGGGATAGGGAGGGAGGAGCGTATGGCAACCTGGGAAACGCTTATTGCAGTATGGGTAATTTTAAACAAGCCGCAGAGTATCACCAACTACATCTTAATATTGCTAAAGAATTAGGGAACAGGGCTGGGGAGGGAAGAGCGTATAGCAGCCTGGGCATTGCTTATTGCGGTCTGGGTAATTTTAAACAAGCCGCAGAGTATCTGGAACTAGATCTTAGTATTGCTAAAGAATTAGGGGACAGGGATGGGGAGGGAAAAGCGTATGGTAGCCTGGGCATTGCTTATCGCTGTCTGGGTAATTTTAAACAAGCCGCAGAGTATCACCAACTACATCTTAATATTGCTAAAGAATTAGGGAACAGGGCTGGGGAGGGAAGAGCGTATGGCAACCTGGGCAATGCTTATCAAGGTCTGGGTAATTTTAAACAAGCCGCAGAGTATCACGAACTAAATCTTAGTATTGCTAAAGAATTAGGGGACAGGGATGGGGAGGGAGGAGCGTATGGCAACCTGGGCAATGCTTATCAAGGTCTGGGTAATTTTAAACAAGCCGCAGAGTATCACCAACTACATCTTAGTATTGCTAAAGAATTAGGGAACAGGGCTGGGGAGGGAAGAGCGTATGGCAACCTGGGCATTGCTTATCGCGGTTTGGGTAATTTTAAACAAGCCGCAGAGTATCACGAACTAGATCTTAGTATTGCTAAAGAATTAGGGGACAGGGATGGGGAGGGAAGCGCGTATGGCAACCTGGGCGATGATTATCAAGGTCTGGGTAATTTTAAACAGGCCGCAGCGTATAAAAAACTACATCTTAGTATTGCTAAAGAATCAGGGAACAGGTATGGGGAGGGAGTAGCCTATGGCGGTCTTGGAGATGCTTATTATAAAATGCTTGATTTCAAACAGGCCGATGAATGTTGGAAACATAGTCTCAGTATCGCTCAAGAAATTGGGGACAGGGATAATGAGGGGGAGGCTTTTAGAAACCTGGGTGCAGCTCTTTTACGCTTGGGTGATTTTGAACAATCCATGGAGTACACGAAACAAAGTCTTGTTATATCGAAAGAATTGGGCGACAGGGCTGAGGAGGGAGCTACTTATGACGCATTGGGCCATGTGTATTCCCGACTAGGTAATTTTAAAGTAGCAGTAGAGTATCACAAACAAAGCCTTAGTATTGCTAAAGAGTTAGGGGATAAGGTTCAAGAGGCTCAATCATGCCATTCATTAGGTCATAATTATGAATGTGTGGGTTCTTTGACTGAGGCACTTGATTGTTATCGATCGAGCGTAAAAACCTTTGATGACATAAGAGCTCTTCTACAGTCAAAAGATATGTGGAAAATAAGCTTTCGTGATCTCCACCAGTGTGCGTACACTTCGTTATGGAGAACTCTTGTGAAGACTGGAGAGACTGACGAGGCTTTGTGCACTGCTGAGCAAGGACGAGCACAGGCTTTGATCGATGTGTTGAAAGAAAAGTATGGAGTTGACTCATCACCGTCCGCTTTACCTAAACCTAAGGAGACAATTACCTATATATTAAACAATGTAACTAAAGAAACAGTTTTTCTTGCGCTTGATGAAAATGCGATCAGTTTTTGGTTGTTGCGAAGAGGGAAAGAGATTCTCTTTAAGCAAAAGGAAATAGAACCTGATAGTTGCAAGTTGCTAATAGATGCTACTTTGAGAGACATTGCTGTAGGCGTTCGAGTAATGTGCGAGGATCGTTCAATGGATGAAGAATGTGATGGCCCGCCGTCCAACAGAGAAGCTGCTGAGGAAAAAGACCAATCACCGACCTCCTCTGTCAATTCTTTGCGCCAGCTGTATGATGTTATTATTGGCCCCATTGCAGACTTGCTCGAAGGTGACCAGTTAACCCTTGTTCCAGATGGTCCATTTTTCCTGGCTCCTTACTCTGCACTTAGTGAATCAATCAGGATTCACATCGTTCCCTCGTTGACCGCTTTACGACTGATCGCAGATGCACCCGAGGACTTTCACGGTAGGAGTGGGGCGTTGCTTGTGGGAGATCCATGTTTGGAAGAAGTTACCAACGTGTTTGGTAGGCCCGTTTGGAAGCAGCTTCCATTCGCCAGAAAGGAAGTGGAGATGATTGGAAAACTTCTAAAGACCACACCTCTTACCGGACGAGATGCGACTAAAGACGAAGTGGTGAAAAGATTGGAGTCGGTTGCTTTGGTGCACATTGCCGCACACGGGAGTGCTGAAACTGGAGAAATTCTTTTGGCCCCAAACCCAGGCTGGACATCTCGCATCCCTGCGAAAAAATACTACATATTAACAATGTCAGATGTACAAGCCGTTCGTCTGCGAGCAAGACTCGTAGTGCTTAGTTGCTGTCACAGTGGCCGGGGAGAAGTCAAGTCTGAGGGCTTGGTTGGTATCGCGCGAGCTTTCTTGTGTGCTGGTGCTCGCTCTGTTCTGGTGTCACTCTGGGCGATTGATGACGAGGCTACCATGGAGTTTATGAAACACTTCTACTACCACCTGGCAGAAGGAAAAAGCGCGATTGTGGCTCTTCACCAGGCCATGAAATCTCTGCGCGAGTCAGAGAAGTTCCGTGACTTGAAGTGCTGGGCTCCATTTGTGCTGATTGGTGATGATGTGAAGCTTGAATTGGAGAAAGGAAATGAAACAGAATGGTAAGTTTAGTTTGTGTTTAACTTCAGACAGACGTAATTTTATGATAAACAAGGACAGCTAACTGCAAAGAAAGCTCAATTCCTGCCAGAGGAATAGTCGTAAAAGCTGTCTAAAGATTATTTCAATTACCAAGCCTTCCGCTGTTTATTAAAACGAGGGGATAGCTTTAAGAAAGGATGCCATGAGAAGATGTTCGTTTTCGTGTTTTCTTGGTACTATGCGAAAATGCCTTACTTTTCTTACTCTAGCCTTTTCCAGGCGTTCAGAAAATAAAAAGCAACGTAAATAAAATTGCGTTCCCCGCTATTTTGATCGCCTGTTCTCGCACTAGTTAATGTTTCAACCGTTTGAGATAAAGAACGAATGTTACCATTTCCCCTCAGATTTTTAAGAATGGTACCTTTAAATTTTAGACATTTTATGAACTTAATGACCTTAATGGAAGTTAAACTTCCGTTGAACGTTGTTTTCAATTGAGGCACCAGGAGTCTCGCTGATTAAGGGAAATTGTTAATGTGTTGCCAAAAATATGTGGTGGACTTCGTGGGTAGTGTCTTCAATTTTGTTCGTTTGTCTCTCCTTTTTTTTCTGGCAAACAAAAAAAAAAATAAGCGCTTCACCTGAGCTCCACAAACTTCTAAATTTAGAGCCTCGAGGAAAACTTATCCCTCACATATTTTTTGGTTGGCAGAAGTGTCATCATACTCAAGACAAGAGAGAACTACTAAGCGAGTCTGACTGATCCATTGATGACGTCCATTTGGTGTGATGCAAACTATCCCGGGAACTTGTATGTAGTGTAAATATTTTAGATGTAATGGCCGGATCAAAAAAACAAACAAACAAACAGTAAATCAGTAACAAATGAAATGGAAACAAAATGAAGTTACTGCATTAAACCTTTGCTTTTGTGGTTCGTAATATATCTGGAGAGCAGGACATGTACAGGCTTGTTTTTAGTGCGCAAAATGGTACTTCACTTTATGAAGTTTTCAAAACGTAATTTTTCTTCTTTTGATGTAACGTTAAGAAACCTGGACAAATGAATTTGACGTAACATTTAATTTTTCATAGCTGCATAACAAATAACATACCAACATTGTAAAGATATTTTGAAGACATTTTATTAATTTTTTTGAAGTCATTATTCGTTTTAAGACAATATTGAGAACAACGTTTTACTTAATTGTTAATTCAGAAAAAATGTGGTTACTTAGGCCAAATTTAACGGCTTATCTACCCATATTTAGAAGCGAGAACTTTAATTTTTTTTAAGAATGACGTTTCTAGTGTTCTCAGTTTCGCATGTAAAGATGATTTTCTCCAAATCGTATTAAATTGTGTTTCTTTTAAAAATACCATAACTTAGCCGCAAAAATTGTGCTTGCCATTGTAAGTAAAAACAGTCTCTAAGACCCTCAAAGTTAGAAAGAGCACAAAAGACCAAGCAATGAATTTAAACAGTCTAAGACTGCGAGTTAACTTACAGAAACCTGATTACAAGAGGGCGAAGACTCAAATACTAAAATAAAATACTTCTCACTAACTTGTGTTTGAATAACAACAACAAGTGATGTAGTTAGCGTTGACCGGCTTAATAAGCTCAGAAGAATAATGATGCAATTATTATCTTAGAACTGATCAGGGCTCGGTTGTTTGAAATCCCATTAATTTTGAGAGAACAAGTTAAGAAATATGCTGGGGTTTTTTTATTTCAAATGATTTTTTTTGGCTTTTGACAAGATGCCATAATCGAGTGGTCCTCTTATTTGCATCGTGGAATTATTTTCTCTAAACTCAAACATAAGAAAATGCTTTTATTATAACAGTCTTTTCTTTTCAGAGTAGACGTAGACGTCAATTCCAAATTGGCGCAATGGTCTTTTAAACAACCTGGCGCAGATCTTTTCATGTACATATGTAAGTAACTAGGTAAATAAGTAGGTATAGAGCATTCTTCAATTGGGTGTCGAAGTAATTTCGCATTTGCTTTGGTTTTGTTTTACTATGCTTTCTGATTCGTCAGCAAAACTCGCGGCACTTTCTCAACCAATGGGAAGCAAAGCCAAAGCCAATCGTGCCTTGATGTTCAACGTTTTCCTGCGCTTGGCCAAGGTTACAGGTTACATGTACTTGCTTTGAATTCTGATTGGTTCACCGAACTGTTTACATCTGTGCTGATTGGCTAGAGTAATAACTTTGAGTTTGACACGTACTCAATTGAAGACTGCTCTATAAAGTCAGTAAGTAAGCTAGCTGTGTTTACATGATACCCGAACGACTTTCAAACCGGTGGATTCGTTTCCATATATAGTATTATTCATTATCAGTAAAAACGATGTGAATTTTCAACCAAAAAGTTTTACCGGACAAGTAATCTCAATTTTTGTAGGAAAATTCATTCCGGGGTCTTGTAAACGGGACATGACTGTTTGTTTCATATTTCTATTAAGTTTCAACATTTCGTTACACAATGAAACTGATAGCTTCATCAAACCGGCTTTTGTTAATACGATGTCAGCAAGTGTTCAAGTCGTACGGGAATGAAAGTCTAGCCGGTATCGTGTAAACCTCCCCACTACAGAACAATTAGTGTAGCGTATATAATGAGTGAGACTATTTTAAACATTAACATTAAAAAAGTGAAATCTGTAAAACGTGTTTGGTTTGAGAACAGTAGAATCCAAATATTTTGTTTCATTTATTTTAAGCTGAGGGGGAACCGTCGCGGAGATTTTGCTGTATGTTGGCCAAAACAGCTCAAATATTTCACAAAGAACCTCACAAAAAAACGCTCTTAGAGCAGCGAGAGGAAAGTTTGAAATGATTTCTCCGGGTGAGAATAGAATACAATCAGTTTTAAATTCACACGAGGAACTTCAAAAGATTGGCCAATTTTTCAAGTTTCAATCCATTTCCATCTGAGCCATCTGCAGACAAAAATGATTTACTACTAGCTTTTGTTCCCTAGAAGGGTTATTTGTAAAAAAAAATGGAACCATTATTTTATGTTCCCATCCGATACAAATATTTTTTTTCGCTATTCAAAGTGGCACTTAGAAAAGGTGACACTGCCCCTTTAAAGACCTCCGAAGCCACCGTTAAGGTCCTTCTAAGACAGATTCATACCCAGTCACTGTTTCTATGTTTGTGGGGCGAGAGAAGACTGGGTACGAGAGTGGCCTTTATTCACTCTCGTATCCAATCTTCGCGTGCCATAAAGATAAAGATAGCGACTGTTCACGAGCATTATCCTTAGGCGGGTCACGAAAAGACCAGCTTACAACTGAGCAAACAAAAGAAATCAAAAGCCTTTCAGTTTTACGTGCATAGGGAAGACTGCAACAGCGACTATCTTTCGACGCACCATCTTCGACATGCTAGATAAACAGCTCAAAGACCGTTATGAAAATAAAACACTTATTGGCTAAACTGAACCTGAACGACAAATTAACAACAAATGCTCACCTGAAATGGCTGATAAATGTATCAACCTGTAAATTTTGCATGACTCTCAGAAAAACTCAAACTATTTGACCGCTTTCGGTCGGCTCTGTTCTGTAACTTCCGGTATAGAATTCGGCCGTTTTGTTCTCATGTTAAATTTCCAAAACCACCGATTTAATTATCGATATCTCGGATTGACTTCTTCACTCTGAAGATTAATAAACCCATCTCCTTCGCCCAAAGTCGAGTTCAACCGTAAATTAATCAGTTGTGCTTACATCTAAGACTCAGGCCTGGTTACATGGCATGTCGGAAGATGGCCCGTCGAAAAATAAGGCGCGCGTTAGCGCTGTGCACGTAACATTAAAAATGGCTGAAG
This sequence comes from Pavona decussata, assembly GCF_977016875.1. Classification (NCBI taxonomy): domain Eukaryota; kingdom Metazoa; phylum Cnidaria; class Anthozoa; order Scleractinia; family Agariciidae; genus Pavona; species Pavona decussata. The sequence continues at coordinate 323,196 of NW_028145463.1, forward strand.
GCTACTCCAGTGTTACACTTTCTGTCATTATACAGTGCGTTTATAGACCAGCCCTCCCCATCTTCATCTTACCCCTAATAGATGTCTACAGGCATTGCATCCATCGTATCAGCTATATGGAAAGCCATTCGGTGCAAATTGGTCAATCTCGTTGATGCATCAAAACAAAATTTTCGACTTTTCAAGAAGTTTCGATTTCTAACGGATAGTCTTTTTCTGTTTCGCAAAGTAGTGTTCATTGTAAACAATGAAAAATTAATTTATTTAAATGAATGGTCCTGTTCATTTTAGCGTGGAATATTATAAAATGGAGGGGTGGTTAACCATGTCTTATGTATAAGGGGGGTAAGATTTTATGTTTTCATTTTGCAGATCTCCCCAAGATCTGTTTGGTGTCCAAATTTGATACAAATTGACCCAATATTGAGCGCGTAATGACTTCTTGTGCCATATGGCACTCTTGTACCGCTGTAATATTGAGATCAATGGGGATGTTTAGTCGTTCCCTATATTACAGTCGGACCTCTATTAAGCGGCCACCTTGGGGACTTTGAAAACTGGCCGCTTAATAGAGGTACAATAAAACTTGGGTAGAAATGGCAGTCAACGTAATTTTATTGCCTCTATATAGCAAAACGCTTGTTGAAAGGTGAACATTTGTGAAGATGAATGCTAAAATCATTGAAACAAAACTAAGTGCCCTGTATTTGCGCATTTCAAGTCTGTGCAAAGTTCTAGCTCTAACACAGAGAGCACGTAGTAGATAATAAGTACAGTATTCTTTTAGTGTTGAGTATCTACAGAAAAATATGAAAATCCATGTAACAAAACATCAAGTTTCTTAGGCCTTTTCTTGCATCAACACTCTATAAAAAATTTAGCTCAAGGTATTTCACGGACGATTTATTTAAAATAATCCGTCACTACTGTTTGCCGTTGTAGAACTCGGAGTAACGAGGAGATCAAGTCATTTGCCTTTCCGATAGATTGGGCAAGGTCCTGGTAACCGTGAAACTGGGCAAAGTGTCGGAGTTGATCGGTGTCATTATAGCGGAGATTAAATTGCAGTTCTTGTTCTTATCAGTTATCATCTTCATATTATCTGTCACCATTTTGCTTGAAAAGGTAATTTTTAATGTATAAAAAAGTTTAATATCAAACAATGGGTTCCACACCCCTGGGAGCATGATTTTCAAAGCCGCGTTCACTGCCGGTGTGTTCCGTAAACGGGTGGTTTAATTAGTCTCCCTGTTCCAAGATGCAAGTCTCCGGCTTTTTTAGGTGATCGATATTACTACATCTTCTCCAAATGAGGGTGTAGCACGGTACGAAACTTTTGCCTGATGCAAGGGACCACACGACTCAAAATAAACTGTTCTGAATACGTTCCGTTGCCGGATCTCTTGCAGTGAAATGCACGTGCCAGACGTCTCTTTACGTGTAAATAAACCAAACTGATTGCAGGGCTGACACTACGGCAAAGGGCTTATTTATTAGGGGCCAATATTTTAACTAGCACAACTAGTTTTCTTCAGGGCCAGAGTTACAATGAGAAAACTAACAGCCCTTAAAAGTTTATATTTAAACGTAAACATAAACAGTTACAGGTTAACACGATATGAGCCTTTCTATGGGTACCCACAGTCTTCGTTTTTGTAGCGATTTTTTCGCAAATCTTCGGGTTTTTTTTTTAGGAAGATCTTCGTTTATTCGGATTGAAATGGTTTAAACGTTGTTTCAGTGTTATTCACAGTTGATAAACATTTCACTTCAATAGCAAATTGCATAATTCACTGAAAAGCAATATAAACAGTTATTGAAACAATTAAAGATTGTTGGATTCTTTGTCAACGTTTTAACCCCATTTTAACATGCTAGCAGCTGATGAGATTCCAAGAAATCGAAACTGCAGTCTTGCATGAGAAACAACATTAGACACTCACCAGAAGAAATTTCACCAGCATCCTAGAGACTCACAAGAGAGTTGTCTATCGTAGCTGCGAATATCTGCTGCGGATGCGAGCTAAGCCACAAAATAATGGAGGTACATTTCAGCTCTAAGAACACAATAGCTGTTTTTCAGATAAGAAGCAACTCAAAGAGCTAAAAGACAGCGCAACAAGCTATTGATCGTTTTCACGTCACGTCACGCATTGGCCCGCCGCCATATTGGTGTACCACTTTTGATTGCGTAATACGGCATTGGTAGGTCACAACTGCAATTCCAGACCTGCCAACTCTCCCGGTTTTCCCGGGAGTCTCCAAGTTTTTCATCAAATCTCCCGGTCTCCCGGTTAGACCACTAAATCTCCCAGGAAATACCTACCATGGCTTTTTTCAATTGTTTTTTTTTTTTTTCATTAATTTTATTATTTTTAAGACGTCAAATAGGAAAATAAAACAAGAAGTGGATTTATTGTTCCCACTAGAAAAAATGGACTTACACAAAAGCGAATCAAGCTCCGAAGATAATTCGAAGGCTGCATATTCTTTTCCGATTTCTGAAAATGCAAAGAAGCTGGATTTGCCGATCAGAGATCGATATTTGCAGAAAATATCCGCAATCGGAATCGATCCAGTGTTGATCGAAGGGAAGCACTTTCAGCCTGACTGTTTACCTCCGGTCGAATCCACAGATATCTTGTTTTATCTCGTTTTGGAGACACGCTTCTACACTCATTATTTGACATCTGCTGCTACTTTTTTTTTTATTCCACAGAGTATTCTTTTCCGAATTCAGCGATTGTTTAATCTTTTTTATGCGATTTATAGTTTTTGAGTTTTGACGTTGCGCGCAGTGTACCAAGCTGTTGTATTCATTTGCCTGTATCTCTCTTATTATTTGTGCCATGGTACTACTTTTTTTTTAATGATAGTGTATTCTAATCCGAATTCAACGAACGTTTAAACTTTTTCATACGTGAGTAATTTAACAAAAATTGACTTAAGCGTTCACAAGCTTTTGCATTCATTTGCCTCTATCTCTCACATTATTTGACCTAAACTGCTACTTTTTTTAATTCACATTGTATTGTTTTCCAAATTCAGCAATAGTTTAATCTTATCCATACAACTTATAGTTTTTGAGTTTTGACGTTACGCGCACAAGTAATTGAATTTTTCCGGCGTGTAATTTAACTGACGAAAATTTAGTTACGCGTTCACAAGCTGTTCCATTCATTTGCCTGTATCTCTCTTATTATTTGTGCTATGGTGCTACTTTTCTTTTAATTGGATAGTGTATTGTAATCCAAATTCAACGAAAGTTTAAGTTTTTTCATACAATGTATAGTTTTTCAGTTTTATCTTAGCGCGCACAAGTCATTGAATTTTCCGGTGTGTAGTTAAACAAAAATTGATTTACGCGTTCACAAGCTTTAGCATTCATTTGCCTCTATCTCTCACATTATTTGACCTATGCGGCTACTTTTTTTTAATTCACATTGTATTTTTTTCCAAATTTAGCAATACTGTAATCTTATCCATACAATTTATAGTTTTTTAATTTTGACGTTGCGCGCACAAGTAATTGAATTTTTCCGGCGTGTAATTAAACGAAAATTCAGTTACGTGTTCACAAGCTGTTGCATTCATTTTTTTTTATTTAAACATATTTTATTGCCGAAGTTTGCCCTAAGAGAAAAAAAAAAATCATCGAGAGGGCTCACTTCGAAATAACATTGAATTGAAAAAATTAACATTAAATAATAATTAGTCAGAGCGGCAGCAAAATTAACCAAAGGCAGCATTAAGCAATGCTAACAGGTGGAAAATATACAGCTAGGTACTTTTATAAAATCTCTTCGATTCAGGTATAAAAGACTGGACATGAAAAAATAGATCATTATTTTGCTTAGGAGGAAGTAACTGTGATCCAAACAGAAAAACTGATACTACATGTATTTGTGCTTTAGACATGGAAAACCACCTGTCAGCAAATATGCGAGCAACAGAGGAGAGCAGGTTAATTCTAGGGGCAGAATAAAGTGGACATTCAAGAAGAAAATGCTTAATTGTCTCGCTGTAGAAACCACAAAAATACACGGGGCTTTCTTTACAACCTATTTTATAAAGATAATAGTTAAGCGCGCAAGTGTCTAAACGTAAACGAGTATGGAAAATTGCATTAAATCTATCAATAGCAAAATCATAAGTAGTGTTGTACATTGTAATATGAAAATAAAGCTTTTTTAAAAGAACCAATGGATTCGAGGCAACGTATGTCAAAACTAATGTCATTCCACAAGATAGTAGTTGAGGGAAAAAAAGATCTTTTAAAACGTTCATTGCGGCTTGCGAGAAGAGAGTAATTTGATGCCGTACGTAAGGAGTAAGTTGTCCTTTTACTAACTTGTAAGGGTAATAAATCAACTAGATAACTAGGACAAAAATTATTAACGATCTTAAAATATAACAGCAATTTATGAATGGCTCTTCTAGTTTTGAGATCTTCCCACCCAAGTTCTTCCATAAGACGATGCCTGTTGGCCCCGAATACGATTTTAGCTGACTCATATTGCGCATGCTCGAGGAGATGGCTTTCGCTTTCAGTACATCCGTCCCATAATACGTCAGCATATTCCATTAGAGGACGCACCAAAGATTTGTACAATTTTCTTAAAGTGGTTCGGTCAACCGTGTACTTGATACCTTTTAGAATATTAAGCCTTTTAGAATATTAAGCCTTTTGCATGTATCTCTCTTATTATTTCTCCTATGCTGCTCCTTTTTTTTAATCCAAAGCGTATTGTTTTCCAAATTCAGCAATAGTTAAGTCTTTTTAATACGATTTATAGTTTTTGAGTTTTGACGTTGCGCGCACAAGTAATTGAAATTTTCCGGTGTGTAGTTTAACAAAAATTGATTTACGCGTTCACAAGCTTTAGCATTCATTTGCCTCTATCTCTCACATTATTTGACCTAAACTGCTACTTTTTTTTAAATTTAAATTGTATTGTTTTCCAAATTCAGCAATACTCTAATCTTATCCATACAATTTATAGTTTTTTAATTTTGACTTAGCGCGCACAAGTAATTGAATTTTTCCGGCGTGTAATTGAACGAAAATTCAGTTACCCGTTCACAAGCTGTTGCATTCATTTGCATGTATCTCTCTTATTATTTGTCCTATGCTGCTCCTTTTTTTTTAATCCAAAGCGTATTGTTTTTCAAATTCAGCAATAGTTAAGTCTTTTTAATACGATTTATAGTTTTTGAGTTTTGACGTTGCGCGCACAAGTAATTGAGATTTTCCGACGTGTAATATAACGCAAATTGCGCTACGCGTTCACAAGCTGTTGCATTCAATTGCCTGTATCTCTCTTATTATTTGTGATATGGTGCTACTTTTTTTAATGGATAGTGTATTCTAATCCAAATTCAACTTAAAGTTTAACCTTGTTCATACGATTTATAATTTTTGAGTTTTAACTTAGCGCGCACAAGTCTATGAATATTTTTGGTGTGTAATTTAACGAAAATTGGGTTACGCGATAGTTCAATCGTATCCATACAATTTATAGTTTTTGAGTTTTGACGTTGCGCGCACAAGTAATTAAATTTCTCCTGCGTGTAATTTAAGGTGGGGGTTTACCTGAAAGCCGTTTTCACGCCGCTTAAAATCGGTCAAATGGAAATATCTTGTTTGCATTTCAAGCAATACAAAAACCCTCCATTCATAACACAAATCAATGATTTGGGGTGTTTTATGAATTTTTGGGTAGTTTTAAGGTATATTTGGAAGGAAATAATTTTTCTTGAAGGATTGGTAAAATGAAAAAATATAAGAAATGTTGAAGATTTAGTGAATTTTTAAAATTAGAATTTGTAGTTAATAATTAATAGACGGATACCCAAGTTAGTCCACTAACAACCTGGGGTGCTCTTGCGTGGGTATCAACTGTCTGTTAGTGTTTCAAAAATCATTTTCTTTCTTCTATCCATTCTTACAGTCGAACCAGGTCAAGCGTACCCCCCTAGACTCTATTAATGGATCGATTATTTGAAAACTGAAGCCATTAGTCGTTTCATTGTTGTTTTATTTTTAAAATGAGCAGATCAACATTCAAATCAAAACTCGGTTTCTGATTGGATTGTTCGAACAAAGGATGCTCCTAATATGGAAACTGTACTTTTCAAAGATGGCGTCGAACGTGGCGGGAAAGGTGAGTTTAATTTTCCCCTTCTAAATGCTATTTTCCACAACTTTTTTTAGACTTTTTATATCCCGTAGAACTTGTAAAAATTCTCATTCGCATACATGGCTAGGAAAGAAGCCTTTACCCAAAGTCCGTGCACGTTTTGTCGTGAATTTCGCCGGACTACAGTATCGCGTGTATTAAATACAGGTCCTTGCACATTTTTTTTATTTTCAGGATTCCTCAGGACGAACAATTTTGCTAGAATATCAAGGGATAAAAAAGGTGTATTGTATTGAAAGTGATGACAAATCAATCGATAAAGTTTCGTTGGTTGAGCGTGTATTCGAACCACGATTGCAGACATTTTCCCACTCGTATGCTCCTGCTGTTGTGTCTCTGCAACGATATGACCCAGAATGGGAGGACTTTGTTGACATTGATATTACTCAAATTAGAGATCGAGATAAAATAAAAGTATTGATCGTTGACAGCCGCCGAGCACCCTCTACAGATGATATCTCTGCAGCTCATCGGGATGGGCAGGCGCATGATCATGGTGTGGAACTATTGATCAGTAACCTGGAAGATGAGAGAAGCGTTCTTGATTATAAACTTAGTATTGCGCAGGCAACACTGGAATCCTTGAAAGTTGTCCCGAGAGAAAGATGTCATGCAGGGAAGAACTCAAATTTCACTTGCAGTAATTGTCATTATAAAGGTCATCGTGTTAATAACTGCAGGCAGCCTCTTTGTCGAGGCTACTTTGAATGTGGCCAACTGTCATTACACCGAGAACATAGAGACCACATAAAACAGGCAAGTTGATATACATATATATATATATATATTATTCAACTTTTTTTGTTTTTATTAAAGGAAAGATAGTAAGAAATCTAAGGAAGGAGAGACATGTTTATTTGTTGAATTTTGTTTAGCTCTAAAAAGTGAAATTTATCATGTCTACAACATAAATTTACTCCAAGTAGTCTTTCCTTGCCTTGGATCGGAAGCGAGGCTGGGGGTGACCTTGTTTTGATACAAACCTCACTGCTTTTCAATTGTAGATCATACTGTTCTTATGCTAACTAATTGCATTTACACATGAAAAGAAGTGAGGTTTGTATCAAAACGGTCACCCCCAGCCTCGCTTCCAAATCAAGGCCAGGTCACTAAGCACACAACTGTAAAATGCCTATTGGTTAAATGCTCGGTGAAATGTTTTCATATAGATAGACGTGCATCTACAACTGACAACTGTTAAAGTTTGCTTGGTTGTGATATTCCCCCTCACTGGATAGGTGAATAAATTGTTTTCTTTGTTTTGATAGTTTGTTCCTAAGACTTTAGTTAGTTAGTGTCTGCCCTGTTATTGAAAGCAAATGACTTCATGGCAATATGGCTTTTTATGGGTTTTTTTTGCAGTTGCTGGTACAGTGGACTTGTATGACTTTTGCAAATCCTCCAAACCTAGATGAATTTTTATCATCTGTTTATTGTTTAATCCAGGCTGAAGCTGAAGTTAAGGAAGTCCATAAGCAACTAAAAAGAAATATGGATGAAATGGAGAACTACAAATTGCTTAAGTATGTATTCATACACCGTAACATTAAACTGCCAGAGTTTAGAAAATCGTCAAACTGTTTTTAATATTTGTCAAATGTGTTATATCACCATATTTTAAGGACGAATGTCTGACTCCATAGAACATTTATTCATGAAGTTGTTTGATTAGCTTGTTTCGATACAATGTGATTCATTGAAAAATCTTATTGATCACAAATAAATGGGTGGAGCGGATAGGAGAGGCTGGAGAAAAGTCAGGAAGTTTTAAAACCTGATGTCTGTGACAATCATTTGTACGTACATTAATTGATAACATTTGGATTCTTTTCATTTGTTTTCAGGGAAAGAACAAGGACTAATTTTTTTGCCCAGACTAGGAAAAAATTGCAGTACAGTAATCCCATCAAGTATTCTAACAGAACAGCACTAGACAATGATTTACGAATTTTAGCTACTGCATGTAATCACAGGGTTCCATCAGACACAGCAGATTTAGAGCAAATAATAGAAAGCTATCGAAATAAGGCAGGGAGCATGAAGTCTGTGCAAAATAACTCCAATGATCACCTTGTGTACCAGAAACAGAACATGAGCTATTGTAAATCACCAATAACAATCCACAACCAATGGGCACCATTTACCATCCCTCATTCACCCCCATACTATGGACCTCAAAGTCCTCTACCATACATGTATCATAGAACCCCAAGCCCACGTCCCCAAAGTCGGCCAACATACATGCAACCTACAGCTTCAAGTGTAGGTCTGCAAAGCCCAGCGTGGCACTCTCCCACTTCTGATTGGCAAAGAAACATTCCAGTTAGCAATAGATCTCGACACTATTACTCTACATCCAGTGGTAGGTATCATGAGAAATCAAAGATTACAAGGAGAGGTAACTATACACCTTCCAACCAGCCTTACAGTAGTAAGAACATATTTAATAAAACAAACCAACATGACCATGACCAGCTTTCCAGGAAGAGACTTAAGTATGACAACCAGGCGTCATGCAAGGATCATGGCAAAAAATTCAGGCAATCTCTCATTGGAAGTAAAGCAGTTCCCCTGGTTGGACCAGATGATGAAACACAAGATGATTCTCTAACAGAAAGCCCTGCTCCTAAAACAAGTAGTGTTGGAGCAGTAGCAAGTTTGGCAAGTGTGATGGATGACAAAGATGAATCACAATCCTTCAGTGAGGAATCACAGTCTTTCAATTATGATTCTTGGGTGAAACAGCAACTGGTTATAACAAAGGAAATTGCTTCAAATAAAACTGTTAACAGTGATCTAGGTAGCCCATGAATGTCAATAGTGTTAATGTATGTGTTAATGGCATACAAGACAATGTTTTATTATGTGGAAATTTAGCTCAAGTTTGAGTGGCTGACTCTTCAAGCCCAATGCTGACAACAAGTATATTCCCCACACTATCTCCTTACATTTGTGATGGTACTAATAATTAGCACTATTTAAATTATTTGTGTTAAACAGTTGATCTGTGATGATCATTTACTTTGTCCCCATGACCTTTATGTTTGATTGAGATTCAATGTAAGGAGAAATAAGATGCTGGTCAATGTTAGGGCTTACATGTAAAGGGTAAGGGAAAAATACTACAACAAAAAAGACAAGAAATGTCAAACACTAGCTTAACATGAGAAATTGCATTTTTTGTCATCAGTTTTAGAATAACAGGAATTTGAATAAGTGCTTTGTTCGCAAGAGCCAAAAGCAATTACTTCAGGTCACACAAAATCAGAAATTTTTCTCTAAATGTATCTTTTGACTGCCTAAAGGGCAGAAGAGCTGACAGTGTTACCTTACAAGTCATGAAATAGGGAAAGGCAAATATGGTAGATCAGGGTAGATCCTCTCCTCTGATCATGTTGGGTTGATTCAGCAAGTTGTGTTAAAATACGTCACAAAGAACTTGGTTGTAATGATTTTTATTGGAAAAAGTTGTATCCACTAAAAGTATATGCATGTCATTTCAGCCAAAACTGGACATTCACACCATAATACAAACTATCAGTTGATGTTCCCTTTTAGTTTCCATGTTAAAATTCACTGAATGGCCAAACTTAATTAACTCATAGTGACACATTGGCCTCACTATACTGTACGTTGTAATTAGAGTGAAATTAAGTTCCTTTTGTAAGTTAACTTTGAGAAAATGAGTAAAATAAACTGTTATTGTTGATCTCCAGTGAGAAACAACTATTCACCAAGATTCTCTGCAACATGAAACAGGGTTAACTCACAAAGGCATATCTGCCTACCGGTATTTACCTATTATAATTTATGATTTTTCTTGATATATAGTCTGAGTGTCAGGCCTTGCTAATGGTAAGTGATGATTTATCTTTCGTGTTCTTTCTCCCTTCCAGACCTCACGAAAGAAAAGCCTCATACTTCCATAACTGTGTACACAGGCAAACCAGTAACCTTTGACAGGGGTTTTCTGAACATTTTAACAGTTTTGTGCAAAATCACCCATTAATACCAAACATGTGACTCAGGCTGAAGTACTTCAAATGTAAGCAACTAAAATAATAATGCTACCACAAGCAATCACCAGTAGGTTTGATTTTCAATGCCAGGTCTGCAACTATGAGCATGCTAACTGGATTCACAATAATTATTGTGAATTAAGTTTTGAACCCACATCCTTTAGTTCTGGTAGGTCATTGAAATTGATGGGAAAGCTGATTGCTCTGACAACCCGGAAAAACGTTTGCCAAATACCAACAGATCAGGTAAGAAATAGCGAGCGAGTTGTAATTTAAGAAGAGTTGATAACATATTTTGCATTGTTACTAGGTAATAATCAGCTGTTGATGACGACCTTATAACAATGAAAAAGATTGTCGCAGAGGATCATTAAGTGGGTCATTTCGGGTTTTGGTCTGTGTAATACACCTTGACACTGTTTACAGTGTGTAACATCTAGTTTCAGGAGTTTGCTATGCACCAGTATGGTCTCGTGAATGGCTTGATATCATTTGAAAGAACCATAAAACAAACAACAGAAACAATGTCCCTAGCCCCCAAACAACAAGATGCCCCTCTAATGGCATTACACGGAATGCTTAATGTAGCCCCATTTATTCCCCATTGTATGCTTCGCAGATTTTTAAAAACTATCTTCCCTTCGCAATTGAAATAATTCAATGGTTTTATTCAGAGAGACTGCTTGATATTTTGTCATTGTGTTATTGGGAAACATACCGGAAATCACTCTGCGATAACGATTTTTATCATTGTGTTACTGGGAATCATACCGGAATAACTTTGCAATAACGTCATGACCCCGCTGAACTGGTCTGGCTTCCTTGGCTTTGAATTATTTGATCTGTTTGTAAAAGCGAAGTTTCTTCGCTGTGAACTCTCACAATTTCCACCGTTTCAACTTTCGAGTACTACCTAGAAGTTATTATTTCGATTTACCGCTCGAAAAACGTTCTTTTTCTTTCTGGAAATGGCAGATTCGGAGTCCTAAATTCAGACATGTGGCCGCCATTGAACGAAAACAACTTTTCCAAATGATGATTTGCTTTGACGTCACACAAGTAGAGATTAGTGGGTCCCCTCCCTCGTGATATACGCGCGGATAATGGAGTTTGATTGGGCCGCTTTTGTTCAAGACAATCAAAACAATAGATCCCTTCTGGGAGAGGGAAGAATTTAATCTAGTTTTAATGAATAAATCAAATGATGATTTGACGTCACACAGGAAGTGATGAGTGGGTCCCCTCTCTCGTGATATGTGCCTGAAAAATAGATTTTGATTGGGCTGCTTCTGTTGAAGACAATCAGAACAATATATCCTTACTAGGGGAGGACAGAGTTTAATGCATAAATTAATGTGCACATTTGTGACTACGATGAAGAAAAAAAAGATACCCGACCGAAACCTAGACACGTCATGCCCTGCGGGCATGCCGTGTAATAACAGCTTCTACACTAGAACAAAAATAAATTCCAAGTTAACAAAAGCTACTCTTCCACCAACATCAGGTGTGTACTACTGACAAAAATCTATTTTGACATAATAGACCTTATCATGGTTTTGGAAGCCATCTTGATGGCTAGGCAAACACATCTTGAAATAACGGAGTTTGTATGGAAATCCGATGTCGAATAATTTTCATAAAACATTGCTGGTGCTTCTGAAAAATTCATGAATTGGAAACTTTAGGCACTAGGTAAAGGATTTTACAGAAAATAACTGAGGAATGTAGCTGTGCTAGAAAGCATCTAGTTGCATTTTGACATTTCCATACATTTTGTCTGTAAATCTTTCCCAGTGAACCAGCTGTAAACTGCTATTAAAAATAGTTTGCAGGAATAAATACAGGGAAATGTATGGGAAGTCCAAAACACGACTGGACAATTTCTGGTACAGCTTCATCCCTCCAATATTTTTTCTTTAAAATCCTCTTCCTAGTGCCAAAAGTTTCCTATTCATGAATTATCGTTCAGAACTGAAGCAAAGTTTTATGATTTCCATACAAACACTGTTATTTCAAGACGTGCTTGCCTACCCATCAAGATGGCTTACTGGTATTATATAGCTAGTATATGTAACCACAGTGCCTGAAATAGTTCACAGAATGAGTTGCAGTAATGCTGTTTAAGGAATCCATTATTGCCATCTCTGTATACTCCTGCGAATATAACTCATTTTGTCTCAGCCCCTCTTTCATCTGATGAAAACAATATTCACAGGTATTGAGATTGGGTGAATATGGAGGCTGAAATAGTAATGTGACTCCCCTCGTGGCAAGCATTGCTCTAAGGGTCCTTTCAGTAATTCTACTATGATGGTATCCACAATTGTCCATAATGACTGTATCTCCTTCAAGGAAAACCGGAAGACCATTATCCCTTTCACAGTCAAGTGCATAATCAAAAAAAGCTATGAGCTCCTCACCATTTGAGGCACCTGGAATGATATTATAATAGTCCACGCCAAAGACACTGTGAAGAAGGTTCACCGTGTAGGTTGCGTTCGATGCATACCTTTGCACTTCCACTGCCTTGGTGCCTCTATAACTGCTTCCATACTGACGATTGGAAGTTGTTTTAACTACTGAGGCTTCATCGAAAAAATGTAGTGTAGTGGGACTCAATCCCTGGGTGATCTGAAGGTAATCATCAACTTTCCAAATATTCCTCACCTGTTCTGTTGGTATTTGGCAAATTTTTTTCCGGGTCATTCCTAACTTGCCATGTAGACTCTGATTAATCGATGAAACAGATGGTAAAGTAAACCCATGACAAATTCCATCAAGGAGAAGCTTATTTTGAATCTCACGAGCATAGACTGTTGGCTTTTGAAGCTTCCAGATTTCCATGCATTGTAACACATCATCCGTTACTTTACGTGGCTCACTCCCACCTCTCGAAAAAGCAGTCAAAGTCCCATATCGTTGGAAATGGCTAATTATCTTCCTCACAGTACGCGTTGAAACTTGCAAATCACGGGAAATCCGCTTTTTCGAAAATCCATGATTATACAAGTCTAGAATTTCCCTTCTAAATGCGTCGGAGAGAGGCTTCCCAGGCTCGTAAATTCGGCCGAGTTTGTTCCTTGCCGCCATTTTGTGAGCAAGCTACTTGTTATTATAACGTTTCTATATAAGGCGCATCCTTTGTTCTTATAATCCAATCAGAAATCTAGTTTTGATTTGAATGTTGATCTGCTCATTTTAAAAATAAAACAATATTGAAACGACTAATGGCTTCAATTTTCAAATAATCGATTCATTAATAGAATCTATGGGGGTACGCTTGACCTGGTTCGACTGTAAAACCTCTTCAAATTTCACTCAAATTCAGTCAGAGCCCCACCTCACCACAAAAATTGAGTTACGCGTTCACAAGTGGTTACTTTCATTTCCCTCTATCTCTCTCATTATTTGTGGTATTGTGCTATTTGTTTTCTAATGGATAGTGTATTCTAATCCAAATGCAAGGAAAGTTTAAGCTTTTTCATACAATATATAGTTTTTGAGTTTTATCGTAGCGCGCACAAGCAATTAAATTTTTCAGGTGTGTAATTTAACGAAAATTGATTTACGCGTTCACAAGCTTTTGCATTCATTTGCCGCTATCTCTCACATTATTTGACCTAGGCGGCTACTTTTTTTTAAATTCACATTGTATTGTTTTCCAAAATCAGCAATATTTTAATCTTATCCATACAATTTATAAATCTTGAGTTTTGACGTTGCGCGCACAAGTAATTGAAATTTTCCGGCGTGTAATTTAGCGCAAACTCCGCTACGCGTTCACAAGCTGTTGCATTCATTTGCCTGTATCTCTCTTGTTATTTGTGCTATGGTGCTACTTTTCTTTTGATAGATAGTGTATTCTAATCCGAATTCAACGAAGGTTTAAGCTTCTTCATAAGATTTATAGTTTTTGAGTTTTGACTTAGCGCGCACAACTCATTGAATATTTCTGGTGTGTAATTTAACGAAAATTGGGTTACGCGTTCACAAGCTGTTGCATTTATTTGCGTCTATCTCTCTTATTATTTGTGCTATGGTGCTATTTTTTTTAATTAACAGTGTATTGTTTTTCGATTTTAACAATAGCATAAATCTTATCCATACAATTTACAGTTTTTGAGTTTTGACGTTTTGCGTACAATTAAGTAATTGAAATTTTCCGGCGTGTATTTTAACGCAAATTGCGCTACGCGTTCACAAGCGGTTGCATTCATTTGCCTCTATCTCTCTTATTATTTGTGCCATGGTGCTACTTTTCTTATAATAAATAGTGTATTCTAATCCGAATTCAAGGAAAGTTTAAGCTTATTCATACAATTTATAGTTTTTGAGTTTTGACTTAGCGCGCACAAGTCATTGAATATTTCTGGTGTGTCATTTAACGAAAATTGGGTTACGCGTTCACAAGCGGTTGCATTCATTTGCGTCTATCTTTCTTATTATTTGTGCTATGGTGCTACTTTTTTTTAAATCACAGTGTATTGTTTTCCAAATTCAGCAATAGTTTAATCTTATCCATACAATTGATAGTCTTTTAGTTTTGACGTTGCGTGCACAAGTCATTCAAATTTTCCGACGTGTAATTTAACGAAAATTCAGTTACGTGTTCACAAGCTGCTGAATTCATTTGCCTGTATCTCTCTTATTATTTGTTCTATGCTGCTCCTTTTTTTTAATCCACAGCGTGTTGTTTTCCAAATTCAGCAATTGTTTAATCTTTTCCATACGATTTATAGTTTTTGAGTTTTGACGTTGTGCGCACAATTAATTGAAATTTTCCGACGTGTAATTTAATACAAACTGCGCTACGCGTTCACAAGCTGTTGCATTCATTTGCCTGTATGTCTCTTATTAATTGTGATATAGTGCTACTTTTTTTAATGGATAGTGTATTCTAATTCAAATTCAACGAAATTTTAAGCTTTTCTATAGGATTTATAGTTTTGACTTAGCGCGCACAAGTCATTGAATATTTCCGGTGTGTAATTTAACGAAAACTGGGTTACTCGTTTACAAGCGGTTGCATTCATTTGCCTCTATCTCTCTAATCATTTGTCCTATGCTGTTCATTTTTCTTATAATGGACAGTGCATTTTTTTTCAAATTTAGCGAAAGTTTAAGCTTCTTCATACCTTGTATAGTTTTTGAGTTTTGACTTAGCGCGCACAAGCAATTGATTTTATTCACTGTGTAATTTAACGAAAATTGACTTACGCGTTCACAAGCTTTTGCATTCATTTGCCTCTAACTCTCACATTATTTGACCTATGCGGCTAACTTTTTCTAATTCACAGTGTATTGTTTTCCAGATGCAGCGATAGTTTAATCTTATCCATACAATGTATATTTTTTGAGTTTTGACTTTGCGCGCACAAGTAATTGAATTTTTCCGGCGTGTAATTCAACGAAAATTCAGGTACGTGTTCACAAGCGGTTGCATTCATTTGCCTCTATCTCTCTTATTATTTGTGCTATGGTGCTATTTTTTTTTTAATCACAGTGACTTGTTTTTCAAATTCAGCAATAGTTTAATCTTTTCCATACAATTTATAGTATTTTGAGTTTCGACGTTGCGCGCACAAGTATTTGAAGTTTTCTGGCGTGTAATTTAACGAAAATTCAGTTACGCGTTCACAACCTGTTGCATTCATTTGCCTGTATCTCTCTTATTATTTGTGCTATGGTGCTACTTTTCTTTTAATGGATACTGTAATCGATATCTAATGCAAATTCAACGAAAGTTTAAGCTTTTGCATAAAATTTATAGTTTTTGAGTTTTGACTTAGCCCGCACAAGTCATTAAATATATCCGATGTGTAAATTAACAAAAATTGACAGTCGCGTTCACAAATTGTTGCTTTCATTTGCCTCTATCTCTCTTATTATTTGTGCTATAGTGCTATTTGTTTTCTAATGGATAGTGTATTCTAATCCAAATTCAAAAAAAGTTTAAGCTTTTTCATACAATATATAGTTTTTGAGTTTTATCTTAGCGCGTACAAGCATTTGAATTTTTCCGGTGTGTAATTTAACGGAAATTGATTTACGCGTTCACAAGTTTTTGCATTCATTTGTCTCTATCTCTCACATTATTTGACCTATGCGGCTACTTTTTTTTACTTCACATTGTATTGTTTTCCAAATTCAGCAATACCCTAATCTTATCCATACAATTTATAAATTTTGAGTTTTGACGTTGCGCGCACAAGTAATTGAAAATTTGCGGCGTGTAATTTAACGCAAAATGCGCTACGCGTTCACAAGCTGTTGCGTTCATTTGCCCCCATCCCCCTTTATTATTTGTGCTATGGTGCTACTTTTCTTTTAATAGATAGTGTATTCTAATCCTAATTCAACGAAGGTTTAAGCTTCTTCATACGATTTATAGTTTTTGAGTTTTGACTTAGCACACACAAGTCAATGAATATTTCCGGTGTGTAATTTAACCAAAATTGGGTTACGCGTTCACAAGCTGTTGCATTCATTTGCCTCTATCTCTCTTATTATTTGTTCTATGCTGCTCCTTTTTTTAATCCACAGCGTATTGCTTTCCACATTCAGCAATAGTTTAATCTTATCGATACGATTTTAGTTTTTGAGTTTTGACGTTGCACGCACAAGTAATTGAAATTTTCCGGCTTGTAATTTAACGCAAGTTGCGCTACCTATTCAGAAGCTGTTGCCTTCATTTGCTTGTATCTCTCTTATTATTTGTGCTATGGTGTTTTTTTTTAAATTAACAAAGTATTGTTTTCCAAGTTCAGCAATAGTTCAATCTGATCCATACAATTTATAGTTTATGAGTTTTGACGTTGCGCGCACAAGTAATTAAATTTTTCCTGCGTGTAATTTAAGGTGGGGGTTTACCTGAAAGCCGTTTTTACGCCGCTTAAAATCGGTCAAATGGAAATATCTTGTTTGCATTTCAAGCAATACAAAAACCCTCCATTCATAACACAAATCAATGATTTGGGGTGTTTTATGAATTTTTGGGTAGTTTTTAGGTATATTTGGAAGGAAATAATTTTTCTTGAAGGATTGGTAAAATGAAAAGATATAAGAAATGTTGAAGATTTAGTGAATTTTTAAAATTAGAATTTGTAGTTAATAGCTAATAGACGGATTCCAAGTTAATGCACTAACAACCTGGGGTGCTCTTGCGTGGTTATCGACTGTCTGTTAGTGTTTCAAAAATCAGTTACGCGTTCACAAGCTGTTTCATTCATTTGCCTGTATCTCTCTTATTATTCGTGCTATGGTGCTATTTTTCTTTTAATGGATAGTGTATTCTAATGCAAATTCAACGAAAGTTTAAGCTTTTTTATACAAGTTATAGTTTTTGAGTTTTGACTTAGCGCGCACAAGTCATTGAATATTTCGGGTGTGTAATTTAACAAAATTTGGGTTACGCGTTCACAAGTGGTTGCTTTCATTTGCCTCTATCTCTCTCATTATTTGTGGTATTGTGCTATTTGTTTTCTAATGGATAGTGTATTCTAATCCAAATGCAAGGAAAGTTTAAGCTTTTTCATACAATATATAGTTTTTGAGTTTTATCTTAGCGCGCACAAGCAATTGAATTTTATAGGTGTGTAATTTAACGAAAATTGATTTACACGTTCACAAGCTTTTGCATTCATTTGCCGCTATCTCTCACATTATTTGACCTAGGCGGCTACTTTTTTTTAAATTCACATTGTATTGTTTTCCAAAATCAGCAATATTTTAATCTTATCCATACAATTTATAAATTTTGAGTTTTGACGTTGCGCGCACAAATAATTGAAATTTTCTGGCGTGTAATTTAACGCAAATTGCGCTACGCGTTCACAAGCGGTTGCATTCATTTGCCTCTATCTTTCTTATTATTTGTGCCATGGTGCTACTTTTCTTTTAATAAATAGTGTATTCTACTCCGAATTCAAGGAAAGTTTAAGCTTCTTTATACAATTTATAATTTTTGAGTTTTGACTTAGCGCGCACAAGTCATTGAATATTTCTGGTGTGTAATTTAACCAAAATTGGGTTACTCGTTCACAAGCGGTTGCATTCATTTGCCTGTATCACTCTTATTATTTTTTCTATTCTGCTCCTTTTTTTTTTAATCAACAGCATATTGTTTTCCAAATTCAGCAATAGTTTAATCTTACCCATACAATTGATAGTTTTTGAGTTTTGACGTTTCGCCTACAAGTAAGTGAATTTTTTCCTGCGTGTAATTGAACGAAAATTCAGGTACGTGTTCACAAGCGGTTGCATTCATTTGCCTCTATATCTCTTATTTTTTGTGCTATGGTGCTACTTTTTTTTAATGGATAGTGTATTCTAATCCAAATTCAACGAAAGTTTAAGCCTCTTCATACGAATTATAGTTTTTGAATTTTGACTTAGCGCGCATAAGTCATTGAATATTTCCGGTGTGCAATTTAACGAAAATTAGGTTACGCGTAGTCACAAACGAAACTTTCTTGTGTCCCAAATCACGGTAATGTTGGAAACCAGTCAATATTAAATTTATCCCAGCTTTAAGCCGCTTTTTCTGAAACGAAGTGCTTTTTGCAAACACGATCGTGCTCTAAGATCTCTTCAGTGAGGTCGTTACGACTTATCGCTGAAATCCAGCGCGATCTTCTCTCCTCTGACAATTCTTGAGCTTTTTAACCCTCATTTGTAACGATGGAAGGCACCCTTGCAAAGTATATCCTTTTATCTCGTCCACTTTTCCTGCCACAGCCAACAATCAGAGACAAAACCATGTTCTTCGAAAGCGCCGCTACTAGTTTGTTTACAATTTAGGTACGCCAATATGGCGGCGTAGCAACGGTAGTCAAGGATTTGGTCACGTGAGTGAAAACGATCTATAACTCTCGCAAGCAAGAGACAACAATGATAAGCTTTGTAAAGACGAGGATCTGTTAGACCCTCATATCCGTGCCATCTTCACGCAGCGAGATACAATAGCAGAAGCATGAATTCACGAGTTAAGAAATCCACGGATCCAGTATCTTTAAAGATAACATTTATTTAGCGCTACCTAAAATCTTCAAGTCAATCCAAGCCGATAAGCCTTAACAAATGGCACAGAGCTAGCATACACAATGACATATCAAAACCTAATCCTTACGGCTCTTAGTGATAAGTATGAAACCCTCCAATTAGTATATTTGAGAATTCCCCCTCACGATTAAGAGAAACACTATTAAGAGCGGTTGCATAACATTTTGATCTAAAAGGAAGATTCTCTTATGCAAAAGGAAAATCGCTTAAAGAATTGCTTGTAAAACCAAAACTGAAAAGGCTTTTATCAACACAACGGACACACAGTGGGAGTCTCGCAGGTCTGTCAACCCCACTGATTTTAACACAGAAATGTGGTCAAATGCCAAAATTCAAAAATAACAGATATTTTCTGTAGTGTTTATGAGACAGAGTTTTGACAGTTTTATATCTGAGTGTTCAATTTGATCACGCGAATTTTGGTCAATTTTCAGATCTTCGCTTCAATAGGTGGTTTTCACCTCACACATCGTCACGCAAGTGAAAAAATTAAATCCTCAACCATTCAATAGATAAAGTCAAGAAATTGATTTGTTGTAGAAGAGTGATACATAAACAACGTGTGAAAGCCACAGGGCTGCGCGATATCTCCTAATCGAGTTATTCGAGAAAAGGTACCACGGAAAATTACAGAGTTTAGTATGGGACGCCATGTTGGTGCCCCGTCTGATGGGCATTAACATGGCGGCCGGAAACCAGCAAAAACATCTGGAGTTTACCATGGCTATTTCAAAGCCTTTTTTTTTCTCTGCTGAACTTTCACACATTGACATTAACACCTCTATTACATGTTAGCTGATCAGACCTAAAAAAAAACACGAGGCGAATCGATGTTTTCATGTACGTGACATGTTTAGAGCAGCAATCCTTCTGTCACGCACTGCGCAAAAATCTAAAATTCAAACTGCTCTATTTTCAAAACAAAGAATGCCATCCTGCTGAAAACAAGCAAACCGATAGAAATTTAGATTTTCTTATATGTGATGAAGATAAAAACCCAAAATTGTGTTTAGTTATGAATTTCAGTTTTTTGTGACGTCATGTGAAAACCAAGAATCTTGAGATTTTCTTTTTTTCCGCGGTGATCTTCGCGTCTTCGATTTCTTCGGAAATACCCATAGAAAGGCTCTTGTATGGAAGAGTTATCTTGAAATAAAAGTCAAGAATCGCAGTTCTACTTAGGAATAAACATTTTGTTAAAATCTTCAATTTTTAATCTTTTAGCCTGATTTGACCAGTTCACATACCTCCACTCTGAAATCCTAAAGTATGACCATTCAAATGAAAACTACTGAGCAGCACTTTTGGTTTCCAGTGATACTGTTTGGTACCGTACATGGTGGTTCTAACTTTTGAATCCGTGCAGAAAATCTTGAATGTCTCCAATATTTGCGGAACTGTAGACCATTTTTTTTTTGTCAACTTTCATAAACCAGACGTTAATGCTTATCCTGGGTTAGCCTAATCGTACTTGGAATGACTACTATGATGGATGCAGCCTGGGAGATTGACTTCTTGGTCTCTGCGTTCCACAGCCAAAATATGTCTTGGGTACAAACCGAAATATTCCACATCGAAAACGAAGGCTTGTTAGTATGAACGGTTTCCAGTTGACTGAAGAGGGGAAAACCCATGACGTTTCGATTGTGAAACAGATTTAAATGAAAACTATTCAGCACTGTCTTTTTTTGGAGAGATCTATTTAAAGGTGTAAATCATTAAGCCAGGGTAGCCCTGAAAGCCGTTTTCACGCCGCTTAAAATCGGTTTAATGAAAATATCTCGTTCATGTTTCAAGCAATCCAAAAACTGTCTGCTCATTACGTGAATCTGTGTTGTGGGGTGTTTTGTGAATTTTTGGTTGATTTTTGGGTACATTTAAGAGGAGATACTTTTTCTAAAAGGATTGGTAAAATTAAGAGAAATAAGAAATATTGAAGATTTAGTGAAGTTTTAAAATTAGAATTTGTTGTTAATAATTAATAGACGGAAACCAAGTTAGTCCACTAGCAACCTGGGGTGCTCTTGCCTGGGGATCAACTGTCCAAAAATCTTTTTCTTTCTTTTATCCCTTCTTTAAACATTTTAGACTCCCGTTCTAATTCACGTTTACCCCCACCTTAAATCAGACGCGCGCGCGAATTAGTTGGAACGGCGCGCGCGTGAGCGTTTGCGCTCCCCTCGCTTCTTGCGTGTGCCCAATTCCCTATCCCCTCCCCTCTTCTTTATAGCACCAGACACGCAGGCTATCTGTCAAATTCCAACAACTCCAAAAGAAAAACCCAAGAAACAAGAACATTTATGGAAACTCGCAAACGTTTAAACACAGATCTAAGAAGTTTGAACGAGGTTTGAATGTTATTTAGGGGAGTTTACGGTTTCCCTGGGTCAAAACTGTGGCACATTCTAGCTAGAAGACAGAGGGAAGAAATTTAGAAGATTTTGTTTTTAGATTCCATTTTTGTTTAGTTATAATCGATCATTACCGACCATGCACTCTTTATCGGGGGAAACTGTAATAATGATATAAACAAATACATAAACATTGGTAAAAGAGTTTCGGTCATTTTCGAGATTAAAAAGTTACCATAGCATCTGCATTCAATGTAAACTGCTAAAAACAGCCCTAATTTCAGTCATAGTTGGCAAAAAGCATTTACAAAGGAATAGATTTGTGTGACTTCGTCACTGACTTCATTGTCAAAGTTTTTGGACGGTCAGTGCGAACTAACTTGTGGTCAGTTTCATGTTTGTCGTTGTTGTTGCTGTTGTTGTTACTGTGTTGTTGTCCAGACAATAGGTCATTTCCGAGTTGCTCTGGACGTCATTATGAAAGCGAGGCTTCGTGCATAATTTTTAATAGAAAAATTAAGTTTTCAAAGAAACATAATTTTGACATGAAAAGCTCAGCTTTGCGACTCGGAAATGGCTTAATGGCAGCAGCCCTTGTTAGAATTTCTTTCACTTTCTGGGCTTCGAGTCCGTTAACCAAAATAAACGAAGGTTTGAAAGACTGATCAGCAGGGGACCCCGTTAGGCAGTTTCTAAGCGCTGCCATCTTCAGTTGAACGCCTCGAATAAAAGACAAAAACCCATGATCTGCAAACGCCTCATTTTTGTGAGTTAGATTCGTGGCATGACCATGAGTTTCGACTATGAAAGTTTCTGATCAAAAAGCGCTCCTGGCGAATTAAAGTACGTCGGCACCTTAGTATAATTATTCCCTTAACAAAACCCTTGGGGTATATAGCCCTCGGAATTTTTGGTGGTGGTGGTAGTAGTAGTGGCGGGGGGGGGGGGGAGGGGGGCTGGGGGACCGTACCTATGCGGCTCCTTTCTACAAACCAAATTAAGTAATCTTCCGGTACCCATTTTCAGACAAGGCCTAGGTTGTCCAAAGAACTGGTAACTTTACGCATCGGATGAAATTAATGTATTGGTGCATGTACATTTTATTAGCTGGATAGCAATTAAATGTATCCACTCGAGAGAGTTGTCTATTCTTTAAACAACCGTGTGAGCAGCTCAAAATTCATACCCTTTGGGGCGACATGCACATACTGATGCAGCTTACATAGTGGAGCCCCCCCCCCCCCCCCCCCTCCCCTCTCCCCCCTCTCCTTGGCAAAAAAAATTAAGAATGGGAAAAAAAGTAAAAACAACAGAAAAAGCGGTAGCAGTATATATTGTTAGTGTCAGCTTTTGGCGCGACTAGATCATCATATAACTGGCCAAGAATGATCATGAGTCAGAACAGGCTCTCACACGTGGTTTCATTCCAGATACCAAAAAGCTAAGCACCCTGGAATTCGAAAACACCTTGAAGTTCGAAAACAAAATAATCATTTATTTTAGCTTGTTGACAAACATCACACATTTTTTTCAAGGGTTATTCCCTCTCTTTGTAAACAGACCATTTGTCCATGAATGGATAAATAGAGGATATTACACGACGATGCGAAGATATGAATTTTATTATCGAATGGTAAAAACAACTTTTTACGAGCGAGCGCAGCGAGTGAGTAAAATATTGTTTTTAACAAGAGAAAATAAAATTCATATCTTCGCGCCTCCTTGTAATATCCTCTTTTTTATTATATAGACAAATCTATCGCTGGCCATTTTTCACTGACTGTTTTCACAAATTAAACAACCGAAAAAGCGGAAAATGACGTCATCAATATCCTCACCAGTGAGGATATGGAAAATACGCCACTCGGGTCCCGGATGTAGTTTCGTATGAAATTTACGTACCACTGGTGTATTTTCCAGTAAAACACTCGTGTCTAATGTTTCGCTAGATTCGTGGCGCGGCCACACACAGGGATGTGTCGTTGACCAGACGTGAAAAGGAGCGATTTTTAAATGATCTGAGCTCAGGCCTACAAACAGGGAAGCATTACATTCGAAAACGAAATATAGAGTTCGCACACGAGAAAAAAAGAGACACCCAAAATACTAAAACTTGAAAACGAATCTACAACCACTCCTTTGTTGATTTTGTTAGTTAAACGTCAATTCACGAGGAATAAAGTACACTCTTTTGTTGCTCTTCGAGGTGAGTTATTTTTTACAAGCTGCAAATTCAGTATTTGAACTTTCTGTTTCTGAACTTAGTGACGCAATAGTTATTGCTTGAAAGTCTAAAAATAAAGTTAAAAAGAAACCCAAAAATATAGAAGACTTCCGCCGTTATGCTATAAAAAGACACGTCCTCATGTATAATCCTCGAATTTGTTCTGGACCTAACGAATGTCGCGCAGTTTTGATTTAAAGTGAACTTTTAAACAAGAGGTAAGTTACAAGTTGGCAATTTTGAGATTCAGTCATTCCTTGGCAGCTGTTAAACGTTAATTTTTCAAAGTGATTACAATCATTGTGTATAACGTGCAATCTACACTCACTATTTTCGGCAAAATGTTGCTCTCTATCCCGCCCTTGTACTTTGTAATATGCGTCGCGTAATGTGATTTTAGAAAGCATGTTACAGGATAGTTATTTTACGAGTAACTTACTTATTTGTTTTTCATCAAATTACTTATTTGCTTGCAGAATCGCCATTTCAGTGAACTAAGTTGGTTAGAACTGACTCCAAGAAGGATCGATTTGGGAAAGCAGTCAACGGTAAGTCATCACGGCTTCGTATGATACTCGCAGGTTAAATAATCGTTCCTTTGCACATAAGCAGATAAGAGATACAAACTATTCACGTATTATTTGTGTTCTTTGTTTAAGATCCACTGCTTTAGTCTACGCTTTTCACTGAGCAACTTCAAAAATTCCTCAAATTATGTTCCACTGCAATTTAATTTGCAGCCTTACTAACACACCCAATGAGTTGCCATAGTTTCCGAATCAGCCGAATTAAGATCAGAGTCTCACAAATGTTGTACACATTACTGACGAGACTTGTATTTTGAATTTTACTTACTTATGAAGGATATCCATGAATCAAGATTAAGGCAGCTTTAATTTTCTAGCCAGTAACGACGCGGTACGGGCGATACACTTACCGAAAAATGTTCTCAGATTCAGTTGGGCGCTGAAGTCTAAACTGTATATTTCGCTTTGATATCTATAAAGTTTCAGGGAAAAATCCTTTTAGCCCTCACATCGGAGTATGTATCTGTGAAACTGTAAATACTCATCCCACAACGATGGATTGATCTGGGCGACAATTTTTATTTCCTTTGTTACCCAAGCACGGCTTTCAGTTCCAGTAACGTCTAAACCAAAAAGGCTACTCTCTCTTAAAGGAGCCGAGTGTCACCTTAATTTTTAGTGTCACTTTAAGTAGCTATAAATCATCTTTGTTGCGATAGGAACGTTGAAATAATGGTTCAGTTTTGTTAACAATTAATAACCCTACTCCTTTACAGTATTAGAAATTATCTTCATCTTCGGATGGCTGGGATGGAAATGGATGGCAACTTGAAAAAAATTTTTCAGGTTCTTCTATGCAGTGTATTATAGAGGAATCGCCTAAAACTGTTTATAATTTGTTCTTCCTCGTAGAAATCCCTTAATATTTTCCTCCCGGTTTTCTAAGAATAATCTCAAGTTAGAGCAAAGGCTTTGTGTCAAATATTTGAGCAGTTTTCTGCAACATACCACCCTTAGCTTGGTGCAGGAAAATGTGATCGCTTACGAGAAAAATCAGGACAATAGGTCAAAAGCTGAATGGATCCGCTAATTACTGCTATTTATTGTCTTTTTAAATAAACTTGAAACTTGAAACTTGAAACATAATAAATACATTACAGTAAATTACATTTACATTACAAGATACAGTCAATCGTTTTTTCTTTTTTGTTGTTGTTGTTTTTTTTTTAATGCTCATCTTATGACAAAAAGTCCCAAAATGTTTTAGTTAACCGTTTACATGATACACTTGAAAGGTCTTTTTCCTGCCACCTTTCTGAGAGCCTATCCACGTCAGCTCTTATTTCATTTTTGTTGAATTTCAGACGTCATCTCACATATTTCGCCAAAGTTGTCAATTATCGTAAGAAAAAGCTTTGAGAGATTCTACGTTTCTTGAAATCACTGTTGTATCGCCCGCAAACTATTTTTAAATTTTTAAAGGAATTCAAAGTTAAATTTCAATTCCTTAATATATTTGCTTGTCAATGTTTCTACAGGGAAGAATATTTTCATCGGGTTATTGGCCGGTTTTCCGGCTGTAATATTTTGCTCCCGCTTGCTACATTTAAATCAGCTCTTACCTTTCCTTGTGTTAACTTTCTTCTTCCTATTTTGGCAGCCACTAGTTTTGGAGATAATGTCAGTAGGCTGGATATTAATTGTTTGTTTTCAAATTTCTTATTTGTAGAGAGTTTCTATCAAGTTTCCTGACGAAACCGCCAGCAGCATTTCAGTAAGAGGTGAGTTAGTCGCTTGTGTTAGATTTTAACAGATTAATTTGTAAGACTCCCTGCTGTTTTTCAACTCACTCCCATTTGGTGACTGGGAAAATTATGTTGACATTTGTCTGTCGAACGAAAATTTAAAACTCGGCCTCGATCGTGCCACGCTATACACGTAGCAACACGTAGTGGCAGCATGAAACAGCCACTTAGTAACTTAAATACGATGTTATTGAGACTTTTGTCGTGCTTGGTGCAGTGTTTCCTTGTCCTTCTGTGGTCGAGGATCAAAATGTCACGTCACAATCACCATTCCGTCATGTTATTGATTTTACCAGTTTGGCCAATCTTGGAAAGCTGTCAAATTGTTTCGTGCCAAATGAGTTCAGGTTTTCTTAAACAGGCGGCAATAAAGTGTTGTCAGGTTTAATTTCCAGTTAGGAGCTATTTTATTTATTCGGGGAGATGATGCACAGGTTCCTCATGCGCGCTTATCATGTATATGTAATCTGATAACTAAATTTGTTTACTGGGGATGTAAGGGGTACGAGGAGAGCGCGTTTTATACTAAGGTGTAATGAAGATGTGATTGTGTGACGCCTGGGGGAGAGGGTGGATGGGGGAAACTTAGGCTCAAAGTAGATTTACTTCTAAAAGTGTCGAGTACGAATACCTCATTATTATTCTAAATTCGAAAACCGTGCATCCAAAACTCAAAGTGAAGAAAACGAAGCTACCACAACTAGAAAGTGAAGAAATTGATACTGGAAAACGAAATATGTCGAAAACTCGTCAGCGAAGCACCTCAAATTCTAGGAATCGAAAAAGAAACGCCGAACTGATTCGAAAGCAAAACCCTCGGTTATTTTTATTCCTTCATAAACGTCATGCATTTGTGCTTTTTTTAAAACTAGGTATTAAAATACTGAGTTTTTATCGGTACAGCGAAAAACATAAATCCAGAATGTGCAGTTCAACAACTATTTCAACCTTTTTAGTCTTTGCTGTTTTTTGTTGTTGTTGTTGTTGTATTTTTGTTTGTTTGTTTTTTGCCAGTCTAGATTTATTTTGGCTAATTAACCTTATCTAAGAAATGTTCTTTTATTAAAATAAGGGATGACTTTGTACTGTTATCTCTCTTCCTTGTAAACACCACCCAGTTCCTTTGTGAATGAATGGCTGAAACGACGTTTCGTTTTTATGATGTGATGCTGCCTCGACTTGATGTTGAGGGCTTTCTTTATTACTTGCTCAGGGATGCACACCAAAAACTCGAACACA
This sequence comes from Pavona decussata, assembly GCF_977016875.1. Classification (NCBI taxonomy): domain Eukaryota; kingdom Metazoa; phylum Cnidaria; class Anthozoa; order Scleractinia; family Agariciidae; genus Pavona; species Pavona decussata. The sequence continues at coordinate 350,624 of NW_028145463.1, forward strand.
AGGCAGCCCGAAATACAAGAATTTCTTCAAAGGGAAATCGAAACCACATCTTCCCTTTGTCTGTTTTCAAAGTTAACCCTCGACTAAAAATTGCTCCTCACTCGTGTAACTCTAATTATTCCTTAGAGTAGGCTGACAATTCTGTCAAATGTTTGAAATTTCATTTCTTTGATCAAGATTAGTAACATTTAAAGTTTCTGTTTCGATTCTCGTTGCCGCAATTATCATAAGTACGTGACAATTGATCGAACTAAAACTGAATGACATGCATGTTATTACATGTAAATTACACCTCCCCAAGCACTCCTTCGTTTGTCTTGGCCCTTTACCGTTGTAATTGTATGTCTGTAAATAACTTAGTTACAGAGTCATCATTCCTGTTTATTGAGCTGATGTAACTGACTCCAAGAAGCCCCGATTTTGAGAAGCAGTGAACGGTACAGCCTGCCAGTAAGTCATTTGCACGTGCCATGTTAATAAGACCAACTTGCTCAATTCCTCAAATGACGTTATGTTAACTACCAGCTCAGTTCCTAGTTTCTAAGGCGGCCGAGTCCAGGGTCTTGCAAAACAAGTCATTTCCAACAAGGCATTTGTTTTGAACTTTACTTAATTTTACTTATTGCTCTCATCGCCCTTGAACTTGAAGTTGCCACAGATACGTTAAGCGAATTGAAACAACAGAACATGGTTCTGTAATTATCCTTTCAACATTACGGACAAAAGAGAAATGTAGCTTGCATCAAGCCCTTTAACAGGAATTCCGTGTCTGTCAGTGTAAATTTATGTGCGAAAGATATCAGAGTCAGAGAAATTAAGTACAAATGGGAAAGTTCTCAAACTTTGTCTTTTTCTAGGAACGTCCTTTGTGAAACAAAGCACATTTGATACGATCTCCGGTCATCGTCTAACTAAATGGCGGAGGACGAGTCAGAAGATATAGTGAAGCACAAGCAAGAGCTTAGCATTGCTAAAAAATTGGGCGATAGAGAGCGGGAGGGAAATACCTATTCTAAACTGGCTGATGTTTATCACAGTCAGGGTAATTTTAAACAAGTCATAGAGTATCAAAAGCTACATCTTAGTATTGCTAAAGAATTAGGAAACAGGTCTAAGGAGGGAGAAGCGTATTGCAATCTGGGCGGTGCTTATCACCGTCTGCGTGAGTTCCAAGAAGCCATAGAGTGCCACAAACTACATCTTAGTATTGCTAGAGAATTAGGGAACAGGGCTTGGGAGGCAATAGCCTGTTTCAATCTGGGCGTGGTCTACAACAGCCAGTGCAATTTTAAGCAAGCCATAGAGTATCACGAACTACATCTTAATATTGCTAAAGAATTAGGGAACAGGGATGGGGAGGAACGAGCGTATGGCAACTTGGGCATTGCTTATCGCGGTCTGGGTAATTTTAAACAAGCCGCAGAGTATCACGAACTACATCTTAGTATTGCTAAAGAATTAGGGGACAGGGATGGGGAGGGAAGAGCGTATGGAAACCTGGGCAATGCTTATGACAGTATGGGTAATTTTAAACAAGCCGCAGAGTATCACGAACTAGATCTTACTATTGCTAAAGAATTAGGGGACAGGGATGGGGAGGGAAGAGCGTATGGCAACCTGGGCAATGCTTATCACAGTATGGGTAATTTTAAACAAGCCGCAGAGTATCACAAACTATATCTTAATATAGCTAAAGAATTAGGGGACAGGGATGGGGAGGGAGGAGCGTATGGCAACCTGGGCAATGCTTATTACAGTATGGGTAATTTTAAACAAGCCGGTGTGTATCACAAACTACATCTTAATATTGCTAAAGAATTAGGGGACAGGGATGGGGAGGGAGGAGCGTATGGCAACCTGGGCAATGCTTATTACAGTATGCTTGATTTTAAACAGGCCTTTGAGTGTTGGGAACATAGTCTGAGTATCGCTCAAGAAATTGGGGACAGGGATAATGAGGGGTCCGCTTTTAGAAAGCTGGGTGCAGTTCTTTTACGCTTGGGTGATTTTGAACAATCCATGGAGTACACGAAACAAAGTCTTGTTATATCGAAAGAATCGGGTAACAGGGCTGCAGAGGGAATTACTTATGACAGATTGGGCAATGTGTATTCCCGACTAGGTAATTTTAAAGTAGCAGTAGAGTATCACAAACAAAGCCTTAGTATTGCTAAAGAGTTAGGGGATAAGTTTCACGAGGCAGAATCATGCCATTTATTAGGTCATAATTATGAATGGGTGGGTTCTTTGAGTGAGGCACTTGATTGTTATCGATCGAGCGTAAAAACCTTTGATGACATAAGAGCTCTTCTACAGTCAAAAGATATGTGGAAAATAAGCTTTCGTAATCTCCACCAGTGTGCGTACACTTCGTTATGGAGTACTCTTGTGAAGACTGGAGAGACTGACGAGGCTTTGTATTCTGCTGAGCAAGGACGAGCACAGGCCTTGATCGATGTTTTAAAAGAAAAGTATGGAGTCGACTCATCACCGTCCGCTTTACCTGAACCTAAGGAGACAATTACCTGTATATTAAACAATTTAACTACAGAAATAGTTTTTGTTGCACTTGATGAAAATGCGATCAGTTTTTGGTTGCTGCGAAGAGGGAAAGAGATTCTCTTTAAGCAAAAGGAAATAGAACCTGATAGTTGCAAGTTGCTAATAGATGCTACTTTGAGAGACATTGCTGTAGGTGCTCAGGTAATGTGCGAGGATCGGTCAATGGATGAAGTATGTGATGACCCTCCGTCCAACAGAGAAGCTGCTGAGGAAACAGACCGATCACCGACCTCCTCTGTCAATTCTTTGCGCCAGCTGTATGATGTTATTATTGGCCCCATTGCAGACTTGCTCGAAGGTGACCAGTTACTCCTTGTTCCAGATGGTCCATTTTTGCTGGCTCCTTACTCTGCGCTTATTGAATCAATCAGGATCACCATCGTTCCCTCGTTGACCGCTTTACGACTGATCGCAGATGCGCCCGAGGACTTTCACAGTAGGAGTGGGGCGCTGCTCGTGGGAGATCCATGTTTGGAAGAAGTTACCAACGTGTTTGGTAAGCCCATTTGGAAGCAGCTTCCATTCGCCAGAAAGGAAGTGGAGATGATTGGAAAACTTCTGAAGACCACACCTCTCACCGGACGAGATGCGACTAAAGACGAAGTGATGAAAAGATTCGAGTCGGTGGCTTTGGTGCACATTGCCGCACACGGGAGAGCTGAAACTGGAGAAATTCTGTTGGCCCCAAACCCAGGCTGGACATCTCGCGTCCCTGGGAAAGAATGCTACATATTAACAATGTCAGATATACAAGCCGTTCGTCTGCGAGCAAGACTCGTTGTGCTTAGCTGCTGTCACAGTGGCCGGGGAGAAGTCAAGTCTGAGGGCGTGGTTGGTATCGCGCGGGCTTTCTTGTGTGCTGGTGCTCGCTCTGTTCTGGTGTCACTCTGGGCGATTGATGACGAGGCCACCATGGAGTTCATGAAACACTTCTACCAACACCTGGCGGAAGGAAAAAGCGCGAGTGTGGCTCTTCACCAGGCTGTGAAATCCCTGCGCGAGTCAGAGCAGTTCCGTGACTTGAAGTACTGGGCTCCATTTGTGCTGATTGGTGATGACGTGACGTTTGAATTTGGAGAAAGGAAATGAAACAGAATGGTAAGTTTAGTTTGTGTTTAACTTTAAACAGAAGTAATTTTATGATAAACAAGGACAGCTAACTGCAAAGAAAGCTGAATTGTTGCCAGAGGAATAGTTGCAAAATCTGTCTAAATATTATTTCAATAACCAAGCCTTCTGCTGTTTATTAAAACGAGGGGATAGCTTTAACTGAAAGGATGCCATGAGATGTTCGTTTTCGTGTTTCCTTGGTACCATGCAAAAATGTCTTACTTTTCTTACACTAGCCTTTTCCAGGCGTTCAGAAAATAAAAATTGAGGCACCAGGAGTCTCGCTGATTAAGGGAAATTGTTAATGTGTTGCCAAAAATATGTCGTGGCCTTCGTGGGTAGTGTCTTCAATTTTGTTCGTTTTTGTCTCTCCTTTTTTTCTGGCAAACAAAAAAAATTAAGCGCTTCACCTGAACTCCGCAAACTTCTAAATTTAGAGCCTCAAGCGAAACTAATCCCTCACATTTTTTTTGGTTGGCAGAAGTGTCATCACACTCTAGACAAGAGAGGACTACTAAGAGAGTCTGACTGATCCATTGATGACATCCATTTGGTGTGATGCAAACTATCACGGGAACTTGTATGTAGTGTAAATATCTTAGATGTAATGGCCGGAAAAAAAAAAAAAGAAAAGCAGTAAATCAGTAACAAATGAAAGGGAAACAAAATGAAGTTACTTCATTAAGCCTTTGCTTTTGTGGTTTGTAATATATCTGGAGAGAAGGACATGTACAGGCTTGTTTTTAGTGCGCATTTTCCAAAATGGCACTTCACGTTATGAAGTATTCAAAATGTAATTTTGCTCTTTTCGATGTAACGTTAAGAAAACTGCACACATGAATCTGACGTTACATTTAATTTTTTATAGCTGCATAACAAATAACATACCAACATTGTTAAGATATTTTGATGTCATTTCATAAATTTTTTATGTCATTACTCGTTATCAGACAATATTGAGAACAAATCATTACTTAAATGTTAATTCAGAAGAAATGTGGCTACTTAGGCCAAATTTAACGGTTTATCTACCCATACTTAGAAGCAAGAACTTTGATTTTTAAAAAATGACGTTTGTCAGAGTGTTTTCAGTTTCCCATGTAAATATGATTTTCTCCAAGTGGTAGAAATTGCGTGTTCTTTTCTTAAAATACGATTATCTTAGCCGCAAAATTGTGCTTGTCATAACTAAGGACAGTCTCTAACATCCTCGTGTGTTTACAAAGTTAGAAAGAGCCCAAAAAACCAAGAAATCGATTTTAACAGTCTAAGACTGCGAGTTAACTCATAGAAACCTGATTACAAGAGGGCGAAGACTCAAAAACTCAGTAATTTGTGTATGAATAACAACAACAAGTGATGCAGTTAGCTTTGACCGGCTAAATAGGCTCAGAAGAATTATGACGCAATTATTATCTTTGAGCTGATCAGGGCTCGGTTGTTTGAAATCCCATTAATTTTGAGAGAACAAGTTAAGAAATACGCTTGGTTTTTGTCAAAAAGAATTCATTGCTTTTTTGTTTTTCACAAGATGCCATAATCGAGTGGTCCTCTTATTTTCATCGTGGAATTATTTTTTTTCTAAAGTCAAACATAAGATAATGTTTTTATTACAGGCTTTTTTCCGTTCAGAGAAGACGTCAATTCTAAATTGGCGCAATAGTCCTTTAAACAACCTTGCGCAGATCCTTTTATGTATATATGTAAGTAACTAGGCAAATAAGTAGGTATAGAGCATTCTTCAATTTGGTGTCGAAGTAATTTCGCGTTTGCTTTGGTTTTGCTTTACTATGTTTTCTGATTCGTTATCAAAACTCGCGGCACTTTCTCAACCAATGGGAAGCAAAGCCAAAGCCAATCGTGCCTTGATATCACAGGTTTTCCCGCGCTTGGCCAAGGTTACAGGTTACATGTATTTGCTTCGAATTCTGATTGGTTCACCGGACTGTTTACGTCTGTTCTGATTGGTTAGAGTACTTACTTTGTGTTTGACACGTACTCAATTGAAAACTGCTCTATAAAGTCAGTAAGTAAGCTAGTTGTGTTTACATGATACCTGAACGACTTTCAAACCGGTGGATTCGTTTCCATAGTATCGTTCAATGTCACTGAGTAAAAACGATGTGATTTCAACCCAAAATTTTTACCGGATAAGGAATCTTAATTTTTGTACGAAAACCCATTCTGGGGTCATGTAAACGTGACATGACTGTTTGTTTCATATTTCCGATTAAGTTTGAAGATTTCGTTACAAAATGAAACTTACAGCTTCATCAAAACGGCTTTTGTTAATACGATGTCAGCAAGTGTTCAAGTCGTAAGGGAATGAAAGTCTATCCAGTATCCTGTAAACCGCCCCATTATAGAACAATAAGTGTAGCGAATATAATAAGTGAGACTGTTGTAAACATTAACATTAAAAAAGTGAAATCTGTAAAACGTGTTTGGTTTGAGAACAGTAGAATCCAAATATTTTATTTCATTTATTTTAAGCTGAGGGGGAACCGTCGCGGAGATTTTGCTGTATGTTGGCCAAAACAGCTTAAATATTTCACAAAGAACCTCATGAAATCGCTCTTAGAGCAGCGGGAGGAAAGTTTGAAATGATTTCTCCGCGTGATAATAGAATACAATCAGTTTTAAATTCACACGAGGAACTTCAAAAGATTGGTCAGTTTCAATCCATTTCCATCTGAGCCATCTCCAGACAAAAATAATTGACCCTAGTTTTTGTTCCCTAGAAGGGTTATTTGTAAAAAAAATTGAACCATTATTTTAATGGTCCCATCCGATACAAATATTTTTTTTCGCTATTCAAAGTGGCACTTATAAAAGGTGACACTGCCCCTTTAAAGACCTCCGAAGCCACCGTTAAGGTCCTTCTTGGACAGATTCATACCCAGTCACCATTTCTATGTTTGTGGGTCGAGAGAAGAGTGGCCTTAATTCACTCTTGTATCCAATGTTCGCGCGCCATAAAGATAAAAATAGCGACTGTTTACGAGCATTATCCTTAGGTGGGTCATGAATAGACCAGCTTACAACTGAGCAAACAAAAGAAACCAAAAGCCTTTCAGTTTTACGTGCATAGGGAAGACTGGAACAGCGACTATCTTTCGACGTACCATCGTCGACATGCTAGATAAACAGCTGAAAGACCGTTATGAGAATTAAACACTTATTGGCTAAAAAAACTGAACGACAAATTAACAACAAATGCTCACCTAAATTGGCTGATAAATGTATCAACTTGAAATTTTGCATGACTCTCGGAAACTTCCGGTATAGATTTCGGCCGTTTTGTTCTCATGTTAAATTTCCAAAACCACCGATTTAATTATCGATCTCGGATTGACTTCTTAATATCCCCCCACCACGTCACTCTGAAAATATATAAACCCATCTCCCTTACCCAGAGTCGAATTCAACGGTAAATTAATCAGTTGTGTTAAGGAGCTAGCTCCGCCGCCAAAACCTTATTTCGCGCGCGCCTACAATACCGCCAGCTACGCAGGCTACTGTAAAAAAAAAAGCAATAAATACTAAACTTGCAACAGCAAGAAGGTGGCCGCGGCCGCTTAATAGAGGTGGCCGTTGAATAGAAGTATCGAATACAGCATTTTACTGACAAAAATTTGGGACTTTGGAAAGTGGCCACTTAATGGAGGGTGGCCGCTTAATAGAGGTCAGACTGTATAAAAAAAGTTTAATATCAAAGAATGGGTCCCACACCCCGGGGAGCATGATTTTCAACGCCGCGTTTACTGCCGGTGTGTCTCGTCAAAGGTGGTTTAATTAGTCTCCCTGTTCCAAGATGCAAGTCTCCGGCTTTTTTTAGGTGATCGATATTACTACATCTTTTCCAATTGAGGGTGTAGCACGATACGAAACTCTTGCTTGAGGCAGGGGACCACACGACGCAAAATAAACTGTTCTGAATACGTTCCGTTGCCGGATCTCTTGCAGTGAAATGCACGTGCCAGACGTCTCTTTACGTGTAAATAAACCGAACTGATTGCAGGGCTGACACTAAGGCAAAGGGCTTATTTATTTGGGGCCAATATTTCAACTAGTACAACTAGTCTTCTTCAGGGCCAGAGTTACAATGAGTCACATTTAAACGTAAGCATAAACAGTTAAAGGTTAACACGATACGTTGTATGAGCCTCTCTATAGGTACCCACAGTCTTCGTTTTCTTCACGATTTTTTAGCCTGCGTAGCTGGCGGTTTTGGAGGGCGGTAAAGCCGGGCCAAAACGAGTGGTGCAGCTGCGGGTAAAATGTGGAGAGAACCGTGACAGTCGCGGCGAAGACGCGTCAACGAGCGGCTTTGCCGCAATTTTCTCGTTGCCCTCGCCCCATTTCTCCGCAGCTTCGCCACTTGTTTTGGCCCTCGTGCCCGGCTCGCCGGTGAGCCCACCCATAAAAACCGCCAACTACGCAGGCTACGATTTTTTCGCAAATCTTCGTTTTTTTAGGAAGATATTCGTTTTTTCGGATTGAAATGGTTTAAATGTTATTTCAGTGTTATTCACAGTTGATAAATATTTCACTACAATAGCAAATTGCATAATTCACTGAAACAATAAAGGATTGTTGGATTCTTTGGCGACGTTTTAACCCCATTATAACACGCTAGCAGCTGATGAGATTCCAAGAAATCGAAACTGCAGTCTTGCATGAGAAACAACATTAGACACTCACCAGAAGAAATTTCACCAGCATCCCAGAGACTCACAAGAGAGTTGTCTATCGTAGCTTCGAATATCTGCTACGGATGCGAGCTAAGCCACAAAATAATGGAGGTACATTTCAGCTCTAAGAACACAATAGCTGTTTTTCAGATAAGAAGCAACTCAGCGAGCTAAAAGACAGCGCAACAAGCTATAGATCGTTTTCACGTGACGTCACGCATTGGCCCACCGCCATATTGGTGTACCACTTTTGATTGCGTAATACGGCATTGGTAGGTCACAACTGCAATTGATTATTCCCACTAGTAAAAATGGATTTAAACAAAAGCGAATAAAGCTCCGAATATAATTCAAAGGTTGCCGATTCTTTTCCGATTTCTAAAAATGCAAAGAAGCTAAATTTGCCGGGTCAGAAATCGATTTTGCAGAAAATATCCACAATCGGAATCGATCCAGTGTTGATCGAAGGGAAGCACTTTCAGCCTGACTGTTTACCTCCGGTCGAATCCACAGATATCTTGTGTTATCTCGTTTTGGAGACAACTTTCTACACTCATTATTTGACATCTGCTGCTACTTTTTTTTTTAATCCACAGTGTATTCTTTTCCGAATTCAGTGATTGTTTAATCTTTTCCATGAGATTTATAGTTGTTGAGTTTTGACGTTGCGCGCAGTGTACCAAGCTGTTGCATTCATTTGCCTGTATCTCTCTTATTATTTTGTGCTATGGTGCTACTTTTTTTTTAATGATAGTGTATTCTAATCCGAATTCAACGAAAGTTTAAGCTTTTTCATACGTGAGTAATTTAACAAAAATTGACTTAAGCGTTCACAAGCTTTTGCATTCATTTGCCTCTATCTCTCACATTATTTGACCTAAACTGCTACTTTTTTAAATTCACATTGTACTGTTTTCCAAATTCAGCAATAGTTTAATCTTATCCATACAACTTATAGTTTTTGAGTTTTGACGTTGCGCGCACAAGTAATTGAATTTTTCCGGCGTGTAATTAAACGAAAATTCAGTTACGTGTTCACAAGCTGTTGCATTCATTTTTTTTTTATTTAAACATATTTTATTGCCGAAGTTTGCCCTAAGAGAAAAAAAAAAACTCATCGAGAGGGCTCACTTCGAAATAACATTGAATTGAAAAAAATTAACATTAAATAATAATTAGTCAGAGCGGCAGCAAAATTAACCAAAGGCAGCATTAAGCAATGCTAACAGGTGGAAAATATACAGCTAGGTACTTTATAAAATCTCTTCGATTCAGATATAAAAGACTGGACATGAAAAAATAGATCATTATTTTGCTTAGGAGAAAGTAACTGTGATCCACACAGAAAAACTGATACTACATGTATTTGTGCTTTAGACATGGAAAACCACCTGTCAGCAAATATGCGAGCAGCAGAGGAGAGCTGGTTAATTCTAGGGGCAGAATAAAGTGGACATTCAAGAAGAAAATGCTTAATTGTCTCGCTGTAGAAACCACAAAAACACACGGGGCTTTCTTTACAACCTATTTTATAAAGATAATTGTTAAGCGCGCAAGTGTCTAAACGTAAACGAGTATGGAAAATTGCATTAAATCTATCAATAGCAAAATCATAAGTAGTGTTATAACTAGGTACATTGTAATATGAAAATAAAGCTTTTTTTAAAAGAACCAATGGATTCGAGGCAACGTATGTCAAAACTAATGTCATTCCACAAGATAGTAGTTGAGGGAAAAAAAGATCTTTTGAAACGTTCAGTGCGGCTTGCGAGAAGAGAGTAATTTGATGCCGTACGTAAGGAGTAAGTTGTCCTTTCACTAACTTGTAAGGGTAATAAATCAACTAGATAACTAGGACAAAAATTATTAACGACCTTAAAATATAACAGCAATTTATGAATGGCTCTTCTAGTTTTGAGATCTTCCCACCCAAGTTCTTGCATAAGACGATGCTTGTTGGTCCCCTTCATAGCCCCGGTTACGATTTTAGCTGACTCATATTGCGCATGCTCGAGGAGATGGCTTTCGCTTTTAGTACATCCGTCCCACAATACGTCAGCGTATTCCATTAGAGGACGCACCAAAGATTTGTACAATTTTCTTAAAGTGGTTCGGTCAACCGTGTACTTGATACCTTTTAGAATATTAAGCCTTTTGCATGTATCTCTCTTATTATTTGTCCTATGCTGCTCCTTTTTTTTAATCCAAAGCGTATGGTTTTCCAAATTCAGCAATAGTTAAGTCTTTTTAATACGATTTATAGTTTTTGAGTTTTGACGTTGCGCGCACAAGTAATTGAAATTTTCCGGTGTGTAGTTTAACAAAAATTGATTTACGCGTTCACAAGCTTTAGCATTCATTTGCCTCTATCTCTCACATTATTTGACCTATACTGCTACTTTTTTTTTAATTCACATTGTATTGTTTTCCAAATTCAGCAATACTCTAATCTTATCCATACAATTTATAGTTTTTTAATTTTGACTTAGCGCGAACAAGTAATTGAATTTTTCTGGCGTGTAATTGAACAAAAATTCAGTTACGCGTTCACAAGCTGTTGCATTCATTTGCATGTATCTCTCTTATTATTTGTCCCATGCTGCTCCTTTTTTTTTAATCCAAAGCGTATTGTTTTCCAACTTCAGCAATAGTTAAGTCTTTTTAATACGATTAATAGTTTTTGAGTTTTGACGTTGCGCGCACAAGTAATTGAAATTTTCCGACGTGTAATATAACGCAAATTGCGCTACGCGTTCACAAGCTGTTGCATTCAATTGCCTGTATCTCTCTTATTATTTGTAATATGGTGCTACTTTTTTTAACGGATAGTGTATTGTAATCCAAACTCAACGAAAGTTTAACCTTGTTCATACGATTTATAATTTTTGAGTTTTAACTTAACGCGCATAAGTCTATGAATATTTTCGGTGTGTAATTTAACGAAAAGTGGGTTACGCCATAGTTCAATCTTATCCATACAATTTATAGTTTTTGAGTTTTGACGTTGCGCGCACAAGTAATTAACTTTTTCCTGCGTGTAATTTAAGGTGGGGGTTTACCTGAAAGCCGTTTTCACGCCGCTTAAAATCGGTCAAATGGAAATATCTTGTTTGCATTTCAAGCAATACAAAAACCCTCCATTCATAACACAAATCAATGATTTGGGGTGTTTTATGAATTTTTGGGTAGTTTTTAGGTATATTTGGAAGGAAATAATTTTTCTTGAAGGATTGGTAAAATGAAAAGAAATAAGAAATGTTGAAGATTTAGTGAATTTTTAAAATTAGAATTTGTAGTTAATAATTAATAGACGGATACCAAGTTAGTCCACTAACAACCTGGGGTGCTCTTGCGTGGTTATCGACTGTCTGTTAGTGTTTCAAAAATCATTTTCTTTCTTCTATCCATTCTTAAAACCTCTTCAAATTTCACTCAAATTCAGTCAGAGCCCCACCTTAACGAAAATTCAGTTACGCGTTCACAAGCTGTTGCATTCATTTGCCTGTATCTCTCTTATTATTCGTGCTATGGTGCTACTTTTCTTTTAATGGATAGTGTATTCTAATGCAAATTCAACGAAAGTTTAAGCTTTTTTATACAAGTTATAGTTTTTGAGTTTTGACTTAGCGCGCACAAGTCATTGAATATTTCCGGTGTGTAATTTAACAAAAATTGGGTTACGCGTTCACAAGTGGTTGCTTTCATTTGCCTCCATCTCTCTCATTATTTGTGGTATTGTGCTATTTGTTTTCTAATGGATAGTGTATTGTAATCCAAATGCAAGGAAAGTTTAAGCTTTTTCATACAATATATAGTTTTTGAGTTTTGTCTTAATGCGCACAAGCAATTAAATTTTTCAGGTGTGTAATTTAGCGAAAATTGATTTACGCGTTCACAAGCTTTTGCATTCATTTGCCGCTATCTCGCACATTATTTGACCTAGGCGGCTACTTTTTTTTAAATTCACATTGTAAATTGTTTTCCAAATTCAGCAATATTTTAATCTTATCCATACAATTTATAAATTATGAGTTTTGACGTTGCGCGCACAAGTAATTGAAATTTTCCGGCGTGAAATTTAGCGCAAACTCCGCTACGCGTTCACAAGCTGTTGCATTCATTTGCCTCTATCTCTCTTGTTATTTGTGCTATGGTGCTACTTTTTTTTTTTGCTAGATAGTGTATTCTAATCCAAATTCAACAAAGATTTAAGCTTCTTCATACGATTTATAGTATTTGAGTTTTATCTTAGAGCGCACAAGCAATTATATTTTTTAGGTGTGTAATTTAACGAAAAATTGATTTACGCGTTCACAAGCTTTTGCATTCATTTGCCGCTATCTCTCACATTATTTGACCTAGGCGGCTACTTTTTTTTTAATTCACATTGTATTGTTTTCCAAATTCAGCAATATTTTAATCTTATCCATACAATTTATAAATTTTGAGTTTTGACGTTGCGCGCACAAGTAATTAAAAATTTTGCGGCGTGTAATTTAGCACAAACTCCGCTACGCGTTCACAAGCTGTTGCATTCATTTGCCTGTATCTCTCTTGTTATTTGTGCTATAGTGCTACTTTTCTTATGATAGTTCGCTTTTTTTAATCCGAATTTAACGAAGGTTTAAGCTTCTTCATACAGTTTATAGTTTTTGAGTTTTTTCTTAGCGCGCACAACTCATTGAATATTTCTGGTGTGTAATTTAACGAAAATTAGGTTACGCGTTCACAAGCGGTTGCCTTCATTTGCCTGTATCTCTCTTATTATTTGTGCTTTGGTGCTATTTTTTTTTACAGTGTATTGTTTTCAATTTTAACAATAGCTTAAATCTTATCCATACAATTTACAGTTTTTGAGTTTTGACGTTTTGCGCACAATTAAGTAATTGAAATTTTCCGGCGTGTAATTTAACGCAAATTGCGCTACCCGTTAATAAGCGGTTGCATTCATTTACCTCTATCTCTCTTATTATTTGTGCCTTGGTGCTACTTTTCTTTTAATAAATAGTGTATTCTAATCCGAATTCAAGGAAAGTTTAAGCTTATTCAAACAAATATAGTTTTTGAGTTTTGACTTAGCGCGCACAGGTCATTGAATATTTCTGGTGTGTCATTTAACGAAAATTGGGTTACGCGTTCACAAGCGGTTGCATTCATTTGCGTCTATCTCTCCTATTATTTGTGCTATGGTGCTACTTTTCTTTTTTAATCACAGTGTATTGTTTTTCAAAATCAGCAATAGTTTAATCTTATCCATACAATTGATAGTCTTTTAGTTTTGACGTTAAGTGCACAAGTAATTGAAATTTTACGACGTGTAATTTAACGAAAATTCAGTTACGTGTTCACAAGCTGCTGAATTCATTTGCCTGTATCTCTTTTATTATTTGTTCTATGCTGCTCCTTTTTCTTAATCCACAGCGTGTTGTTTTCCAAATTCAGCAATAGTTTAATCTTTTTCATACGATTTATAGTTTTTGAGTTTTGACGTTGCGCGCACAAGTTATTGAAATTTTCCGACGTGTAATTTAATACAAACTGCGCTACGCGTTCACAAGCTGTTGCATTCATTTGCCTGTATGTCTCTTATTAATTGTGATATAGTACTACTTTTTTTTAATGGATAGTGTATTCTAATTCAAATTCAACGAAAGTTTAAGCTTTTTTATAGGATTTATAGTTTTTGAGTTTTGACTTAGCGCGCACAAGTCATTGAATATTTCCGGTGTGTAATTTAACGAAAACTGGGGTACGCGTTTACAAGCGGTTGCATTCATTTGCCTCTATCTCTCTAATTATTTGTTCTATGCTGTTCATTTTCCTTATAATGGACAGTGCATTCTTTTTCAAATTTAGCGAAAGTTTAAGCTTCTTCATACCTTGTATAGCTTTTGAGTTTTGACTTAGCGCGAACAAGCAATTGATTTTATTCAGTGTGTAATTTAAAGAAAGTTGACTTACGCGTTCACAAGCTTTTGCATTCATTTGCCTCTAACTCTCACATTATTTGACCTATGCGGCTACTTTTTTTTTTAATTTATAGTGTATTGTTTTCCAAATGCAGCGATAGTTTAATCTTATCTTTTGCGCGCACAAGTAATTGAATTTTTCCGGCGTGTAATTGAACGAAAATTCAGTTACGTGTTCACAAGCGGTTGCATTAATTTGCCTGTATCACTCTTATTATTTATTTTATGCTGCTACTCTTTTTTTAATCAATAGCATATTGTTTTCCAAATTCAGCAATAGTTTAATCTTATCCATACAATTTATAGTTTTTGAGTTTTGATGTTGCACCTCACAAGTAATTGAATTTTTCCTGCGTGTAATTGAACGAAAATTCAAGTACGTGTTCACAAGCGGTTGCATTCATTTGCCTCTATCTGTCTTATTATTTGTGCTATGGTGCTATTTTTTTTTAAATCACAGTGACTTGTTTTTCAAATTCAGCAATAGTTTAATCTTTTCCATACAATTTATAGTATTTTGAGTTTTGACGTTGCGCGCACAAGTATTTGAAGTTTTCTGGCGTGTAATTTAACGAAAATTCAGTTACGCGTTCACAACCTGTTGCATTCATTTGCCGGTATCTCTCTTATTATTTGTGCTATGGTGTTACGTTTCTCTTTATGGATACTGTATTCTAATGCAAATTCAACGAAAGTTTAAGCTTTTGCATAAAATTGATAGTTTTTGAGTTTTGACTTAGCGCGCACAAGTCATTAAATATATCCGGTGTGTAAATTAACGAAAATTGACTGACGCGTTCACAAGTGGTTGCTTTCATTTGCCTCTATCTCTCTTATTATTTGTGCTATCGTGCTATTTGTTTTCTAATAGATAGTGTATTCTAATCCAAATTCAAAAAAAGTTTAAGCTTTTTCATACAATATATAGTTTTTGAGTTTTATCTTAGCGCGTACAAGCATTTGAATTTTTCCGGTGTGTAATTTAACGGATATTGATTTACGCGTTCACAAGCTTTTGCATTCATTTCTTTCTATCTCTCACATTATTTGACCTATGCGGCTACTTTTTTTTTATTTCACATTGTATTGTTTTCCAAATTCAGCAATACCCTAATCTTATCCATACAATTTATAAATTTTGAGTTTTGAAGTTGCGCGCACATGTAATTGAAATTTTGCGGCGTGTAATTTAACGCAAACTGCGCTACGCGTTCACAAGCTGTTGCGTTCATTTGCCCCCATCCCCCTTTATTATTTGTGCTATGGTGCTACTTTTCTTTTAATAGATAGTGTATTCTAATCCGAATTCAACGAAGGTTTAAGCTTCTTCATACGATTTATAGTTTTTGAGTTTTGACTTAGCACACACAAGTCAATGAATATTTCCGGTGTGTTATTTAACGAAAATTGGGTTACACGTTCACAAGCTGTTGCATTCATTTGCCTGTATCTCTCTTATTATTTGTTCTATGCTGCTCCTTCTTTTTAATCCACAGCGTATTGCTTTCCACATTCAGCAATAGTTTAATCTTATCGATACGATTTTAATTTTTGAGTTTTGACGCTGCACGCACAAGTAATTGAAATTTTCCGGTGTGTAATTTAACGCAAGTTGCGCTACGCGTTCACAAGCTGTTGCATTCATTTGCTTGTATCTCTCTTATTATTTGTGCTATGGTGTTTTTTTTTTTTTTTAATTAACAGTGTATTGTTTTCCAAGTTTAGCAATAGTTCAATCTTATCCATACATTTTATAGTTTTTGAGTTTTGACGTTGCGCGCACAAGTAATTAAATTTTTCCTGCGTGTAATTTAAGGTGGGGGTTTACCTGAAAGCCGTTTTCACGCCGCTTAAAATCGGTCAAATGGAAATATCTTGTTTGCATTTCAAGCAATACAAAAACCCTCCATTCATAACACAAATCAATGATTTGGGGTTTTTTTTTTTGAATTTTTGGGTAGTTTTTAGGTATATTTGGAGGGGATTATTTTTTCTTGAAGGATTGGTAAAATGAAAAGAAATAAGAAATGTTGAAGATTTAGTGAATTTTTAAAATTAGAATTTGTAGTTAATAGCCAATAGACGGATACCAAGTTAGTCCACTAACAACCTGGGGTGTTCTTGCGTGGTTATCGACTGTCTGTTAGTGTTTCAAAAATCATTTTCTTTCTTCTATCCATTCTTAAAACCTCTTCAAATTTCACTCAAATTCAGTCAGAGCCCCACCTTAACGAAAATTCAGTCACAAGCTGTCGCATTCATTTGCCTGTATCTCTCTTATTATTCGTGCTATGGTGCTACTTTTCTTTTAATGGATAGTGTATTCTAAAGCAAATTCAACGAAAGTTTAAGCTTTTTTATACAAGTTATAGTTTTTGAGTTTTGACTTAGCGCGCACAAGTCATTAAATATTTCCGGTGTGTAATTTAACAAAAATTGGGTTACGCGTTCACAAGTGGTTGCTTTCATTTGCCTCTATCTCTCTCATTATTTGTGGTATTGTGCTATTTGTTTTCTAATGGATAGTGTATTGTAATCCAAATGCAAGGAAAGTTTAAGCTTTTTCATACAATATATAGTTTTTGAGTTTTATCTTAGCGCGCACAAGCAATTGAATTTTTTAGGTGTGTAATTCAACGAAAATTGATTTATGCGTTCACAAGCTTTTGCATTCATTTGCTGCAATCTCTCACATTATTTGACCTAGGCGGCTACTTTTTTTATTAATTCACATTGTATTGTTTTCCAAATTCAGCAATATTTTAATCTTATCCATACAATTTATAAATTTTGAGTTTTGACGTTGCGCGCAGAAATAATTGAAATTTTCCGGCGTGTAATTTAACGCAAATTGCGCTACTCGTTCAAGCGATTGCATTTATTTGCCTCTATCTCTCTTATTATTTGTGCTATGGTGCTACTTTTTTTTAAATCACAGTGTATTGTTTTCCAAATTCAGCAATAGTTTAATCTTATCCATACAATTGATAGTCTTTTAGTTTTGACGTTGCGTGCACAAGTAATAGAAATTTTCCGACGTGTAATTTAACGAAAATTTAGTTACCCGTTTACATGCTGTTGCATTCATTTGCCTGTATCTCTCTTATTATTTGTTCTAAGCTGCTTGTTTTTTGTTTTAATCCACAGCGCGTTGTTTTGCAAATTCAGCAATAGTTTAATCTTTTCCATATGATTTATAGTTTTAGAGTTTTGACGTTGCGCGCACAAGTTACTGAAATTTTCCGACGTGTAATTTAACACAAACTGCGCTACGCGATCACAAGCTGTTGCATTCATTTGCCTGTATGTCTCTTATTAATTGTGATATAGAGCTACTTTTTTTTTTAATGGATAGTGTATTCTAATTCAAATTCAACGAAAGTTTAAGGTTTTTTTATAGGATTTATAGTTTTTGAGTTTTGACTTAGCGCGCACAAGTCATTGAATATTTCCGGTGTGTAATTTAACGAAAACTGGGTTACGCGTTCACAAGCTTTTGCATTCATTTGCCTCTATCTCTCTAATTATTTGTTCTATGCTGTTCATTTTTCTTATAATGGAAAGTGCATTCTTTTTCAAATTTAGCGAAAGTTTAAGC
The DNA here is from genome assembly GCF_977016875.1 of Pavona decussata. NCBI lineage: Eukaryota > Metazoa > Cnidaria > Anthozoa > Scleractinia > Agariciidae > Pavona > Pavona decussata. The sequence continues at coordinate 368,557 of NW_028145463.1, forward strand.
TTCTTCATACCTTGTATAGTTTTCGAGTTTTGACTTAGCGCGCACAAGCAATTGATCGAGTTTATTTGGTGTGTAATTTAACGAAAGTCGACTTACGCGTTCACAAGCTTTTGCATTCATTTGCCTCTATCTCTCTTATTATTTGTGCTAAGGTGCTACCTTTTTTTTAATAGATAGTGTATTCTAATCCAAATTCAACGAAAGTTTAAGCCTCTTCATACGAATTATAGTTTTTGAATTTTGACTTAGCGCGCACAAATCATTGAATATTTCCGGTGTGTAATTTAACGAAAATTAGGTTACGCGTAGTCACAAACGAAACTTTCTTGTGTCCCAAATGTAATGTTGGAAACCAGTCAATATTAAATTTATCCCAGCTTTAAGCCGCTTTTTCTGAAACGAAGTGCTTTTCGCAAACACGATCGTGCTCTAAGATCTCTTCAGTGAGGTCGTTACGACTTATCGCTGAAATCCAGCGCAATCTTCTCTCCTCTGACAATTCTTGAGCTTTTTAACCCTGATTTGTAACGATGGAAGGCACCCTTGCAAAGTATATCCTTTTATCTCGTCCACTTTTCCTGCCACAGCCCACAATCAGACACAAAACCATGTTCTTCGCAAGCGCAGCTACTAGCTAATATGGCGCCGTAGCAACGGTAGTCAAGGATTTGGTCACGTGAGTGAAAACGATCTATAGCTCTCGAAAGCAAGAGACAACAATGATAAGCTTTGTAAAGACGAGGATCTGTTAGACCCTCATATCCATGCAATCTTCACGCAGCGAGATACAATAGCAGAAGCATTAATTCACGAGTTAAGAAATCCACGGATCCAGTATCTTTAAAGATAACTTCTATTCTCTATCGCTACGCTCAGCCGAATAGAAATCATTTCTAATGTAAGTGGAATGAGTAATGAACACAACAGTAGTGGAGGGAGCCGCCAGTAATAGGCCTTATCACGGTTTTCGACGCCATTTTGACGAGTAGGCAAACACGTCTGAAATAACAGTGTTTGTATGGAAATCCGATGTCAAATAATTTTCAAAAAACAGCGCTTCTGAAAAATTCATGAATTGGAAACTGTTGGCGCTAGGAAAACGATTTTAAGAAAAAAAATTGGAGGCATGTAGCTGTGCCAGAAAGCGCCAGTCGAGTTTTGAACTTTCCATACATTTGTCTGTATAGCGAACCAGCCGTGAACTGCTACTAAAAATAGTTCGCGGGAAAAACTACAGGGAAATGTATGGAAAGTTCAAAACACGACTGGGCGCTTTCTGGCACAGCTACATCCCTCCAATTTTTTTCCTAAAATCCTTTCCCCAGTTCCAAAAGTTTCCAATTCATGATTTTTTCAGAAGCGATGTTTTATGAAAATTATTTGACATCGGATTCCCATACAAACACTGTTATTTCAGACGTGTTTGCCTACTCGTCAAAATGGCGTCGAAAACCGTGATAAGGCCTATTATCGTTTATTACAATAGTACAGTGCCAAGATACAAGCAAAGACAAAACACAGTCCATATAAAATATACAATTACAAAACAAAATATAAATGCTGAACAGTACAATAACAAAAAGTACAACTCAGCGAAACATTTTCGAAGTAGGATATAGAAAAAATGTCTAGACAAGGCTAGAACTTTACTCTAAATGATAACTAGTAACAACTATATACGGAAAAAATTAGCCTCGAGAAAAACTGGTCGGCGTCAAGTGGTGTGATATGCGCAAGGAGTGGTTTATAAAGGCGCATGAAACCCCTAATGGGAATAGAAACAATACAACCAAATTAACAACCAAAAGAAATACATTTCTATTCTCTATCGCTACGCTCAGCCGAATAAAAATCATTTCTAATGTAAGTGGAATGAGTAATCAACACAACAGTAGTGGAGGGAGCCGCCAGTAATTATCAAGATAGACAAAGCGAATGGGAGGAAAAAAGTAAAAAGAAACAACAAAAATAAACTAGAGTCCAATGTTCAGAGTAACTAAGAGTTGATGTTGGATATCTTCCCTACAGTAAAAATCCTTAGCATTTTCAGACTTCCAACGACCATGCTTCTTAATAACACGATCCGGTAAATCATTATTGGCAGCGGCAGTCGCACCCCCAATCCTAAGGGAATGGAGGCCATAAAGCCTCATATGTAAACCTATAGCTTTAAACTTATTAATAAATAACTCCCTAGCCCTAGAATACGAGAGATTTGAACCATCTCGAAGGGCATAACGCCCATCCTTGCGTTTGTACAGGGAACGAAAAACAAATTGAGTAGAATTTAAACTGTCACCACTAAGTTTGGCATAACGAGACAACATTCCAAATGGGCAAGTAGGATTACCAGTCCTAGCAATTACTCTAGTAGCGCCAGACCCATATTGATCAGACTTGCTCCTTGGGATGAAAAGGGAAAAATAAGTATCACTGAAAACAACATCACACCATTTAATATTAGCAAGCTCATTAAAACGCAAAAAACCAGCAAAGGCAACAAGGCAAATACAAACGTCGCGGATATGAAGCAAACTAGCATCTACACCCGCAAACTTTAAAACGAGAGCATGCAAATGCTCAGGACAAATAGGAAGTCTCTTCTTGGAAGAGACAGAGTTAGCAGCGAGACGCTTACAGCCTTCCAAAATAGCTTTAACAAAACCACTATTGCAAGGGTTGCGAACAGCACACGAACTATGGAAAAAATTAATGCTGTTAAAAGTAGAAACAATGGTAGAAAACGAATAACCGGACTGGAGTAAACTAGTGAGATAAAGCGCAAAATGATTATCCGAAGCAGGAAAATATTCCACTTCAGGAAACTTGGCAGCCCATGCCTTCCATTTTCGAAAATGCGTGTGATATCCTTTCACAGTCGATGGTGCCCTGCTCGCCGCGAGAAAAACAGGAACCAACACAGACAAAGGCTTCAAAGCTTGAATACCAGCCGCACCATCAGTAATGGAAACTTGTAAAGAAAAACAAAAGGAGAAAAAATCAAACGGCATAAAATAGAAAACAAAATAATAATCAGGAAATCACGAGAAAACAGTACCCATGACAAAAACAACAAGGAAAGAAAATACCACCATAAGGCGGAATGTCCATAAACAAGCCAAAAGGCTATGAAGCATAACGCACGAGTAGGCGCTAAGAAGCGCAGCAAACAGACAAAACAAAATATGACAACAATGTATAAACATGACGCTATGAAGCGTGCAAAATATCTTGCAATGGAGCAAGCTACGGCAATTACATATAACGCCATAAGGCGTAAGAAACCAAAAGTGCAACGCTATGAAAAGCGCCTAAAAGAAATATAACTGACGCTATGAAGCGTACAAAAAACTGAAATACCGCTATGAAGCTCACAGGCAAAAAACTAAATCAAAAAGAACAAGCAGACCCATCGAGACGAAGAGCCAAAACCGCAGATTTAAACCTCAGTGGGCAAAAAATTGTGTTGTGGCCCTCACGAGCGGGAGCAAAAACAAAAGAAGGGTCGGGAAACTCAAGGACTTGAATAACGGATGCCCTTAAACCACCCATGGGAAAAACTATTGGCCAAAAAACTGCAGAAGGCCAGCAAGGGATAATCATAACACCACGGGCCTTGCAAACCTCTAAATGAAAGATAGCGCGACTAATAAGATACACAGGCGGGACTATCTAATTATTGTCACCCGCCCAACTAACACTGAAAGCATCGACACCTTCAGTGCCTGGGCACCAAAATTTAGAATAGAACCTGGCGCACTTAGCCGAAACTGGGGTAGCAAACCTATCAACTGTAAATGGACCGAAAAGAGCAGAAAGATGCCCAAAAAAGACTTTAGAAACACTCCAATCATCATAATCAATAACCCTACTGATGGAGTCAGCATATACGTTAAGCGTCCTGGGAACCCATAAGAAATCGATCGTAACATTGTTAACAGCACAAAACTGGAAAATATCCAAAGCCTGACGCTGAAGCCTAAGGGACGTACTACCTTTGGTAGCTATAATAGAAGCATTTCTACTGTCAGTATACAATTTGATAACTTTACCCTGGATAAGCGGCTTGAATGACCTAAGCGCGTAAAGAATGGCGAGTAACTCCCTTCCATTACTGTCAAGAGACGATTCCATGGAGGAAAAAGCATTGTAAAACAAATCAAACTCCTCCTTGTCGACGAACAGGGCATGTCCCCCACAGGCAAAATCGCTGGCATCAGTACCAATAATACAAACGGGCTGAGTATACTCAAATAACTTCTTACAATTTAACTTAGGACAGTTAACCAGCCAAAAAGCAATTTCGTCAACGCATTGTAAATAATGCTGAAAACGGCTCAAATCAAGGGGGGTATCCCACGCATCGCGAAGCGAAACTGCACTCTGCAAAAATCTAGACATAATAAGAGACACGTTACCCACACAAGGTGAAAGCGAAATAATTTTGCCGACAATGGAGGCAACAAAACGAAGAGTGACGTAGGGTAATTTACCCTTAAATGCACTTAAGGCAGCTAACAGGCGGTCGATACGAGGTTGGGGAATGGACAAAAAAGCACCATCAAGATCCCAAGAAATACCCAACCACTCCAAACAATGAACAGGAACCCAAATAGATTTCTCATGATTAGCCACCAGACCCGCTTTGCCTAAGTCAGAACGAACCGCATCGGCGCAACGCTTGGCAGTCAAAACCTCCTTCTCGCAACCAGCCCTGTCGTCTAAATAAAGCACTAAGTGAATACCCGAGGCCCTCCAATGACGTACCAGCGGACGAAACAATTTAGTGAAAAGATAAGGCGCGGATGAAAGCCCAAAGGGTAAAACAGTAAAACAAAAGTAACGATAAACGTTACCTCCCAAGGGCCACTGAAAACCCAAAAACTGTTGATGGGGATGACAGATATCAATGTGGTGGTAACCAGACTTTAAATCAAACTAAAACATATATCCCCCGCGCACGACGTACTGAAGAAAAACTCTCCAGTCCTCCATTCTGAATTTAGCCTTGGGAATATGCCTATAAACATGTCGCAGATCAAGGATGAGTCTGGGCTTCCCTTCCGAATTAACAGACACAGAAAGTGGATTAATAACAGTAGGCGGTGCATAAACTTCAGAGACCAATCCTAATTTAAGCAGATCAGAAATAGCTGACGAGACAAAATCAAAATGAAGTAAAGCCGATCTATTATAAGATAAGCAAACACTAGACGGGAGTGAATCAAAAGGGATAACACACCCTGAACAAATGGTGTCCAAGACCCAAGAAGGAGCCCCAATGTCCACCCAGAATTGAAAATGTGCTTTGAGACGACCCTTAACAATCGCAGGGGCAACACCTTGCTCGTAATCAAACAAATTTTGACTATAAAAATCTAACGAAGGACAGTCTATAAACTTATCTTGCAAAAGCAACAGTTCCTTGAACTCCTGATTCACATCACCGGCAACATGACAAGAAGGATGGACGACTGGCTGTGGAGGATTCTTACTCAAAACATTAAGCACACCGGAGAACAAACCATCCAAGAACTGAGCTGAGGAGTTAACGGGCTGTTGATGAACTTGAGCTTGGTGCAGTCGCTTGTCCTGACATGCCTCCAACGGAGAAAGACTGACGGGCGAGCCTGACAGGGCACTCTCTCCACCAATGACCTGAGCCACCGCAGAAACGACAGGCTCCTCGTGACCGATTGTAGAAATCTGGAGGTTGTTGCTGCGATCTGAAGGACGGTGAAACTGAGAACTGCGGGCGCTGGAACTGCCCGCGGACACCGAAGGGCTGAGAATACGGCTGATATCGGCCTTGCAGGCGTTCAGCATTGCGTCTAACACGAGTACGATTCTTATCTCTCAGAGCCTCCCTCTCCGCTGCACGAATCTTTTTATCGTCTTCCAAATCGAGGGCGACGGCGTTGCTCTCGCAATGCTTAACCGTTAGCCAACCTCCTTCGCAAGAATCGGCGATCCTGATTTTCCTGTTCCTCTCCTTTAGCGAGCTAATGGCCTGGCTTATAAACTGCGATACCTTCGGCGTATCCTTGTCTTGGACTGCAATGGCCGCGGTCTCAAGCAGCTCGACGATCTCGAAATTGAACTTATAATTCCTCTCGTTGCCGGGATGGGCAAACTTGAGTTCGCTTTCGGCTTTGAGCTGCTTGGAGACTAGCAGTGCACTTTCGGCTTCGTTTGAAGCTTTTTCAAATTTCGCCGAAAGTTCCTCGGTATGGCTTTTACAGTCAACCCAGGTCACGCGTGAACAGTATTTCCAAGAATGAAATGAACATTCGAATTTCTCTTTGTAATGTCCGACGTGTGAATGGAATGTTGGACATTTCTCTGGAAATCGTTCCGAAAAAGACACATTAACTGAAAAAAAAGATTCAAAATACTTGGGAAACAATTGTTATTCTTGAAATATTCAATTTTGCAGTGTAAATAAAAATTCATAGCTTTATACCGTCAATAAGCTAAGGAAATTTATACGGGAACTCTGAAATCTCGTTGGCGATTTTCAAAACTGACATGTAAATTTCAAAACTCCGTTCAAATTTCAAAAATATCGTTCACGCGTGACCTGGGTTGACTGTAAGTTGGTCCAGAAGAAACCCACGAAACTCGGTTAAATCAGCACGAGAAACTGTTTGGTCGAAAGGTTCTTCACCACCGGGCATAACAAACGAAAAACTAGCCCGTAAACAAAAACTTAAAACAACTTCGAGAAAAACTGGTCAGCGTCAAGTGGTGTGATATGCGCAAGGAGTGGTTTATAAAGGCGCATGAAACCCCTAATGGGAATAGAAACAATACAACCAAATTAACAACCAAAAGAAATACATATTTATTTAGCGCTACCTAAAATCTTGAAGTCAATCCAAGCCGATAAGCCTTAACAAATGGCACAGAGTTAGCATACACAATGACATATCAAAACCTAATCCTTACGGCTCTTAGTGATAAGTATGAAACCCTCCAATTAGTATATTTGAGAATTCCCCCTCATGATCAAGACAAACACCATTAAGAGCGGTCGCATAACATTTTGATCTAAAAGGAAGATTCTCTTATGCAAAAGGAAAATCGCTTAAAGAATTGCTTGTAAAACCAAAACTGAAAAGGCTTTTATCAACACAACGGACACACAGTGGGAGTCTCGCAGGTCTGTCAACCTCACTGATTTTAACACAGAAATGTGGTCAAATGCCAAAATTCAGAAATAACAGATATTTTCTGTAGTGTTTATGAGTTTTGACAGTTTTATGTCTGAGTGTTCAATTTGATCACGCAAATTTTGGTCAATTTTCAGATCTTCGCTTCAATCTTGAGATTTTCTTTTTTTCCGCGGTGATCTTCGCGTCTTCGATTTCTTCGGAAATACCCATAGAAAGGCTCTTGTATGGAAGAGTTATCTTGAAATAAAAGTCAAGAATCGCAGTTCTACTTAGGAATAAACATTTTGTCAGAATTGAATTTAAAATCTTCAATTTTTAATCTTTTAGCCTGTTTAGACCAGTTCAGCTACCTCCATACTGAAATCCTAAAGTACTGATGACCATTCAAATGAAAGCTACTGAGCAGCACTTTTGGTTTCCAGTGATACTGTTTGGTACCGTTCATGGTGGTTCTAACTTTTGAGTCCGTGGACAAAATCTTGAATGTCTCCAATATTTGCGGAACTGTAGACCATTTTTTTATTTGTCAACTTTCATAAACCAGACGTTAATGTTTATCCTGGGTTAGCTTTATCGTACTTGGAACGACTACTATGATGGATTCAGCCTGGGAGATTGACTTCTTGGTCTCTGCGTTCCAGCGCCAAAATATGTCTTGGGTACAAACTGAAATATTCCACATCGAAAACGAAGGCTTGTTAGTATGAACGGTTTCCAGTTGACTGAAGAGGGGAAAACCCATTGCGATTGTGAAACAGATTTAAATGAAAACTATTCAGCACTGTCTTTTTTTGGAGAGATCTATTTAAAGTTGTAAATCATTTAGCCAGTTTAGCAGGCGCTGTCAAGGCGGGGGTCAACCTGAAAGCCGTTTTCACGCCGCTTAAAATCTTTTACGTTTCAAGCAATCCAAAAACTCTCTGCTCATCCCGTGAATCTGTGTTGTGGGATGTTTTGTGAGTTTTTGGTTGATTTTTGGGTATATTTGGGAGGAGATAGTTTTCTAAAAGGATTGGTAAAATTAAGAGAAATAAGAAATATTGAAGATCTAGTGAAGTTTTAAAATTAGAATTTGACCGAAACCAAGTTGCTCTTGCGTGGGTATCAACTGTCTGTTGGTGTTCCAAAAATCATTTTCTTTCTTTTATCCTTTCTTTAAACCTTTTAAAATTCCGTTCAAATTTACGTTTATCAAAGGGAAATCAGACGCACTCGCGAATTGCTTAGAACAACGCGCGCGTAAGCGTTTGCGCTCCCCTAGCTTCTCGCGCGTGCCCGATTTCCTATCCCCTCCCCTCTTCTTTATAGCACCAGACACGTAGGCTATCTGACAAATACCAACAGCTCCAATATAAAACCCCAAGAAACAAGGACATTTATGGAAACTCGCAAACGTTTAAACACAGATCTAAGAAGTTTGAACGTGGTTTGAATGTTATTTAGGAGAGTTTACGGTTTCGCTGGGTCAAAACTGTATCACATTCTAGCTAGAAGACAGAGGGAAGAAATTAAGAAGAATTTTTTTTAGATTCGATTTTTCTTCAGTTATAATTCTAAATCGATCATTACTACCATGCACTCTTTATCGAGGGAAACTGTAATAATGGTATAAACAAATACATAAACATTGGTAAACAAGTTTCAGTCATTTTCGAGACTTAAAAGTTACCATAGCATCTGCATATAATGTAACCTGCTAAAAACAGCCCTAATTTCAGTTTCCTAGTTTGGCAAAAAGCATTTACAAAGGAAGAGATTTATGTGACTTCGTCACTGACTTCATTGCCAAAGAATTTGGACGGTCAGTGCAAACTTACTTGTGGTCAGTTACATGTTTGTCGCTGTTGTTGTTGTCGTTGTTGTTGTCCAGACAAGGTTCAAGGTTAATTTATTTCACACTATTTACATAAAATTAACATAGAAAGAAAAGTATAGTTACAACAGATGATTACAAGATAAAATAATTACAGTACAATTATAAAATGTGTGTGGTGGTCAAAGTAGCAAAGGCTTTCTAGTTGACCACCACCTACTTTTAAGTAAACAAAGAAATGACACTGAGCTTTATTGGGATACAGTCGAACCTGTATATAACGGCCACCCTCGGGACTTGAGGAACTGGCCGCTTAATACAGGTGGCCGCTTAATACAGGATCACTAAAAATACTCACTGGGCGTGGTCTAATGTCAATTTTAATGGCGTATCATACAAAACACTTCATGCAAGGAAACAATAGGACAATCAACACTCTTTCAAGCGATCAATACTTCAACGTTCAGTGCCAACTTGTAACTTAATGGAATAATATACGTAACATTGTGTAAAAGTACTACGCAATAAATATAAATTGTCCTCTACTCTTCTACGGTATACAGTGCCCTATTTCTATGAGTTACAGTTCACAACAAAATATCTCATTCCGTCATTTAGTTGTTACGCTCAATGTTCAATGTCACATGGCTGAAGAACAAGCTAATTAAAGATGAATTCCTTGCTAGCGCTAGAGAGTGAAGCATATTCAAAACAAACTTTTTTAGCGTTCGTGATATGGTGCTGTACTTCAGCACAGTGCGGACATCTCAAAGCGTTAACGATATTAAACGGCCGAGTATCAGCTTACAGTAGCTTTGTACATGTTATTTCTTTATACACCCATTCTCAGCTAACAGGGACCATTAGCAGTTTGAAAAGTCGAAAAAAAAAGTATTTCCGATCCACTTTTCACTAGAATTTTTGAATTGGTTATTATTTAAATTTTCGTTTCCTAAATTTGGACAAGAAACGTCCAAGAGGTTTTTGAAACTTTTGAATGCAGAGGTCCACACAACGCAGGAATTAAACTGACTTGCTGGTAATTGAATTGCTGGTTTTTGAGTTATAGGAAAAAATGTTCGACCCCCCCTTTGACAAAAAAATACATGTTTCTCTCTAGGACTGCTAAAAGAAAAGTAACGGAGACAGTGAACAGATGCCTTTAAAAATTTCGTTGTTATCATTTTTAGATAACATAGATACAAGAAAAATAGTTTTATTTCGTCATTTGGGCTTAAGTGAAATATGACAGGAATCATTTCCCTACAATTCTACAACCAAATTCCTATTTTTATCCGTAAGAAGTTTAATTATTTTTATTTTAATTCTTATTTCTTTACTTCTGCGAAGTTTGAGTCCACAGTCCCAGTAATATAAACGTTATAAAGTAACGATTTTAGTAACAGACTATTTGATTGGTAAGCTTTGCTCGAACAATACCGGAAAGTGCCTGAAACATGGTAACGTAACTTACATACCGAACAGTAACGTAGTTTACACTGTCACAATATTGCTCGATTTTACTTTCTTGTAACATCTATCCATTGATTACCCTGCAGGATCACAGTTTAAGCTCAATTTATGATCCGAGCTATCATTTTTTAATAAAAATGTGAACTTTTACTGTCCATTTTAGATCAAAACTATTAACTTCAACAAAACATTTAAGTTGTGAAGTTACTGATAACTTAAGCATAACAATTTTGCCAGACAAACGTGCTGTTTCGTTTTTATTGTCAAATATATTAATGTAATTTCCGAGAGATTAGTTTTTACCCCTTCTCGTCTATTTTCTAAATATTCAGTTTTCGAAAGTTCAGTTGTGCGCCGATAGTATTTTTGCATTTGTTTGACTTCTTAGTTCCAGATAAGTGCTACCTTCCTTGGCCTTTTTTCGCTCTGTCTACGCTTTCTGGAGTTTAGGTCTTGTTTATGCAACGTCCGTGAACAATAAATTTTGCATTTTACGTGCGTATAAAGTATTGGAGCGGATCTTGTTGTTGGACTGCCATATTGGACAAGCTTGAGAATGCTAAGAGTGTAAGTGGGAAAAACCCTGTAACTATTTTTCAGAGGCAACATACTGAAAACGAGATCCAAAAACTATAAAAATGCAAGATAGATTAAAGAGTCTCAAATCATGCTTCTATATTCTCGATAAACTTAAAAATCAGTCAACTGGAAAGCTGTTTTCTCCAATTCGTTTGATATAATTGAGATTCATTTTCACTGTAAATTACGTTACCGTCGCAATTATTGCCAAACTGGGCAATGTCTCTTGCTTGATAAATTCATACCACGGTTTCTCGCATAGATAGTGCGGCAATAACTTACATAGAAGAGAAAAACATTGATTTCCATTTGCGCTTACTTTAAATTTCAGTCAAAACAGTCACTGTCTCGATAGAGCCTCTTTCTAGTTGGAGTGATTCCTAAGCGGTCTTAGCCCGCTTTGGTTGCGTCATCTCAAGTAATATTACACCCCACGCCTAAACTCACGCTATTTGGTCAAGACATTCCTGTGTAACGCCATCACACAGTCATCTTATGTCATTCGTGGTAAATTACGTTACCGTAACGTATTTTACATTGTCCTTTTTATCTTCTCTAAAGATTATAAAATGACAGTAATAGCAGAACTGCTATATCATTTCTTGACTTCCTAGTAGGCAAGTTTCTTCCGAACACCACTTACCGACTTGCTGTATTTTGTACGTAAGATATTACAATAAAACATAGTAACGTAACGTTACGGTCCAAAAAGAAAATAACCCAATCACGGGCTAGTTTAATGTTTTTTTTCGAAATGTGTCGGGATAGTCAACTAGATGTGCCAGCTATATTGAAGTAAATATAAAAGAGGGGTAAAAAATGCAAAAAGCATACGAGTATTATAAAACAAGCCAGCGAATAACTTGCCCTGCAGACACAGTAACGTAATTTACCTAAAATCGTGGGACACCAACTCTTCATAAAATTTCCAGAAGACAAAAAGGCTGTAAAGCTTACAATTGTTATATTTACAAACTTATGTGTAAGAGTTTAAAATAGGCACGATCTTTAGTGCAATCTTCAAAGCGTGTATTGATAAAAACTTACTCGAAGTTAAAATTTTTGCCGTGGGACACCCTATTTTTAACTACTTGGGGTAACATAAATATGCACAAAAAAATTTCTCGACAGGTCAATTCAACAAAATTTTTCCGGTTAACTTCTTAGATGTTGAAGATGAAAAGAAAATGCTTTTTTGTGTTAGGGAGGGGGAGGTTTGTTAAAAAAGAAGACATAAAGAGTCGTGACATCAATGGTCCCTGTTAGCTGAGAATGGGTGTCTAGTGATGCTGGATCGCATTTTAAACACAATAAAATACCGCATAAAATAACATGGCTTAGTTTCCATTCAAGGGTGGCCGCTTAATACAGGTAAAAATAACAAAGAAAGACAAACATAGGACTGCTACAGGGTGGCCGCGGCCGCTTAATAGAGGTGGCCGCCTAATACAGGTAACAAATACAGTGTTTGTATGAGCGAACAATCGGGACTTTGAAAACTGGCCGCTTAATAGAGGGTGGCCGCTTAATACAGGGCCGTTATATACAGGTTCGACTATATTGCAAAATGTAAGAAATGTTTATAGAGCCTAGTACAAGAGAGAATTACATGTTGTAGGAATTAAAAAACTGTGGAAGATTGCTGGAACAGTTGATGGATTGTTATATAACTTAAATGCCAGTGAGCATATTTTGAATCTAACAACATTTTCAAATTTTAACAATAGACAGACACTAGGTCATTTCCGAGTTGCTTTGAACGTCATTATGAAAGCGAGGCTTCGTGCATAATTTATAATAGAAAAATTAATTTTTCAAACAAACATAATTTTGACATGAAAAGTTCAGCTTAGCAACTCGGAAATGGCCTAATGGCAGCAACCCTTGTTAGAATTTCTCTCGCTTTCTGGGCTTCGAGTCTCCGTTGACCAAAATAAACGAAGGTTCAAAAGACTGCCCAGCAGGGGACCCCGTAAGGCAGTTTCTAAGCGCTGCTATCTTGGATTTGAACGCCTCGAATAATTGACGAGAACTCCTTGATCTCCAAACACCTCTTTTTTGTGAGTTAGATTTCTTGGCATGACCATGAAGTTCAAATATGAAGTTTCTGATCAAAAAGCGCTCCTGGCGAATTAAAGTTCGTCGGCACCTTGGTATGTTTTGGTTGATTATTCCCTTAACAAAACCCTTGGGGTATATAGCCTTCGAAATTTTTGGTGGTGGTGGTAGTAGTAGCGGGGAAGGGTGGGGGGGGGGGGGGGACTTATGCGGCTCTTTTCTCAAAACCAAATTATGTAATCTTTTGATACCCTTTTTCAGATAAGGCCTAGGCTGTTCAAAGAACTGGTAACTTTACCCAATGGATAAAATGTATTGGTGCATATACATTTTATCAGCTGGATTGCAATTAAATTTATCTACTGAATAGAGTTGTTCGCTCTTTAAACAACCTGGTGAGCTGCCCTCTAAAATTCACAGCGGCATTTTAATTTCTAGAATCCATCTCCGTTTCTGTAAAATCCATACCCGTTTTTAGACTTTCAGAGCACAATGGTTAAAATTTCTACCCTCTTTCAGACAAAAAAGGGCTCAAAAATCATACCGTTTGGGGCCGCATGCACATACTGATATAGCTTATATAGTAGAGTATCCCCGCCCCCCTCCCTTCTGGGCAAAAACGTTTTAAAAATGTGAAAGAAAGCCGTAAAAACAACAGAAAAAGCAGCAGCAGCATACATTGTTAGTGTCAGCTTTAGGCGCGATTTGATCATCATATAACCAAGAATGATCGTGAGTCAGAACAGGCTCTCACACGTGGTTTCATTCCAGATACCCGAAAGCGAAGCACCTGGAATTCGAAAACACCTTGAAGTTCGAAAACAAAATAATCATTTATTTTAGCTCGTTGACAAACATCATTCATTTTCTTCAAGGGTTATTCCCTCTTTTTGTAAACAGACCATTTGTCCATAAATGGATAAATAGAGGATATTACACGGCAACGCGAAGATATGAATTTTATTTTCGAATGGTAAAAACAACATTTTACGAACGAGCGCAGCGGATGAGTAAAATATTGTTTTTAACAAGAGAAAATAAAATTCTTATCTTCGTGCCTCCCTGCAATATCCTCTTTTGTTATTATATAGACACATCTATCGCTCGCCATTTTTCACCGACTGTTTTCATAAACAAGCGAGAAAGCGGGAAATGACTTCATCAATATCCTCACTAGTGAGGATATGGAGAAAACGCCACTCGGGTCCCGGAAGTAGTTTCGTATGAATTTTACCAGTGGTGTATTTTCCAGTAAAACACTATTGTCTAAAGCTTCGCTAGATTCGTGGTGCGGCGACATGCAGGGATGTGGCGTTGCCCAGACGTGAAAAAGAGTGATTTTTGAATGATTAGCTCAGGCCTACAAACAGGGGAGTACACAAATTAATAAGCTTTACATTCGAAAACGAAATATAGAGCTCGAAAAACGCGAAAAAAACAAAGAGACACCCAAAATACTTAAACTTGAAAACGAATCTACAGCCACTCCTTTGTTGATTTTGTTTGTTAAACGTCAATTCACGAGGAATAAAGCACACTCTTTCGTTGATTTTCGAGGTGAGTAATTTCTTACTAGCTGCGAATTCAGTATTTGAACTTTCTGTTTCTGAACTCGGTGACGCAATAGTTATTGCTTGAAAGTCTAAAAATAAAGTTAAAAAGAAACCCAAAAATATAGAAGACTTCCGCCGTTATGCTATAAAAAGACGCGTCCTCATGTATAATCCTCGAATTTGTTCTGGACTTAGCGAATGTCGCGCAGTTTTGATTTAAAGTGAACTTTTAAACAAGAGGTAAGTTACAACCTGGCAGTTTTGAGATTCAGTCATTCCTTGGTAGCTGTTAAACGTTAATTTTTCAAAGTGATTACAATCATTGTGTATAAGGTGCAATCTACACTCACTATTTTCGGTAAAATGTTGATCTCTATCCCGCCCTTGTACTTTGTAATATGCGTCGCCTAATGTGATTTTGGAAAGCCTGTTACAGGATGGTTATTTTACGAGTAACTTATTTATTTGTTTTGCATCAAATTACCTATTTGCTTGCAGAATCGTCATTTCAGCGAACTAAGTTGGTTGGAACTGACTCCAAGAAGGATCGATTTAGGAAGGCAGTCAACGGTAAGTCATAACGGCTTCGTATGCGCTTTGTTTAAGATCCACTGCTTTAGTCTACGCTTTTCACTGAGCAACTCCTAAAATTCCTCAAATTATGTTCCTCTTCAATTTAATTTGCAGCCTTACTAACACTCTCAATGAGTTGCCATAGTTTTTGAGTCAGCCGAACTAAGAGTCTCACAAATGTTGTAGTCTTCCTGAAGAGACTTGTATTTTGAATTTTACTTACCTATGAAGGATATTCATGAATCAAGATCATTAGTTAAGGCAGCTTTCCTAGCCAGTAACGCTGCGAAACGGACGATACACTTAAGGGAAAATGTTCGGCCCAGATT
This sequence comes from Pavona decussata, assembly GCF_977016875.1. Taxonomy (NCBI): domain Eukaryota; kingdom Metazoa; phylum Cnidaria; class Anthozoa; order Scleractinia; family Agariciidae; genus Pavona; species Pavona decussata. Next base: position 384,110 of record NW_028145463.1, read on the forward strand.
CAGTTGGGCGCTGAAGTCTAAACTCTATATTTCGCTTTGATATCTATAAAGTTTCAGGCAAAATCCAGTTAGCCCTCACATCCGAGTATGTATCTGTGAAACTGTAAATATTCATCCCACAACAATAGATTGATGTGGGCGACAATTTTTAGTTTTCTTGTTATCCAAGCACGGCTTTCAGTTCCAGTAACGTCTACACTAAAAAGGGCAACTCTCTCTTAAAGGAGCCGAGTGTCACCTTAATATTTAGTGTCACTTTAAAAAGCTATAAATCATCTTTGTATCGATAGAACGTTGAAATATTGGTTCAGTTTAGTTAACAATTAATAACCCTACTCTTGTCCAGTATTAAAAATTATCTTCAACTGCGGATGGCAAGGATGGAAATGGATTGCAACTTGAAAAAATGGCCAATATTGCAAGTTCTTCCAGTGTATTATAGAGGAATCGCCTAAAACTGTTCTTCCTCGTAGAAATTTTCCTCCCGGTTTACTAAGAATAATCTCAAGTTAGAGAAAAGGCTTTTTGTCAAATATTTGAGCAGTTTTGTGCAACATACCACCCTTAGCTTGGTGCAGGAAAGTGTGATCGCTTATACGAGAAAAATCAGGATAATAGGTCTGTCAAAAGCTGCATGGATCCGCTAATTATTACTATTTGTTGCCTTATCAATTGAAATGAAGCAAATACACAAAGCCCCTTTGAGAAAAACGTATTCTAATTCAGGTAACTAGTACTACAGTACGCTACTCGCTTCTTCATTTTTTGTTTTTTAAACATGCACGTTGCTCTTCGAAATGTGTTCCTTGTTAAATCACTTAAAATCAGTTTACCCAAACAAAACTTCCAATTAGAATATCACATATGAAATTCTGTACATCTGGTTTCTTCGTGGCGTTTTATAGCTTCTTCATGAAATCCAGAATGCGCGATTGTTTCTGTGTTCTCAAGCCACAAGAACATCATAGTGACTTTCGCGACTGCAGAGGACAACTCGTCGCAGCCCTGAAAATCTGTAAATTCGGCAATACTGACTCGTAACTAAGATCAAAACTGATCCCGCTTTACTGTTCACACTGCCGGGACTGGTAAAGGAGGATCTTAACCGTTGTCATCCGTCTTCCGTCTTTATCATCGCTGTTTAAATGTATGAGTTGGAAGAATCTTATACAACTGTCGAAGTTACCATGTGACCATAATCTAACAGTAGCCGTTTTTTTCAGTTGTGTAAAAAATCTGTCGGCGTTATTAGAAAATTAACTTTTGTGACATCTAAGTAACGCGAGGATTTCGTAAGTTTTTTGTAGGTGGTCGGTTTCCCGCAACACAAAACAGAAGAATTTGTCAAATTTCTTGGGCCTCGAAAGTGGCCACGGTCGCTAAAGGAATTTTAGCATTAGTCACTCACGAGAGAATACTTGAAACAGTATTTTACTGTGGAACAAAATGGTTATTTACAAAATGATCCCTCACGAGGTCGCTAACAAGAGAGTTTTTGAAACAGTATTTGACTGAGAAACAAAACGGTTATTTACAAATTGTTTCCTCACGAGAAGTCTTCGCTTATGAGAGAGTTGACTCAGTCTAATAGCTGCTGTTTTGTGCAATAATGGAAGAAATTGGTATCGAGTAAAATGCTTGGTCTGTGGTTTAACATATCGTTCCCTGATGGCTCTTGATTCGGCAAACTAGAAATTACCCATTAAGCATGGATGTCTTCAACTTCAGAACTTTCTGTGCTAAAAATTATACTATTTAAAAATAGCTTGATCAAAAAAAGTCCTTCCTTTAAGTTTGTAATTGTATACTTTGGCTGTAATGATGCGCTTTTTATCGGTAAAGCATGTTGTAAGATATTTTTAGTGTAGAGTAGATACATTATTGATAATACCCGATCTGTGAGAGAAATAAAGGGATAAGACATCTTCAAGAAAACTTCCGGGTGTTCAGCCAATGTCATCAATTGACAGAAAGTTTCGAGCATTTTGGTTTTCAAATAGCACTGATTTAAGGTAAACGAAATGCATCGTGGCGACTAATTCTAAATATTTATTTATTACCTAATGTTTACCTACGTCGAGACGAAATGTTGAAAACTTAGCTTTTCAGTGGCCAAATGTACATAATCACATCCTGAGCAAAATTCCAATGTCTGTTGCGGTGATGTAACTATTCTTAATTTTTCTGTTTGCCTTGTGGTTTCTTCCCTGGCTTCCTCGCCACCTTTATTTTATTATTATCTAACTGTTTTGTGATTCCTTTTATTGTGGCAAAAATAAACTTGAAACCTGAAACATAATAAATACATTACAATAAATTACATGTACATTACAAGATACAGTCAGTCGTTTTTTTGTTTTTTTGTTTTTTTTTTTTTTAATGTTCATCTTATGACAAAAAGTCCTAAAATGTTTTAGTTAACCGTTTACATGATACATTTGAAAGGTCTTTTTACTGCCACCTTTCTGAGAGCCCATCCACTTCAGCTTTTGTCTCGTTTTTGTTAAATTTCAGACGTCATCCCAGATACTTCGCCAAAGTTGTCAATTATCGTAAGAAAAAGCTCTGACAGATTCTACGTTTCTTGAAATCACGGTTGTATCGCCCGCAAACTATTTTTAAATTTTTAAAGGAATGCAAAGTTAAAATTCAATTCTGAATATATTTTCTTGTTAATCAGTTGCTACAAAGAAGAATATTTTCATTGGGTTATAGGCCGGTTTTCGGGCTGTAATATTTTGCTGCCACTTCTTACATTTAAATCAGCTTTTACCTTTCCTTGTGTTAACTTTTCTCTTCCTATTTTGGCAGCCACTAGTTTTGGAGATAATGTCAGTAGACTGGATATTAATTGTTTGTTTTCAAATTTCTTATTTGTAGAGACTTTCTATCAAGTTTCCTGACGAAACTCCAACAGCATTTTGTAAGAGGTGAGTTAGTAGCTTGTGTTAGGTTTTAACAGATTAATTTGTAAGACTCCCTGCTTTTTATCAACTCAATCCCATTTGCTGACTGGGAAAATTATGTTGACATTTGTCTGTCGAACGAAAATTTAAAACTCGACCTTGATCGTGCCACACTATACACGTAGCAACACGTAGTGGCAGTATGAAACAGCCACTTAGTAACTCAAAAGATTTCTTAGGACTCTTTGCGATGTTATTGAGACTTTTGTCTTGTATGGTGCAGTATTTCCTTGTCCTTCTGTGGTCGAGGCTCAAAATGTCACGTCACTATCACTATTCCGTCATGTTATTGATTTTACATTTTGGCCAATCTTGGAAAGCTTTCAAATTCTGTCGTGCCAAATGAGTTCGGGTTTTCTGGAACAGGTGGCAATAAAGTGTTGTCAGGTTTAATTTCCAGTTAGGAGCTATTTTATTTATTCGGGGAGAATTTATTCCGAGTGTGAGAACATTGGATATTCAAACCAACCAACAAAATGGTTGAATCAATATCGTGTCACGTTGTAGTGAACACACTGATGCACAGGTTCCTCACGCGCGCTTGTCATGTATATGTCATGTAATAACTAAATTTGTTTACTGGGGATGTAAGGGGTACAAGGAGAGCGCCTTGTATATTCAGGTGTAATGAAGATGTGATTGTGTGACGCCTGGGGGAGAGGGTGGATGGGGGCCACTAAGGCTCAAGGTAAATTTACTTCTGAAAGTGTCGAGTACAATACCTCAATATTATTCTAAATTCGAAAACCGTGCACCCAAAACTCAAAGTGAAGAAAACGAAGCTACCACATCTAGAAAGTGAAGCAACCGATACTGGAAAACAAAATATGTCGAAAACTCGTCAGCAAAGCTCGTCAAATTCTAGGAATCGAAAAAGAAACGCCGGACTGACGCTAAAGCAAAACTCTCGGTTATTTTTATTCCTTCATAAACATCATGCATTTGCGCTTTTTTCAAAACTAGGTATTAAAATACTGACTTTTTATCGAGACAGCGAGGCACTTAAATCCAGAATGTGCAGTTCAACAACTATTTCAACCTTTTTTGTTGTTGTTGTTGTTGTTGTTGTTGTTTGCTTGTTTCTGTCCGGTTGTCGTTGATTTTGTTCTTGTTATGTTTTTGTTTTTTTGTTTCTTGCACAGTCTGGTTTTATTTTGGCTAATTAACCTTATCTAAAAAATGTTCTTTTATTAAAACAGGGGATAACTTTGTACTGTTATCCCTCTTCCTTGTAAACACCACCCAGTTCCTTTGTGAATGAATGGCTGAAACGACGTTTCGTTATCACGATGTGATGCTGTCTCGACTTCATGATGAGGGCTTTGTCAATTACTTGTTCAGGGATGCACACCAAAAGCTCGAAGACAAGGCAGCCCGAAATACAAGAATATCTTCAAAGGGAAATCGAAACCACATGTTCCCTTTGTCTGTTTTCAAAGTCAACCCTCGACTAAAAATTTCTGCTCACTCGTGTAACTCTAATTATTCCTTAGAGTAGGCTGACAATCCTGTCAAATGTTTGAAATTTCATTTCTTTGATTAACATTAGTAACATTTAAGAGCAGCTGCCTGTAAGAATCGAGAACTGCATTTCAGCGACCACTTGGTCGAATTTCTGATATTTTGTCTAAAGATACCCTTGGTTTAACTATTTTCGAAAATCATATTTTAAAGTTCCAAGGTATCTTATTCTTTGCGAAAATTGCAAGAGTTTGAAATGCGGCCTAGGTGCGGTCACGGGCCGATGAAAACCGCGAAAATTTAGGTCAAAGGACGAAGCCCCGTGCACGGTGTAAAATAACCCAATGAACTTGAAACTTTACACAAACCTAGACCAACCATCTCATAAGAGAATTAATACAATATACATTCCAAACTACCTGGCTGCTTTCTAAAGCATGCAGATTCGTGTACGCTACTCAAAATGGCCTTGAAACTAATGCCTATTTTCATTGAAATAAAAGTGTTTCTGGTATGTAATTTTCTCTAAATTAAATCTCATATCTCGAAAGACGACGAAAAGAACTTTATTTGTGCCAAGTTTCAAGCTCTGATTTAAACTCTTTCCCACTCAAGGAAGATCGAATATGCGTGCGATACTTGCGACTCGCAATTCACGTCACGAATTATGAGATCAGAACCGATTCACAAACACTTGACATCTGGAGCCCGTAAATGTTTCCAAACATCACATATTGAGCCCTAAAACTAATCAGACGGACTGAAGACAGCCATTCAATGTTTTTCGATCCCAGATATCTTTTCTACTCTGCTCTAAAATAATATAGTTATTCCAGTCAATTAGCCTACGAAACATGTGCAACAAATTTGCATTAAAAGTAGTGCAAATCATACTTTACAGCTCCTTTATCTTCTCAGAAATGAAGTAGTCGATCAGTAAAATGGAGAAAGCGTGTAACTTTGTTCCTGTCGTGTTGTTTTGAGTGTTCGTGTTTCGCAGCGACGGCTCAAATCAATAAGCCATGTGACACTGAACAACTGTAACTCGATATTCACTTCGCTGATGTGGGTAACGCGCACGTGATCCTGGCCAGGCACTTGCGCATTTAGAAAAGTACTGCTTGTGGGTCAAGCTACGACTACCCTGGTGATGATGACCTTGACGAGCTTAAGGACTGTTCAAGAGATCTGAGAGCCCACCTTTCCAGCCTTTGTTTTTTTGGCCAAAAAAAAAAATCGACGTTCAAGTATTAGTGTCAGTTTTTGGTTTTTTGACTTACAGTAATGCAGATCCTGGAACGTGGATTTTTTGGGAAAAAAATCTGTCCATAACCACCATCCCCACGATTAAAAATATAAAATTTGTAACTTTGAGGGTATCAGAGTAGACCAACCCCACCTACCCCACCCCCCATCCCCCTGACGATAAGCGTCAATTGTGGTTATTGTTTACTTTCCTAAACAGGTTTTCTCGTTGTTCCTGTCGGTTTCTCTCAATTTTCGAGAAGATAGGAATCTTTCCAGCCTTGGTCTGTCTGGTGAAAGTCACGAAAACTAACTTATTGCTAGCGCAAGCGGGTGAGGGCTGTAACTACCTTATTACTAGCACGTGCGGGTGAGGGCCGTATTTGGCTTTTTCACAGAGTTGAAAGGAACTGGCAGGAACGGCGAGAAAACGGTCTAGGAAAGTAAACAATAACCACAATAGGCCTTATCACGGTTTTCGACGCCATTTTGACGGGTAGGCAAACAGGCTTGAAATAACAGTGTTTGTATGGAAATCCGATGTCAAATAATTTTCATAAAACATCGCTTCTGAAAAATTCATGAATTGGAAACTTTTGGCACTAGGCCGGAAGGATTTTAAGAACAAAATTGGAGGGATGTAGCTGTGTCAGAAAGCGTCCAGTCGTGTTTTGAACTTTCCATACATTTGTCTGTATTGCGAACCAGCCGTGAACTGCTACTAAAAATAGTTCGCGGGAAAAAATACAGGGAAATGTATGGAAAGTTCAAAATACGACTGGACCCTTTTTGTCACAGCTACATCCCTCTAATTTTGTTCTTAAAATCCTTTTCCTAGTGCAAAAAGTTTCCAATTCATGAATTTTTCGGAAGCGATGTTTTATGAGAATTATTTGACATCGGATTTCCATACAAACACTGTCATTTCAAGCCTGTTTGCCTACCCGTCAAAATGGCGTCGAAAACCGTGATAAGGCCTATATTATTAACGCTTATAGCTAGGGGGGAGAGGGGAGGTCGGTGGGGAATTCACTACTATGCTCTCAAACTGATACAGATTTCATACTTTTAATTGTGAGGATGGCGGTTATGGATGTCTCTTTGTTTCTTTGTTTTTGCGAAAAAATCAACGTTCCAGGGTATGTGTAATTGAAGTTAAAAAACGAAACGACACTATAATAATACTTGAATTTTTTTCGCGGAAAGAAAAAATCAAAGCTGGCAAGATGGGCTCTCGCATCTGTTGTACAGTCTTTTAGCTTGACAAGGTTTTCATCACCAGGGTAGTCGTAGCTTGGCCCACAAGCAGTACTTTTCACTATTTACAGTCTCTAAAAGCGTAGCCTAGCCTGTACGCGCAGAATGCCTGGCCAGGATCACGTGCGCGTTACCCACATCACCGAAGGGAATATCGAGTTACAGTTGTTCAGTGTCACATGGCCTATTGATTTGAGCCGTTGCTGCTAAACACGAGCACTCAAAACAACACGACAGGAACAAAGTTACACGCTTTTCTCCATTTTACTGATCGATTACTTCATTTAAGAAGATAAAGGAGCTGTAAAGTATGATTTGCACTACTTTTTCATGCGACATCGAAACGGTATGCAAATTTGTTGCTCATGTTTCGTAGGCTAATTGACCGGAATAACTATATTATTTTAGAGCAGAGTAGGAAAGAAATCTGGGATCGAAAAACATTGAATGGCTGTCTTCAGTCCGTCTGATTAGTTTTAGGGCTCAATATGTGATGTTTGGAAATATTCACGGGCTCCAGATGTCAAGTGTTTGTGAATCGGTTCTGATCTCATAAATTGCGACCCGCAAGTATCGCACGCATATTCGATCTTCCTTGAGCGGGAAAGAGTTTGAATCAGAGCTTGAAACTTGGCACAAATAAAGTTCTTTTCTTCGTCTTTTGAGATATGAGATTTAATTTAGAGAAAATTACATACCAGAAACACTTTTATTTCAATGAAAATAGGCATTAGTTTCAAGGCCATTTTGAGTAGCGTACACAAATCTGCATGCTTTAGAAAGCAGCCAGGTAGTTTGGAATGTATATTGTATTAATTCTCTTATGAGATGGTTGGTCTAGGTTTGTGTAAAGTTTCAAGTTCATTGGGTTATTTTACACCATGCACGGGGCTTCGTCCTTTGACCTAAATTTTCACGGTTTTCATCGGCCCGTGACCGCACCTAGGCCGCATTTCAAACTCTTGCAATTTTCTCAAAAAATAAAATACCTTGGAACTTTAAAATATGATTTTCGAAAATAGTTAAACCAAGGGTATCTTTAGACAAAATATCAGAAATTCGACCAAGTGGTCGCTGAAATGCAGTTCTCGATTCTTACAGGCAGCCGCTCTTAAAGTTTCTATTTCGATTCTTGGTGCCGCAATTATTATAAGTGCGTGACAATTGATCGAGCTAAAACAGAATGACATGCATGTTATTAGATGTAAATTACACCTCCCCAAGCACTCCTTCGTTTGTCTCCGGCCAAACTTTGCCGTTGTAATTGTATGTCTGTAAATAACTTATTTACAGAGTCATTATTCCTGTTTACTGAGTCTGATGGAACTGACTCCAAGAAGCCCCGATTTAGAGAAGCAGTGAACGGTACAGCCTGCCGGTAAGTCAAGTGCATGTGCCATGTTAATAAGACCAACTTGCTCAATTCCTCAAATGACGTCATGTTAACTACCAGCTCAGTTCCTAGTTTCTAAGGCAGCCGAGTTCAGGGTCTTGCAAAACAAGTCATTTCCAATAAGGCATTTGTTTTGAACTTTACTTAATTACACTTATTGCTCTCACCGCTCTTGAACTTGAAGTTGCCACAGATACGTTGAACGAATTGATACAACAGAACATGGTTATGTAATAATCCTTTCAACAAAACGGACAAAAGAGAAATGTAGTTTGCATCAAGCCCTTTTACAGGGATTCCGTGTCTGTCAGTGGAAATTTATGTGCGGAAGATATCATGGTTAGAGAAATTAAGTACAAATGGGAAAGTTCTCAAACTTTCTCTTTTTCTAGGAGCGTCCTTGGTGAAACAAAGCACATTTGATAGGATCTCCGGTCATCATCTAACTAAATGGCGGAGGGCGAGTCAGAAGATATAGTGAAGCACATGCAAGAGCTTAGCATTGCGAAAACAATAGGCGATAGAGAGTGGGAGGGACATGCCTACTCTAAACTGAGTGATATTTATTACGGTCAGAATAATTTTAAACAAGCCATAGAGTATCTAGAACTAGATCTTAATATTGCTAAGGAATTAGGGAACAGGTCGAAGGAGGGAGTAGCATATTGCAATCTGGGCGCTGCTTATCACCGTATAGGTGATTTTCAGCAAGCCGTAGAGTGCCACAAACTACATCTTAGTATTGCTAAAGAATTAAGGAACAGGGATGGGGAGAGAAGAGCCTGTTTCAATCTGGGCGTGGTCTACAACAGTCAGCGCAATTTTAAGCAAGCCATAGAGTATCAAAAGCTAAGTATAAATATTGCTAAAGAATTAGGGGACAGGGAAGGGGAGGGAATAGCCTATGGCAATCTGGGCAATGCTTATGTAGGTCTGGGTAATTTTAAACAAGCCATAGAGTATCAAGAACTACATCTTAATATTGCTAAAGAATTTGGGGACAGGGATGGGGAGGGAAGAGCCTATGGCAATCTGGGCATTGCTTATCAAGGTCTGGGTTATTTTAAACAAGCCGTACAGTGCCACAAACTACATCTTAATTTTGCTCAAAAATTAGGGAACAGGGATGGGGAGAAAACCGCCTATGCCAATCTGGGCGGTGCTTATCACAGTATTGGTGATCTTGAACAAGCCTTTAAGTGCTGGAAACTATGTCTCAGTATCGCTCAAGAAATTGGGGCCAGGAATTCTGAGGGGTACGCTTTTGGACACCTGGGTGAGGCCTTTTTATCCTTGGGTGATTTTGAACAATCCATGAAGTACACGAAACAAGGTCTTGGTATTTTGAAAGAAGTGGGTAACAGGGCTGGAGAGGGATACTTTTATGGCAAATTGGGCAATGTGTATTCCAGACTAGGTAATTTTAAAGAGGCAATTAAGTGTCTCGAACAAAACCTTAGCATTGCAAAAGAGTTAGGGGAAATTGTTCAAGAGGCAAACTCATGCTCTTCACTAGGTCATATATATGAATGGGCGGGTTCTTTGAGTTTGGCAATTGATTATTATCGATCGAGCGTAAAAATCTTTGATGACTTGAGAGGTCCTCTTCAGTCAGAAGATAAGTGGAAAATAAGCTTTCGTGATCTCCACCAGTGTACGTACACTTCGTTATGGAGAACTCTTGTGAAGACTGGAATGACTGACGAGGCTTTGTATACTGCTGAGCAAGGACGAGCACAGGCCTTGATCGATGTTTTGAAAAAACAGTATGGAGTTGACTCATCACTGTCCGCTTTACCTGAACCTAAGGAGACAATTACCTATATATTAAACAATTTAACTAAAGAAACAGTTTTTGTTGCACTTAATGAAAATGCGATCAGTTTTTGGTTGCTGCGAAGAGGGAAAGAGATTCTCTTTAAGCAAAAGGAAATAGAACCTGATAGTTGCAAGTCGCTAATAGATGCTACTTTGAGAGACATTGCTGTAGGTGTTCGGGTAATGTGCGAGGATCGGTCAATGGATGAAGTATGTGATGACCCGCCGTCCAACAGAGAAGCTGCTGAGGAAACAGACCAATCACCGACCTCCTCAGTCAATTCTTTGCGCCAGCTGTATGATGTTATTATTGGCCCCATTGCAGACTTGCTCGAAGGTGACCAGTTACTCTTTGTTCCAGATGGTTCATTTTGCCTGGCTCCTTACTCTGCGCTTAGTGAATCGATCAGGATTCACATCATTCCCTCATTGACCGCTTTACGACTGATCGCAGATGCACCCGAGGACTTTCACAGTAGGAGTGGGGCGTTGCTCGTGGGAGATCCATGTTTGGAAGAAGTTACCAACCTGTTTGGTAGGCCCGTTTGGAAGCAGCTTCCATTCGCCAGAAAGGAAGTGGAGATGATTGGAAAACTTCTAAAGACCACACCTCTCACCGGACGAGATGCGACTAAAGACGAAGTGATGAAAAGATTGGAGTCGGTTGCTTTGGTGCACATTGCCGCACACGGGAGTGCTGAAACTGGAGAAATTCTTTTGGCCCCAACCCCAGGCTGGACATCCCGCATACATGGGAAAGAATACTACATTTTAACAATGTCAGATGTGCAAGCCGTTCGTCTGCGAGCAAGACTCGTTGTGCTTAGCTGCTGTCACAGTGGCCGGGGAGAAATCAAGTCTGAGGGCGTGATTGGTATCGCGCGGGCTTTCTTGTGTGCTGGTGCTCGCTCTGTTCTGGTGTCACTCTGGGCGATTGATGACCATGCTACCATGGAGTTCATGAAACACTTCTACCAACATCTGGCGGATGGAAAAAGCGCGAGTGTGGCTCTTCACCAGGCTGTGAAATCCCTGCGCGAGTCAGAGCAGTTCCGTGACGTGAAGTACTGGGCTCCATTTGTGCTGATTGGTGATGACGTAACGCTTGAATTCGGAGAAAGGAAATAAAACAGAATGGTAAGTTTAGTTTGTGTTTAACTTTAGACAGAAGTAATTTTATGATAAACAAGGACAGCTAACTGCAAAAAAACTCTATTCTTGCCACAGGAATAGTTGTAAAATCTGTCTAAATATTATTTTAATTACCAAGCCTGCCGCTGTTTATTAAAACGAGGGGATAGCTTTAAGAAAGGATGCCATGAGAAGATGTTCGTTTTCGTGTTTCATTGGTACCATGCGAAAATGCCTTACTTTTCATACACTAGCCTTTTCCAGGCGTTCAGGAAATAAAAAGCATCGTAAATAACATTGCGTTCCCCACTATTTTGATCGCCTGTTCTCGCACTGGTTAATGTTTCAACCGTTTGAGATAAAGAAGGAATGTTACCATTTCCCCTCAGATTTTTAACAATGCTACCTTTGAACTTTATGAACTTAATGACCTTAATGGAAGTCAAACTTCCGTTGAACGTTGTTTTCAATTGAGGCACAAGGAGTCTCGTTAAATAAGGGAAATTATTAATGTGTTGCTTAAAATATGTCGTCGGCTTCGTGGGTATTGTCTTCAATTTTGTTCAATTCTTCAAACAAAAAAAAATTAAGCGCTTCACCTGAATTCCGCAAACGTCTAAATTTAGAGCCTCAAGCGAAAGTAATCCCTCACATATTTTTTGGTTGGCAGAAGTGTCATCATACTCAAGACAAGAGAGGACTACTAAGCGAGTCTGAGTGATCCATTGATGACGTCCATTTGGTGTGATGCAAACTATTCCTGGAACTTGTATGTAGTGTAAATATCTTAGATACAATGGCCGGATAAAAAAATGAAGTTACTGCATTAAGCCTTTGCTTTTGTGGTTTGTAATATATCCGGAGAGAAGGACATGTACAGGCTTGTTTTTAGTGCGCATTTTCCAAAATGGCACTTCACTTTATGAAGTTTTCAAAACGTAATTTTTCTTCTTTCGATGTAACGTTAAGAAAACTGGACACATGAATTTGACGTTACATTTAATTTTTTAGAGCTGCTTAACAAATAACATACCAACATTGTAAAGATATTTTGAAGTCATTTTATTAATTTTTTGAAGTCGTTATTCGTTTTAAGACAATATTGAGAACAACGTTTTACTTATTTGTTTATTCAGAAAAAATATAGTTACTAAGGCCAAATTTAACGGTTTATCTACCCATATTTAGAAGCAAGAACTTTAATTTTTTATGAATGACGTTTCTAGTGTTTTCAGTTTCGCATGTATATATGAAACCTGATTACAAGAGGGTGAAGACTCAAATACTAAAATAAAATACTTCTCACTAACTTGTGTTTGAATAAAAACAACAAGTGATGTAGTTAGCGTTGACAGGCTTAATAGGCTCAGAAGAATGATGATGCAATTATTATCTTAGAACTGATCAGGGCTCGGTTGTTTGAAATCCCATTAATTTTGAGAGAACAACTTAAGAAATATGCTGGGTTTTTTTTTCAAATGATTTCTTTTTGCTTTTTACAAGATGCCATAATCGAGTGATCCTCTTATTTGTTTCGTGGAATTATTTTATCTTAAGTCAAACATAAGAAAATGCTTTTATTATAACAGTTTTTTCTTTTCAGAGTAGACGTCAATTCTAAATTAGCGCAATGGTCTTTTAAACAACCTGGCGCAGATCTTTTCATGTACATATGTAAGTAACTAGGTAAATAAGTAGGTATAGAGCATTCTTCAATTGGGTGTCGAAGTAATTTCGCGTTTGCTTTGGTTTTGCTTTACTATGCGGCTTTCTGATTTGTCAGCAAAACTCGCGGCACTTTCTCAACCAATGGGAAGCAAAGCCAAAACCAATCGTGCCTTGATGTCCAACGTTTTCCCGCGCTTGGCCAACTGTTACAGGTTACATGTAATTGCTTTGAATTCTGATTGGTTCACCGGACTGTTTACGTCTGTTGTGATTGGTTAGAGTAATTACTTTGCGTTTGACACGTTCTTATTTGAAAACTGCTCTATGAAGTCAGTAAGTAAGCTTGCTGTGTTTACATGATACCCGAACGCCTTTCAAACCGGTGGATTCGTTTCCATAGTAGTATTCATTATCAGTAAAAACGATATGAATTTTCAACCAAAAAGTTTTACCCGACAAGGAATCTCACTATTTTTGCAGGAAAATTCATTCCGGGGTCTTGTAAACGGGACATGACTGTTTGCTTCATATTTCTGTTAAGTTTCAACATTTCGTTACAAAATAAAACTTATAGCTTCATCAAACCTGCTTTTGTTAATCCAAAATCAGCAGGTGTTCAAGTCGTGCGGGAATGAAAGTCTAACCGGTATCGTGTAAACCTCCCCATTACAGAACAATTAGTGTAGCGAATATAATAAGTGAGACTGTTGAAAACATTAACATTAAAAAAGTGAATTCTGTAAAACGTGTTTGGTTTGAGAACAGTAGAATCCAAATATTTTATTTCATTTATTTTAAGCTGAGGGGGAACCGTCGCGGAGATTTTGCTGTATGTTGGCCAAAACAGCTTAAATATTTCACAAAGAACCTCATGAAATCGCTCTTAGAGCAGCGGGAGGAAAGTTTGAAATGATTTCTCCAGGTGAGAATAGAATACAATCAGTTTTAAATTCACACGAGGAACTTCAAAAGATTGGTCAATTTTTTTCAAGTTTTAATCCATTTCCATCTGGGCCATCTGCAGACAAAAATGATTGACCCTAGTTTTTGTTCCCTAGAAGGATTATTTGTAAAAAAAAATTGAACCATTATTTTAATGGTCCCATCCGATTCAAATATTTTTTTCGCTATTCAAAGTGGCACTTATAAAAGGTGACACTGCCCCTTTAAAGACCTCCGAAGCCACCGTTAAGGTCCTTCTTGGACAGATTCATACCCAGTCACCATTTCTATGTTTGTGGGTCGAGAGAAGAGTGGCCTTAATCCAATGTTCGCGCGCCATAAAGATAAAAATAGCGACTGTTTACGAGCATTATCCTTAGGTGGGTCACGAATAGACCAGCTTACAACTGAGCAAACAAAAGAAATCAAAAGCCTTTCAGTTTTACGTGCATAGGGAAGACTGGAACAGCGACTATCTTTCGACGTACCATCTTCGACATGCTAGATAAACAGCTGAAAGACCGTTATGAGAATTAAACACTTATTGGCTAAAAAAACTGAACGACAAATTAACAACAAATGCTCACCTAAATTGGCTGATAAATGTATCAACTTGAAATTTTGGATGACTCTCGGAAACTTCCGGTATAGATTTCGGCCGTTTCGTTCTCATGTTAAATTTCCAAAACCACCGATTTAATTATCGATCTCGGATTGACTTCTAAATATCCCCCACCACGTCACTCTGAAGACATATAAACCCATCTCCCTTACCCAGAGTCGAATTCAACGGTAAATTAATCAGTTGTGTTAAGGAGCTAGCTCCGCCGCCAAAACTTTATTTCGCGCGCGCCTACAATACCGCCAGCTACGCAGGCTACTGTAAAAAAAAAAAACAATAAATACTAAACTTGCAACAGCAAGAAGGTGGCCGCGGCCGCTTAATAGAGGTGGCCGTTGAATAGAAGTATCGAATACAGCATTTTACTGACAAATAATTTGGGACTTTGGAAAGTGGCCACTTAATGGAGGGTGGCCGCTTAATAGAGGTCGGACTGTATAAAAAAGTTTAATATCAAACAATGGGTCCCACACCCCGGGGAGCATGATTTTCAACGCCGCGTTTACTGCCGGTGTGTCTCGTAAAAGGTGGTTTAATTAGTCTCCCTGTTCCAAGATGCAAGTCTCCGGCTTTTGAGGTGAGGGTGTAGCACGATACGAAACTTTTGCTTGAGGCAGGGGACCACACGACGCAAAATAAACTGTTCTAAATACGTTCCGTTGCCGGATCTCTTGCAGAGAAATGCACGTGCCAGACGTCTCTTTACGTGTAAATAAACCGAACTGATTGCAGGGCTGACACTACGGCAAAGGGCTTATTTATTAGGGGCCAATATTTCAACTAGTA
Source organism: Pavona decussata (assembly GCF_977016875.1). Classification (NCBI taxonomy): domain Eukaryota; kingdom Metazoa; phylum Cnidaria; class Anthozoa; order Scleractinia; family Agariciidae; genus Pavona; species Pavona decussata. The sequence continues at coordinate 399,399 of NW_028145463.1, forward strand.
CAACTAGTCTTCTTCAGGGCCAGAGTTACAATGAGTTACATTTAAACGTAAGCATAAACAGTTAAAGGTTAACACGATACGTTGTATGAGCCTCTCTATAGGCACCCACAGTCTTCGTTTTTTTCGCTATTTTTTAGCCTGCGTAGCTGGCGGTTTTGGTGGGCGGTAAAGCCGGGCCAAAACGAGTGGTGCAGCTGCGGGTAAAATGTGGAGAGAACCGTGACAGTCGCGGCGAAGCCGCGTCAACGGGCGGCTTTGCCGCAATTTTCTCTTTGCCCTCGCCCCATTTCTCCGCGGCTTCGCCACTCGTTTTGGCTCTCGTGCCCGGCTCGCCGGTGAGCCCACCCATAAAAACCGCCAGCTACGCAGGCTACGTTTTTTTTCGCAAACCTTCGTTTTTTTAGGAAGATCTTCGTTTTTTCGGATTGAAATGGTTTAAATGTTCTTTCAGTGTTATTCGCAGTTGATAAATATTTCACTACAATAGCAAATTGCATAATTCACTGAAACAATAAAGGATTGTTGGATTCTTTGGCGACGTTTTAACCCCATTTTAACATGCTAGCAGCTGATGAGATTCCAAGAAATCGAGACTGCAGTCTTGCATGAGAAACAACATTAGACACTCACCAGAAGAAATTTCACCAGCATCCTAGAGACTCACAAGAGAGTTGTCTATCGTAGCTTCGAATATCTGCTGCGGATGCGAGCTAAGCCACAAAATAATGGAGGTACATTTCAGCTCTAAGAACACAATAGCTGGTTTTCAGATAAGAAGCAACTCAGAGAGCTAAAAGACAGCGCAACAAGCTATTGATCGTTTTCAGGTCACGTCACGCATTGGCCCGCCGCCATATTGGTGTACCACTTTTGATTGCGTAATACGGCATTGGTAGGTCACAACTGCAATTCCAGACCGGCCAACTCTTCCCGGTTTTCCCGTTTTTCATCAAATCTCCCGGTCTCCCGGTTAGACCACCAAATCTCCCAGGAAATACCTACCGTGGCCTTTTTCAATTGTTTTTTTTTATCATTAATTTCATTATTTTAAGACGTCAAATAGGAAAATAAAACAAGAAGTGGATTTATTATATGGCTGGCTCCGCGAGCGGGCAAGATGAGTCAAATCCTGCGCTGTGATTGGCTACCCGAGCGGGCAAGATGGAGCTATCTTGCCCGCTCGGGATTACCCGTTGCCCGTTCGCTTGGCATCGAAAGTTTAATCCCAACAACAATGCAATCTTTTCTTCGATTTTGTCCTTGTTTTGGGGGAAAACGCTCACTAAAAAGTTCGGTAAACTCTCAACATTTACCTAAACGAAAGGAAAGATAATGGAATCGTCCTGGTGTAGTGAAAATGTTGTTTCAGCTACAATGAATGTGAGTTGCTCTGCGTGTAGTATTTTAGATAGAGTTGATTTTGTAAAAACAATTGTCTCAAGTCGAGTGCCAAATTGATAAATTCTCTAGGTTTGCAATGACTGTATTTAAATCATAGCGTAGTGGAAGATGCGTTAAGTGTTTAGAGCAGTTCAGAAAAGTATTTTTCTCAAATTCGCCGAAGAAGCTCACCTTTTTAATTTAGCCGCGTCTTGCTTGTTGTAAACAACAAAACCTTTATCAAAGTTTCGCCCAGTTTTCTGATTTACCCGCTCTTTTTTTCGGCTTGTGTTTGCATATAATCTCAAAATCTATTGTTTCATTCAAGAATTAATGATTGGAAGCCGAAAACTGTGTAAAAATGTTTATTATTTACGCCACCGTGCGATCAGCTGAAAATGGCGAGTTTGCCGGATTCTATTCAAATCTTCCCGCTCTTGCGAAAATCTAAATTTTTCGTTCTCAATAATTGTATACTCCCTTTAAGCCATTATAAAGTTAAAGCCCTAAGATAATTTAGGATTCCTTGTTTTCCACGATTACATGCTAATGCAAAAATGTGCTGAAAATAAATCTTGCACCGGCCGGCTATGAAGAATTTCTTTCCGAGTAGACAGGTTTCATGTCCTGTTTTGTTTTGTTGTTGTAGTTTTAACTTGAAGGTAAAGCCATATAATAAATCCTTTATTGAACAAGGTTGTTCGGTCAAGATGGCTGGATATTGGCCTCGTTCTTTTTTTGCGTTTTTATGGACCTCGACTTCGTCTCGGTCCATAAAAACGCAAAAAAAGAACTTGGCCAATATCCAGCCATCTTGACCTCACGCTTGGTCAATAACGCATATGTATTGTTCCCACTAGAAAAAATGGACTTACACAAAAGCGAATCAAGCTCCGAAGATAATTCGAAGGTTGCATATTCTTTTCCGATTTCTGAAAATGCAAAGAAGCTGGATTTGCCGATCAGAGATCGATATTTGCAGAAAATATCCAAAATCGGAATCGATCCAGTGTTGATCGAAGGGAAGCACTTTCAGCCTGACTGTTTACCTCCGGTCGAATCCACAGATATCTTGTGTTATCTCGTTTTGGAGACAAGCTTCTACACTCATTATTTGACATCTGCTGCTACTTTTTTTTTTAATCCACAGTGTATTCTTTTGCGAATTCAGCGATTGTTTGATCTTTTCCATGCGATTTATAGTTTTTGAGTTTTGACGTTGCACGCAGTGTACCAAGCTGTTGCATTCATTTGCCTCTCTCTCTCTCTTATTATTTGTGCTATGGTGCTACTTTCTTTTAATGGATAATGTCTTCTAATCCGAATTCAACGAAAGTTTAAGCTTTTTCATACGTGTGTACTTTAACGATAATTGACTTACGCGTTCACAAGCTTTTGCATTTCTGATTTGCCTCTATCTCTCACATTATTTGACCTATGCGGCTACTTTTTTTTAATTCACATTGTATTGTTTGCCAAATTCAGCAATACTTTAATCTTATTCATACAATTTATAGTTTAACGAAAATTTAGTTACGCGTTCACAAACTGTTGCATTCATTTGCCTGTATCTCTCTTATTATCTTTCCTATGCTGCTTCTTTTTTTTTGTAATCCACAGCATATTGTTTACGAAATTCAACGAAAGTTTAATCTTTTCCATACGATTTATAGTTTTTGAGTTTTGATGTTGCGCGCACAAGTAATTAAAATTTTCCGACGTGTAATATCGCAAACCCGAATATAACGCAAATTGCGCTACGCGTTCACAAGCTGTTGCATTCATTTGCCTGTATCTCTCTTATTATTTGTGATATGGTGCTACTTTTTTTTAAATGCATAGTGCATTTTAATTCAAATTGAGCAAAAGTTTAAGCTTCTTCATACGACTTATAATTTTTGAGTTTTGACTTAGCGCGTACAAGTCATTAAATATTTCCGGTGTGTAATTTAACGAAAATTGGGTTACGCGTTCCCAAGCGGTTGCATTCATTTGCCTCTATTTCTCTCATTATTTGTCCTATGCTGTTCATTTTTCTTTTAATAGACAGTGCATTCTTTTTTAAATTCAGCGAAAGTTTAAGTTTTTTCCTACAATATATAGTTTTTTAGTCTTAACTTAGCGCGCACAAGCAATTAAATTTATCCGGTGTGTAATTTAACGAAAATTGACTTACGCGTTCACAAGCTTTTGCATTCATTTGCCTCTATCTCTCACATTATTTGACCTATGCGGCTACTTTTTTTTAAATTTACATTGAATTGTTTTCCAAATTCAGCAATAGTTTAATGTTATCCATACAATTTATAGTTTTTGAGTTTTGACGTTGCGCGCACAAGTAATTGAATTTTCAGTTCCGGCGTGTAATTAAACGATAATTCAGTTACGCGTTTACAAGCTGTTGCATTCATTTGCCTCTATCTCTCTTATTATTTTTGCTATGGTGCTACTTTTCTTTTAATTGGATAGTGTATTTTAATCCAAATTTAACTAAAGTTTAAGCTTTTTCATACAATTTATAGTTTTTGAGTATTATCTTAGCGCGCACAAGCAATTGAATTTTTCTGGTGTGTAATTTAACGAAAATTGACTTACGCGTTCACAAGCTTTTGCATTCATTTCCCTTGATCTCTCACATTATTTGACCTATGCGGCCACTTTTTTTTAATTCACATTGTATTGTTTTCTAAATTCAGCGATAGTTTAATCTTATCCAGACAATTTATAGTTTTTAAGTTTTGACATTGCGCGTACAAGTAATTGAAATTTTCCGGCGTGTAATTTAACGTAAATTGTGCTACGCGTCCACAAGGGTGTGTATTCATTTGCCTCTATCTCTCCTATTATTTGTGGTATGGTGCTACTTTTTCTTTAATAGATAGTGTATTCTAATCCGAATTCAACAAAAGTTTAGGCTTTTTCATACGATTTTTAGTTTTTGAGTTTTGACTTAGGGCGCATAAGTCATTGAATTTTTCCGGTGTGTAATTTAACGAAAATGAAGTTACGCGTAGTCACAAGCGAAACTTTCTTGTGTCCCAAATGTAATGTTGGAACTCAGTCAATACTAAATTTATCCCAGCTTTAAGCCGCTCTTTCTGAAACGAAGTGCTTCTCGCAAACACGATCGTGCTCTAAGATCTCTTCGGTGAGGTCGTCATGACTTATCGCTGAAATCCAGCGCGATCTTCTCTCCTCTGACAATTCTTGGGCTTTTTAACCTTGATTTGTAACGATGGAAGGCACCCTTGCAAAGTATATCCTTTTATCTCGTCCACTTTTCCTGCCACAGCCAACAATCAGACACAAAACCATGTTCTTCGCTAGCACCGCTACTAGTTTGTTTACAATTTTGGTACACCAATATGGCGGCGTGGCAACGGTAGTCAAGGATTTGGCCACGTGAGTGAAAACGATCTCTAGCTCTCGGAAGCAAGAGACAACAATGATAAGCTTTGTAAAGACGAGGATCTGTTAGCCCTTATATCCGTGCAATCTTCACGCAGCGAGATACAATAGCAGTAGCATTAATTCAGAGTTAAGAAATATCCACGGATCCTGTATCTTTAAAGATAGCATTTATTTAGCGCTACCTAAAAATCTTGAAGTCAATCCAAGCCGATAAGCCTTAACAAATGCCACAGACCTAGCATACACAATGGCATATTAAAATCTAATCCTTACGGCTCTGAGTGATCAGTAAGAAACCCTCCATTCAGTATATTTGAGAATTCCCCCTCACGATCAAGACAAACACCATTAAGAGCGGTCGCATCACATTTTGATCTAAAGGGAAGATTCTCTTATGCAAAAGGAAAATCGCTTAAAGAATTGCTTGTAAAACTAAAACTGAAAAGGCTTTTATCAACACAACGGACACACAGTGGGAGTCTCGCAGGTCTGTCAACCCCACTGATTTTAACACACACAAATGTGGTCAAATGCCAAAATTCAGAAATAACAGATATTTTCTGTAGTGTTTACGAGTTTTGACAGTTTTATATCTGAGTGTTTAATTTGATCACGCAAATTTTGGTCAATTTTCAGATCTTCGTTTCAATCTTGAGATCTTCGGTTTTTTCCGCGGTGATCTTCGCGTCTTCGATTTCTTCAGAAATACCCATAGGAAGGCTCTTACATGGAAGAGTTATCTTGAAATAAAAGTCAAGAATCGCAATTCTACTTAGGAATGAACATTTTGTCAGAATTGAATTTAAAATCTTCAATTTTTAATCTTTTAGCCTGATTTGACCAGTTCAGCTTCCTCCATTTTGAAATCCTAAAGTATGACCATTCAAATGAAAGCTACTGAGCAGCACTTTTGGTTTCCAGTGATACTGTTTGGTACCGTACATGGTGGTTCTAACTTTTGAGTCCGTGGAGAAAATCTTGAATGTCTCCAATATTTGCGGAAACTGTAGACCATTTTTTTATTTGTCAACTTTCATAAACCAGACGTTAATGTTTATCCTGGGTTAGCCTAATCGTACTTGGAACGACTACTATGATGGATGCATCCTGGGAGATTGACTTCTTGGTGTCTGCGTTCCACCGCCAAAATATGTCTTGGGTACAAACCGAAATATTTCACAACGAAAACGAAGACTTGTTAGTATGAATGGTTTCCAGTTGACTGAAGAGGGGAAAACCCATGACGATTGTGAAACAGATTTAAATGAAAACTATTCAGCACTGTCTTTTTTTGGAGAGATCTATTTAAAGGTGTAAACATTTAGCCAGTTTAGCAGGCGCTGTTAAGGCGGGGGTAAACCTGAAAGCCGTTTTCACGCCGCTTAAAATTGGTTTAATGAAAATATCTCGTTCACGTTTCAAGCAATCCAAAAAGTCTCTGCTCATCCCGTGAATCTGTGTTGTGGGGTGTTTTGTGAATTTTTGGTTGATTTTTGGGTATATTTAGGAGGAGATAATTTTTCTAAAAATATTGGTAAAATTAAGAGAAATAAGAAATATTGAAGATTTAGTGAAGTTTTACAATTAGAATTTGTAGTTAATAATTAATAGACGGAAACCAAGCTAGTCCACTAGCAACCTGGGGTGCTCTTGGGTGGGTATCAACTGTCCAAAAATCATTTTCTTTCTTTTATCCCTTCTTTAAACCTCTTAAACGTCCGTTCAAATTCACGTTTACCCCCACCTTAAGGTAAAGGGAAATCAGACGCGCGCGCGAATTGCTTGGAACCGCGCGCGTGAGCGTTTGCGCTCCCCTCGCTTCTCGCGCGTGCCCGATTCCCTATCCCCTCCCCTTTTCTTGCACCAGACACGCTGGCTATCTGACAAATTCCAATAGCTCCAATAGAAAAATCCAAGAAACAAAGACATTTATGGAAACTCGCAAATGTTTAAACGCAGATCTAAGAATTTTAAACGTGGTTTGAGAGTCATTTAAGGGAGTTTACGGTTTCGCTGGGTCAAAACGGTATCGCATTCTAGATAGAAGACAGAGGGAAGAAATTTAGAATTTTTTCTTTTGTTTTTTAGATTCCATTTTTATTCAGTTATAATCGATCATTACTACCATGCACTCTTTATCGGGGAAACTGCAACAATGGTATAAACAAAAACATAAGCATTGGTAAACAAGTTTCGGTCATTTTCGAGATTAAAAAGTTACCATATGATCTGCATTCAATGTAACCTGCTAAAAACAGCCCTAATTTCAGTTTCTTAGTTTGGGAAAAAGCATTTACAAAGGAAGAGATTTATGTGACTTCGTCCGTCACTTCATTGACAAAGAATTTGGACGGTCAGCGCTAACTAACTTGTGGTCAGTTTCATGTTTGTCGTTGTTGTTGCTGTTGTTGTTACTGTGTTGTTGTTGTTGTTGTTGTTGTCCAGACAATAGGTCATTTCCGAGTTGCTTTGGGCGTCATTATGAAAGCGAGGCTTCGTGAATAATTTTTAATAGAAAAATTAACTCTTCAAACAAACATAATTTTCACACGAAAAGTTCAGCTCAGCAACTCGTAAATGGCCTGATGGCAGCAGCCCTTGTTAGAATTTCTTTCATTTTCTGGGCTTCGATTCTCCGTTGACCAAAATAAACGAAGGTTTAAAAGACTGCCCAGCAGAGAATCCCGTAGGGAAGAAGCGCTGCCATCTTCAATTTGAACGCCTCGAATAGTTGAAAAAAAAAAACCCTTGATCTCCAAACACCTCTTTTTTTGTCAGTTAGATTCCTGGCATGACCATGAGTTTCGACTCTGAAAGTTTCTTACCAAAAAGCGCTCCTGGTAAATTAAAGCACGTCGGCACCTTAGTATGTTTTGGTTGATTATTCCCTTAACTAAACCGTTGGAGCATAGCCCTCGGAATTTTTGTGGTGGTGTATGATATGATATTATGATATCCTCCGATACCATTTTTCAGACAAGGCCTAGCCTGTTCTAAGAACTGGTAACTTTACGCAGCGAATAAAATGTATTGGTTGATGTACATTTTATCAGCTGGATAGCAATTAAATTTATCCACTGGAGAGAGTTGTCCACTCTTTGAACAACCAGGTGAGCTGGTCTCTAAAATGGTTTCCAGAATCCATTCCCGTTTCTGTAAAATCCATACCCGTTTTTAAACTTTCAGAGCACAATGCTAAAAATTCCTACCCTCTTTCAGACCAAAACAACTCAAAAATCATACCCTTTGGGGCCGCATGCACATACCGATACAGCTTACATAGTAGAGCGTCCTCCCCCCCTCCCTGCACATACCGATACAGCTTACATAGTAGAGCCCCCTCCCCCCCCCCCCCCCCCCCCGCCATCCCCCTCTCCTGGGCAAAAAAGTTTTAAAAATGTGAAAGAAAGTAAAAACAAGAGAAAAAGCAGCAGCAGCATATATTGTTAGTGTCAGCTTTAGGCGCGATTAGATCATCATATAACCAAGAATGATCATGATTCGGTACAGGCTCTCACACGTGGTTTAATTGCAGATACCCGAAAGCGAAGCACCTGGAATTCGAAAACACCTTGAAGTTCGAAAACAAAATAATCATTTATTTTAGCTCGTTGACAAACATCACACATTTTCTTCAAGGGTTATTCCCTCTCTTTGTAAACAGACCATTTGTCCATGAATTGATATATAGAGGATATTACACGGCGACGCGAAGATAAGAATTTTATTTTCGAATGGTAAAAACAACTTTTTACGGACGAGCGCGGCGAGTGAGTAAAATATTTTATTTCATATATACTGAGATTTTTGCATCAAATTTTGCTGTGTGAAAAAGCGTTTCGGATTTTACTTCAACCAATCAGAGAGGCGAAACGAGTTTCTCACACTTGAAAAAATCGTTTCGTCCAATCACAAACCACGGTTTAAGCGAATTGTGTTTTCGCGGGCTTTTTCGAGGTCATCGCGGGTGGCTTTGTCGGGCAGCTTTGACAAGATAATATTTTCGGTGTACTCGAGTTGTTCGTAATTCAAACTTATCAAGAGCTAGGAGGTATTTTTGAGGATGGCTGAACAATTAAGAAGATTTGTGTCTCTAGACAAACCTATAGACAAGTTTATCGAAGACCAAAAAAACAAGAACACTTTTTCAAAGACACGAAGAGATGTAAGTTTGTTGATTGAGTTTCTCAACTCCAAATATGAAAGCAGAAGAATCGAGGAAATCCCGCCAAAAGAGCTTAATGAAGAGGTTTGGTAAACATGTACACATAGCTCTCAAGTGTTTTATTGTTATAATGAAAGTACACAAACGCATCAAGCGCGTGCTTGAATCATCAGACGAAGACAGCCCTACGCAGTGACATCTAAACTTTATTGGCTTTACCAATTTTGGATTTGTTTCTTTTGTTATTTCCTTATTTAGTTAAGAATTGAAATGTTTGCTATCCTTTGCACCAGTTATGATTTTTGATTGGTGATATTTTCACATGTCGATTTTAGTAAAAACTTAATTTTTCGAAGAGAATTTAATACAGGAGCTTTGTAATTATTTTAGAGAACCAATTAAAGCTGGATAAATGAAAAAATCTCAGTATGTATAAAATAAACAAATTACATCATGGAAAGCGCTTTGTGCGGGACTTTCACACTCGTTGGTTTTGTATCAGAAATCTCACTCGTTCGCTGCGCTCACTCGTTCGATCTCAGATACTTCACCAACTCGTGTGAAAATCCCGTACGTACGCGCTTTCCATGAAGTAATCTCTATGTTTTTAACAAGAGAAAATGAAATTCATATCTTCGCACCTCCGTGTAATATTCTCTTTTTTATTATATAGACAAATTTATCGCTCGCCATTTTTCACCGACTGTTTTCACAAACAACCGAAAAAGCGGACAATGACGTCATCAATATCCTTACTAGTGAGGATATGGAAAATACACCTCTCGGGTCCCGGATGTAGTTTCGTATGAAATTTATGTACCATTGGTGTATTTTTCCAGTAAAACACTCGTGTCTGATGTTTCGCTAGATTCGTGGCGCGGCCACACGCAGGGATGGGTCGTTGACCAGACGTGAAAAGGAGTGATTTTTGAATGATTAGCTCAGGCCTACAAACAGGGAAGCATTACATCCGAAAACGAAGTATAGAGCTCGCAAACGAGAAAAAATAATACACCTAAAATACTAAAACTTGAAAACGAATCTAAAACCACTCCTTTGTTGATTTTGTTTGTTAAACGTCAATTCACGAGGAATAAGGCACATCTTTCGTTGATTTTCGAGGTGAGTAATTTCTTACTAGCTCCGAATTCAGTATTTGAACTTTCTGTTTCTGAACTCGGTGACGCAATTATAGTTATTGCTTGAAAGTCTAAAAATAAAGCTAAAAAGAAACCCAAAAATATAGAAGACTTCCGCCGTTATGCTATAAAAAGACGCGTCCTCATGTACAATCCTCGAATTTGTTCTGGACTTAACGAATGTCGCGCAGTTTTGATTTAATTTAAGTGAACTTTAAAGCAAGAGGTAAGTTACAAGCTGGCAATTTTGAGATTCCGTCATTCCTTGGTAGCTGTTAAACGTTAATTTTTCAAAGTGATTATAATCGTTGTGAATAACGTGCAATCTACACTCACTACCTTCGGTAAAATGTTTATCTCCACACGGCTCTTGCGTCGCCAATTTAATGTGATTTTGGAAACCATGTTACAAGACGAGTAACTTGATTATTTGTTTTTCGTTAAATTGCTTATTTGCTTGCAGAATCGTCATTTCAGTGTACTAAGTTGGTTGGAATTGACTCCAAGAAGGATCGATTTGGGAAAGCAGTCAACGGTAAGTCATCACGGCTTAGTATGATACTCGCCGCTTAAATAATCGTTCCTTTGCACATAAGCAGATAAGAGATACAAACTATTCACGTATTATTTGTGTACTTTGTTTAAGATCCGCTGCTTTAGTCTACGTTTTCACTGAATAACTCCAAAAATCCTCAAATTATGTTCCACTGCAATTTAATTTGCAGCCTCTCTAACTCACCCAACGAGTTACCATAGTTTCTGAGTCAGCCGAATTAAGATCAGTCTCACAAATGTTGTACTCATCCCTGACGAGACTTGTATTTTGAATTTTACTTACTTATGAAGGATATTAATGAATCAAGATTAAGGTAGCTTTAATTTTCCAGCCAGTAACGACACGGTACGGGCAATACACTTACCGGAAAATGTTCTCAGATTCAGTTGGGCGCTGAAGTCTAAACTGTATATTTCGCTTTGATATCTATAAAGTTTCAGACAAAACCCGGTTAGCTCTGACATCCGAATATGTAGTTTTGAAACTGTAAATATTCATCCCACAACGATGGATTGATCTGGGCGACATTTTTTATCTTTTTTGTTACCCAAGCACGGCTTTCAGTTCCAGTAACGTACACACTAAACAAGGCAACTCTCTCTTAAAGGAACGATTTGTCACCTTAATTTTTAGTGTCACTTTAAATAGCTATAACTTATCTTTGTTGCGATAGGAACGTTGAAATAATGGTTCAGTTTTGTTAACAATTAATAACCCTACCCGTTTACAGTATTAAAAATTATCTTTAGCTGCGGATCGGCTAGGATGGAAATAGATGGCAACTTGAAAAAAATGGCCAATTTTTCAAGTTTTTCCATGCAGTGTATTATAGAGGAATCGCCTAAAACTGTTTATAATTTGTTCTCCCTCGTAGAAATCCCTTAAATTTTCCTCCCGGTTTTCGAAGAATAATCTCAAGTTAGAGAAAAAACTTTTTGTCAAATATTTGAGCAGTTTTTTGTAACATACCACCCTTAGCTTGGTGCAGGAAAATGTGATCGCTTATGAGAAAATCAAGACAATAGGTCAAAAGCTGCATGGATCCACTAATTATTACTATTTATTGCCTTTTCAACTGAAATGAAGCAAATACACAAAGCTCCTTTGAGAAAAACTTATTCTAAATCAGGTAACTAGTACTACAGTACGCTACTCGCTTCTTCATTTTTCGTTTTTAAAACATGCACGTTGCCCTTCGAAATGTGCTCTTTGTTAAATCACTTAAAATCAGTTTACCCAAACAAAACTTCCAATTAGAATCGGTCACATATGAAATTCTATACATCTGGTTTCTTCGTGACGTTATATAACTTCTTCATGAAATCCAGAATGCGCGATTCAGTGTTTCTGTGTTTTCAATCGACAAGAGCATCATAGTGACTTTCGCGACTGCAGAGGACAACTCGTCGCAGCCCTGATAATCTGTGAACTCGGTAATACTGACTCGTAACTAAGATCAAAACTGATCCCGCTTTACTGTTCACACTGCCGGGACTGGTAAAGGAGGATCTTCACTGTTGTCATCTTTCTTCCGTAGCTACCTCTTTATCTCTATCATCGCTGTTTTTAAAAATGAGTTGCAAGAATCTGATATAACTGTTGAAGTTACCATGCGACCATAATCTAGCAGTACACGTATTTTTTCAGTTGTGTAAAAAATCTGTCAGCGTTATTAATTAGAAACTAAACTTTTGTGACATCTAAGTAACGAGAGGATTTCGTAACTCTTTTGTAGGTGGTCGCTATCCGGCAACACAAAACAAAAGAATTTGTCAAATTTCTTGGGCCCCGAAAGTTGTCACGGTCGATAAAGGAATTTTAGCATTGATCACTCACGAGAGAATCCTCGAAACAGTATTTTACTGAGGAAAAAATTTTTATTTACAAAATGGTCCCTCACGAGGTCGCTAACAAGAGAGTTTTTGAAACAGTATTTGACTGAGAAACAAAACGGTTATTTACAAAATGGTCCCTCACGAGAAGTCTTCGCTTATGAGGGAGTTGACTCAGTGTAATACCTGCTGTTTTGTGCAATAATGGAAGCAATTGGTATCGAGTAAAATGCTTGGTCTGTGGTTTAACATATCGTTCCCTGATGGTCCTTGATTTGGCAAACTAGAAATTACCCATTAAGCATGGATGTCGTCAACTTCAAACTTTCTGTGCTTCAAATTCTACTATTTAAAAATAACTTGATCAACAAAAGTCCTTCCTTTCAATTTGTTATTGTATGCTTTGGCTGTAATGATGCGCTTTTTATCGGTAAAGCATGTTGTAAGATACTTTTAGTGTAGAGTAGATGCATTATTGATAATACCCGATCTGTGAGAGAAATAAAGGGATAAGACATCTTCAAGAAAACTTCCGGGTGTTCAGGCAATGTCATCAATTGACAGAAAGGTTCGGGCATTTTGGTTTTAAAATCGCACTGATTTAAAGTGCTACTACGATCAAAACTTCATGTCACGTATGAAACAAAAATACGTTCTTTACAGCTTATCCGATGTGGCTGTACCTGTCTTGGTCACTGAAATGAAGTTTGGGCCCCGTAAATTGAAAATATTGAGCCTTGAAAAGTGGTGTTTTCGAGTCCGCCATTATGAATTTATGTTCCAGTGAGCCCGCGGTATGAAAGTGATTGGAGTTGCGGTATTTTTATTCAAACCTATTGTGTTTTTGTCGTGACGTAACACTCTCAACCTCTCTCTCTGGCGACGAATTTCAGAGCTGTTTTGACCACAGAAAGCTCTCCTGGATCGTCTTCGCATTATATAGGCAAAGGAAATGAAGAAGTCATGACTCTGTAGAGCTAGTTCCGTCTGAAGAAGAGGCCGCCGAATAAGTTCAGCAGCTAGCTCTTTTGCTACAAGAGAACCGGGAAGAGAAGGAAGAGCAGACTTTGCTGAGTCGTTCATCTCTCGGGTAAGATATTAGAGATAGAGATTGATATTTAGATGTGTTATTTGCTGTATTAACAAAACAGGCAAGCTTTAAAAGTGTAGTGCCTGAGAATCTGCAACAATTTCAGTTGACTACTAGTCAGTTCATTCCCCGGAGGGAGGCTACCGGAGACTCAGTTGAATTGAAATTGAAGTCAAGTTTAGATTTTTAGCTTTGCTTTCGAAAGTTTTGCCTTGGTGTTAAATTAGAGTGCACAGTTAAGTTTCGGTTCCGAGTAAGCTTACTGTTTTTGCGCTTTTTTATCATGGAAAAAGAATATAAATTGTAGTGAAAAGCTCCGTACAATGGCTTGAATTTAAGCTGATCGTTCCCTTGTAATTGATGCTAAGTTTCCTCTTGGTTCAATATTCTCTCAGGTGCAAATGTTCAAATTGCTCCCTTGAGCGACTTACCAAGCCTGGAGAGTGCTGGTGCTGCATGGACATCATTGTATCCAGATTTAAATAAGTACAGTAATCAATAAACAAATAAATTTGCAAGGCAACAACAATTTGCAATGATTTGTTTTCTTCCCTTGCACCATTATGAACAATGTAATAGTATTAACAGTCTTTTCTGTGTACATATATTTTTTTAAGGTGGCTTACATCATGTTAAACACCACTGCACTGGATGCTTTAACGCACTGAAGAAGTGACTAGCTTTATAAATGAAAATTTATTAAGGCATGCTTTCTGGTAACAAGCATCCACCTAGGCAAATGAGGGGAGGAAAAGTAGGAATTTTGCAAATATACATTGAAAACAATATTCTTGGGAGTTAAAGTTTGTGATTCAGGTATTAATTGAAATTTTTTTGCTTATTCTAATGAAGGGTCAAATCAACCTAACAACAAACATCCTTTGTCCTACATGTCTAAGGGCAAACCCCCAAGCAAGTCTTGAAGAGTTTGATACACTGTTGCTGTGGTAACAGTTCTTGTTACTTTCACTTTTGGTGCAGTGAGAGTTGGGCAAATGCATGCTACCAAAATGTAGTAAAGTTGAGACTGTCCGAGCCACCTTTGATTTTTTTTCTCAAGGTTGTTCTTCTTGATCAGTGTTTATTCTTAGAAAATATAGATTCAATTTCAGTTATACAACAACAAATTTATTGGTGAAACAAGATTCTGGCACTCTTTTTCAAATGAACATAAAAATAAAATTATTAATGTACTGCAGACGATGAACCATAAACCTTATTCCAAAATGGCTACCATATTAATATTGTTTATATTCAAATTAGTATTTATTTAAAACCACACCAAAAGAGAGAACATTTGAGTTGTGGTTGCTATACATGGCTCAGGAATGTCTGTGCTTCAGCTCCCTATTAGCAGGGAGCAGGGGGTGGGGGGGGGGGGGGGGGAGGTGGAGGGTCATGAAAAAATAAGCAGTGAAAAACAGAGGTTCACATAAATTTATGCTCTTGTGATCATAATTTATAGTATGACAGGAAGAGCGAGTTATATACAAAAGACAAAATAAAATTTGTTAATTTAAGTCATTATTTAACAAAAGCAAGACAAGTATTAAGTATTAAAATATTAATGTAAAGGAAATGTGTAGCATAATGGAGTTATATGATGCCAATGGGCTCGATAGATGATTCGAATTATGTTGGGGCAAAATGGTTCCAGTTAGTAACTTACAGTTTGCCTCCATTCTTGTTTTCTTTTTCTGGTATTTGAGCTACATTGTATTACCTGTTCAGGGGGAGGGTCATGAAATTTCATTTGCATCGCTATGGAGGGTCACATTATTTTCATTGCTCAATTTAAAATCTCCACCTCACTCCCTCCCTCCCCACTAATTTCTGACCAGTCCCTAAAACAGAAGCCTATGTAATGGAAAGAGTTACAAAGAGGAGGCATGATGAATGGTGAGAAAACAGTTTTTTTATTGATTCTATTTGTCAACTGGTGGTTGATGACAAAAGATCGAGAAAAGCCCTTGAGAAAGGTCAGTGCTCTTCAACTGCTAGTTAAGGAGGAGCACTGGCCTTTTCTTGGCTGTCCACATTTTTCACGTGTTGTGCTCTACAAGGCTTGTTTTGGCCTGTATTTAATAGTAAGAGCTGGGTTTTGACGTTGTTGCAACTCAGCGTCTGAAAAATAAATCAAAATTTAAAATACATTACCAATTGAATCTAATTGATAAGAAACAACTGAATGTGAGGTTTTATTACATTTAAAAACCTTTCTTAAAAAATTCAAACTATTTCTTCAAGGAAACCACTTAAAAGAAAGAAGAAACCCTTTTGTAAACGCCAAAGACCACCTCATCGAAAGCTGAGTAAAAATGGATAATTAAAGGGGTTTTCTTCGCGTTTGTTTGCACAGTTTTTGCCACAAGCTTTTGCACAAGCAAAGTAAACACAAGCTTACTCTTATCGCACTGAGATGTTTTGGAAATGCTTCGGAGGGAAAAGCTAGTTCCGGGAGCTAGTTGCACTTACATTATTTACTCGTTCAATCAAAGTTTAGTACTTTAGAAACGCAATATAAAATGCGTATAAAAATTTGACTGCTATTTGTATGGGTGCTGAACAAGGTATCGAGATAAAAACAATATTCATGATCACACATTTCGCCCACTTTACATAAGCTTACCTTTTGCCGCTCCTTCCCCTTCGGGGATTTTTTCAGGTTCACGATCTCCTGATCGCTTACCCTTTTCAATTTCAAAAGATCCAGGTGTAATTTGTGTTCACTGACTTGGGTGGAATGCCCGAGTGTCCCTCGAACTAAACCGAGAAAATAGCAAAACGTGCAAGACAACAAACTGGACCCACACATCTCTCGTTCTGTCGGCCGGACTCGCATGCAGCGCAATTCCTGCCGCTCGATTAGAGCAGTTGTTATACCACTGAACAACACAGCGACTTCCCACCAATGACAGAACGAAACATTTTTCGAAAACGTGTTCGAAACCGTATGAGAATTTAACCTCGTAGGGCTCGCTTGGGCTTCGAGTTGAGAGTTTGACGTCACTTGTTTTTCCCGGGTGACCCGGCCTCTGTTGTCATTGGACACCATCTGCCTTTGGTAACCAGGCCGCAGGAACATGGCGGTTTAATGGCGGATGAAAATCCGTGGAGTTTGAGCGCAAAAAAATCGCACATTCCTTCATCTTATGAAGATATAACTTGGAAATCATGTACTTTAGGACATAAACTACCAATCGACCGCAAATAAAAGGTATTCGAAAATTTGATCGTAGTAGCACTTTAAGGTAAACGAAATGCATCGTGGCGACTAATTCTAAATATTTATTTATTTATTGATGTTTGCCTACGTCAAGACGAAATGTTGAAAACTTAGCTTTTCAGTGGCCAAATGTACACAATTACATCCTGGGCAAAATTCCAATGTCTGTTGCGGTGATGTAACTATTCTTAATTTTTCAGTTTGCCTTGTGGTTTCTTCTGGGCTTCCTCGCCACCTTTATTTTATTATTATCTAACTGTCCCATGATTCCTTTTATTGTGGCAAAAATAAACTTGAAACTTGAAACATAATAAATACATTATAATAAATTACATGTACATTACAAGATACAGTCAGTCGGTTTTTGTTTTTGTTTATTTGTTTGTTTGTTTTTTAATGTTCATCTTGTGACAATTAAAAGTCCCAAAATGTTTTAGTTAACCGTTTACATGATACATTTGAAAGGTCTTTTTACTGCCACCTTTCTGAGAGCCTTTCCACGTCAGCTCTTGTTTCATTTTTGTTGAATTTCAGACGTCATCCAAAATATTTCGCCAAAGTTGTCAATTATCGTAAGAAAAAGCTTTGAGATATTCTACGTTTCTCGAAATCACGGTTGTATCGCCC
The DNA here is from genome assembly GCF_977016875.1 of Pavona decussata. Taxonomy (NCBI): domain Eukaryota; kingdom Metazoa; phylum Cnidaria; class Anthozoa; order Scleractinia; family Agariciidae; genus Pavona; species Pavona decussata. Next base: position 416,825 of record NW_028145463.1, read on the forward strand.
GCAAACTATTTTTAAATTTTAAAAGGAATGCGAAGTTAAATTTCAATTCTGAATATATTTTCTTTATTATGTTTCTACAAAGAAGAATATTTTCATTGGGTGATTGGCCGGCTATCGGGCTGTAATATTTTACTGCCGCTTCTTACATTTAAATCAGCTCTTACCTTTCCTTGTGTTAACTTTCCTCTTCCTATTTTGGCAGCCACTGATATTGGAGATAATGTCAGTAAACTGGATATTAATTGTTTGTTTTCAATTTTCTTATTTGTAGAGAGTTTCTATCAAGTTTCCTGACGAAACTCCGACAGCATTTTGTAAGAGGTGAGTTAGTAGCTTGTGTGAGGTTTTAACGGATTAATGTGTAAGACTCCCTGGTGTTTTTGAACTCACTCCCATTTGCTGACTGGGAAAATTATGTTGGCATTTGTCTGTTGAACGAAAATTTAAAACTCGACCTTGATCGTGCCACGCTATACACGTAGCAACACGTAGTGGCAGTATGAAACAGCCACTTAGTAACTCAAAAGATTTCTTATGACTCTTTGCGATGTTATTGAGACTTTTGTCGTGCTTGGTGCAGTGTTTCCTTGTCCTTCTATGGTCGAGGCTCAAAATGTCACGTCACAATCACCATTCCGTCATGTTATTAATTTTACATTTTGGCCAATCTTGGAAAGCTGTCAAATTCTTTCGTGCCAAATGAGTTCGGGTTTTCTTGAACAGGTGGCAATAAAGTGTTGTTAGGTTTAATTTCCAGTTAGGAGCTATTTAATTTATTCGGGGAGAATTTATTCCCAGTGTGGGAACATTGGATATTCAAACCAACCAACAAAATGGTTGAGTCAATATCGTGTCACGTTGTGGTGAACACACTGATGCACAGGTTCCTCACGCGCGCTTGCATGTCATGTATATGCCATGTGATAACTAAATTTGTTTACTGGGGATATAAGGGGTACGAGGAGAGCGCCTTGTATATTCAGGTGTAATGAAGATGTGATTGTCTGACGCCTGGGAGAGGGTGGATGGGCGAAACTAAGGCTCAAAGTATATTTACTTCTGAAAGTGTCGAGTACAAATACCTCATTATTCTAAATTCGAAAACCTTGCACCCAAAACTCAAAGTGAAGAAAACGAAGCTACCACAACTAGAAAGTGAAGCAACCGATACTGGGAAACGAAATATGTCGAAAACTCGTCAGCGAAGCACCTCAAATTCCAGGAATAGAAAAGGAAACGCCGAACTGACCCGAAAACAAAACTCTCGGTTATTTTTATTACTTCATAAACATCATGCATTTGCGCTTTTTTTAAAACTAGGTATTAAAATACTGAGTTTTTATCGGTACAACGAAGCACTTAAACCCAGAATGTGCTGTTCAACAGCTATTTCAACCTTTTTAGTCTTTGCTGTTTTTTGTTGTTGTCGTTGATTTTGTTGTTGTTGTATTTTTGTTTGTTTGTTTTTTGCCAGTCTGGATTTATTTTGGCTAATTAACCTTATCTAAGAAATGTTCTTTTATTAAAATAAGGGATAACTTTGTACTGTTATCCCTCTTCCTTGTAAACACCACCCAGTTCCTTTGTGAATGAATGGCTGAAAAGACGTTTCGTTTTTATGATGTGATGCTGTCTCGACTTGATGATGAGGGCTTTGTGAATTACTTGTTCAGGGATGCACACCAAAAACTCGAAGACAAGCCAGCCCAAAATAAAAGAATTTCTTCAAAGGTAAATCGAAACCACATGTTCCCTTTGTCTGTTTTCAAAGTCAACCCTGGACTAAAAATTGCTCCTCACTCGTGTAACTCTAATTATTCCGTAGAGTAGGTTGACAATTCTGTCAAATGTTTGAAATTTTATTTCTTTGATCAACATTAGTAACATTAAAAGTTTCTGTTTCGATTCTCGTTGCCGCAATTATTTTAAGCACGTGACAATTGATCGAGCTAAAACTGAATGACATGCATGTTATTACATGTAAATTACACCTTCCCAAGCACTCCTTCCTTTGTCTCCGGCCGCCCTTTACCGTTGTAATTGTATGTCTGTAAATAACTTATTTACAGAGTCATCATTCCTGTTTATTGAGCTGATGTAACTGACTCCAAGAAGCACCAATTTAGAGACGCAGTGAACGGTACAGCCTGCCGGTAAGTCATTTGCATGTGCCATGTTAATAAGACCAACTTGCTCAATTCCTCAAATGACGTCATGTTAACTACCAGCTCAGTTCCTAGTTTCTGAGGCGGCCGAGTCCAGGGTCTTGCAAAACAAGTAATTTACAACAAGGCATTTGTTTTGAATTTTACTTAATTTTACTTATTGCTCTCATCGCCCTTGAACTTGAAGTTGCCACAGATACGTTAAACGAATTGAAACAACAGAACATGGTTCTGTAATTATCCTTTCAACAAAACGGACAAAAGAGAAATGTAGTTTGCATCAAGCCCTTTTACAGGGATTCCGTGTTTGTCGGTGGAAATTTATGTGCGAAAGATATCAGAGTCAGAGAAATTAAGCACAAATGGGAAAGTTCTCAAACTTTCTCTTTTTCTAGGAACGTCCTTGGTGAAACAAAGCAGATTTGATAGGATCTCTGGTCATCATCTAACTAAATGGCGGAGGGCGAGTCAGAAGATATAGTGAAGCATATGCAAGAGCTTAGCCTTGCTAAAAAATTGGGCAATAGAGAGCGGGAAGGAAATACCTATTCTAAACTGGCTGATGTTTATCACAGTCAGGGTAATTTTAAACAAGTCATACAGTATCAAAAGCTACATCTTAGTATTGCTAAAGAATTAGGGAACAGGTCTAGGGAGGGAGAAGCGTATTGCAATCTGGGCGGTGCTTATCACCGTCTGCGTGATTTTCAACAAGCGATAGAGTGCCACAAACTACATCTTAGTATTGCTAGAGAATTAGGGAACAGGGATTGGGAGGCAATGGCTTGTTTCAATCTGGGCGTGGTCTACGACAGCCAGTGCAATTTTAAGCAAGCCATAGAGTATCAAAAGCTACATATTGATATTGCTAAAGAATTAGGGGACAAGGAAGGGGAGGGAAAAGGGTATGGCAACCTGGGCAATGCTTATTACAGAATGGGTAATTTTAAACAAGCCGCAGAGTTTCACGAACTACATCTTAGTATTGCTAAAGGATCAGGAAACAGAATTGGGGAGGGAGTAGCGTATGGCAACCTGGGCATTGCTTATGACAGTATGGGTAATTTTAAACAAGCCGCAGAGTATCACAAACTACGTCTTAGTATTGCTAAAGAATTAGGGGACAGGGATGGGGAGGGAAGAGCGTATGGCAGCCTGGGCATTGCTTATGACAGTCTGGGTAACTTTAAACAAGCCGCAGAGTATCACCAACTACATCTTAATATTGCTAAAGAATTAGGGGACAGGGATGGGGAGGGAAGAGCGTATGGCAACCTGGGCAATGCTTATCAAGGTCTGGGTAATTTTAAACAAGCCGCAGAGTATCACGAACTAAATCTTAGTATTGCTAAAGAATTAGGGGACAGGGATGGGGAGGGAGGAGCGTATGGCAACCTGGGCAATGCTTATCGCGGTCTGGGTAATTTTAAACAAGCCGCAGAGTATCACGAACTACATCTTAGTATTGCTAAAGAATTAGGGGACAGGGATGGGGAGGGAAGAGCGTATGGCAACCTGGGCAATGCTTATCAAGGTCTGGGTAATTTTAAACAAGCCGCAGAGTATCACGAACTACATCTTAATATTGCTAAAGAATTAGGGAACAGGGCTGGGGAGGGAAGAGCGTATGGCAACCTGGGCAATGCTTATCAAGGTCTGGGTAATTTTAAACAAGCCGCAGAGTATCACCAACTACATCTTAATATTGCTAAAGAATTAGGGAACAGGGCTGGGGAGGGAAGAGCGTATGGCAGCCTGGGCATTGCTTATCGCGGTCTGGGTAATTTTAAACAAGCCGCAGAGTATCACGAACTAGATCTTAGTATTGCTAAAGAATTAGGGGACAGGGATGGGGAGGGAGGAGCGTATGGCAACCTGGGAAATGCTTATCAAGGTCTGGGTAATTTTAAACAAGCCGCAGAGTATCACGAACTACATCTTAGTATTGCTAAAGAATTAGGGGACAGGGATAGGGAGGGAGGAGCGTATGGCAACCTGGGAAACGCTTATTGCAGTATGGGTAATTTTAAACAAGCCGCAGAGTATCACCAACTACATCTTAATATTGCTAAAGAATTAGGGAACAGGGCTGGGGAGGGAAGAGCGTATGGCAGCCTGGGCATTGCTTATTGCGGTCTGGGTAATTTTAAACAAGCCGCAGAGTATCTGGAACTAGATCTTAGTATTGCTAAAGAATTAGGGGACAGGGATGGGGAGGGAAAAGCGTATGGTAGCCTGGGCATTGCTTATCGCTGTCTGGGTAATTTTAAACAAGCCGCAGAGTATCACCAACTACATCTTAATATTGCTAAAGAATTAGGGAACAGGGCTGGGGAGGGAAGAGCGTATGGCAACCTGGGCAATGCTTATCAAGGTCTGGGTAATTTTAAACAAGCCGCAGAGTATCACGAACTAAATCTTAGTATTGCTAAAGAATTAGGGGACAGGGATGGGGAGGGAGGAGCGTATGGCAACCTGGGCAATGCTTATCAAGGTCTGGGTAATTTTAAACAAGCCGCAGAGTATCACCAACTACATCTTAATATTGCTAAAGAATTAGGGAACAGGGCTGGGGAGGGAAGAGCGTATGGCAACCTGGGCATTGCTTATCGCGGTTTGGGTAATTTTAAACAAGCCGCAGAGTATCACGAACTAGATCTTAGTATTGCTAAAGAATTAGGGGACAGGGATGGGGAGGGAAGCGCGTATGGCAACCTGGGCGATGATTATCAAGGTCTGGGTAATTTTAAACAGGCCGCAGCGTATAAAAAACTACATCTTAGTATTGCTAAAGAATCAGGGAACAGGTATGGGGAGGGAGTAGCCTATGGCGGTCTTGGAGATGCTTATTATAAAATGCTTGATTTCAAACAGGCCGATGAATGTTGGAAACATAGTCTCAGTATCGCTCAAGAAATTGGGGACAGGGATAATGAGGGGGAGGCTTTTAGAAACCTGGGTGCAGCTCTTTTACGCTTGGGTGATTTTGAACAATCCATGGAGTACACGAAACAAAGTCTTGTTATATCGAAAGAATTGGGCGACAGGGCTGAGGAGGGAGCTACTTATGACGCATTGGGCCATGTGTATTCCCGACTAGGTAATTTTAAAGTAGCAGTAGAGTATCACAAACAAAGCCTTAGTATTGCTAAAGAGTTGAGGGATAAGGTTCAAGAGGCTCAATCATGCCATTCATTAGGTCATAATTATGAATGTGTGGGTTCTTTGACTGAGGCACTTGATTGTTATCGATCGAGCGTAAAAACCTTTGATGACATAAGAGCTCTTCTACAGTCAAAAGATATGTGGAAAATAAGCTTTCGTGATCTCCACAAGTGTGCGTACACTTCGTTATGGAGAACTCTTGTGAAGACTGGAGAGACTGACGAGGCTTTGTGCACTGCTGAGCAAGGACGAGCACAGGCTTTGATCGATGTGTTGAAAGAAAAGTATGGAGTTGACTCATCACCGTCCGCTTTACCTAAACCTAAGGAGACAATTACCCATATATTAAACAATGTAACTAAAGAAACAGTTTTTCTTGCGCTTGATGAAAATGCGATCAGTTTTTGGTTGTTGCGAAGAGGGAAAGAGATTCTCTTTAAGCAAAAGGAAATAGAACCTGATAGTTGCAAGTTGCTAATAGATGCTACTTTGAGAGACATTGCTGTAGGCGTTCGAGTAATGTGCGAGGATCGTTCAATGGATGAAGAATGTGATGGCCCGCCGTCCAACAGAGAAGCTGCTGAGGAAAAAGACCAATCACCGACCTCCTCTGTCAATTCTTTGCGCCAGCTGTATGATGTTATTATTGGCCCCATTGCAGACTTGCTCGAAGGTGACCAGTTAACCCTTGTTCCAGATGGTCCATTTTTCCTGGCTCCTTACTCTGCACTTAGTGAATCAATCAGGATTCACATCGTTCCCTCGTTGACCGCTTTACGACTGATCGCAGATGCACCCGAGGACTTTCACGGTAGGAGTGGGGCGTTGCTTGTGGGAGATCCATGTTTGGAAGAAGTTACCAACGTGTTTGGTAGGCCCGTTTGGAAGCAGCTTCCATTCGCCAGAAAGGAAGTGGAGATGATTGGAAAACTTCTAAAGACCACACCTCTCACCGGACGAGATGCGACTAAAGACGAAGTGGTGAAAAGATTGGAGTCGGTTGCTTTGGTGCACATTGCCGCACACGGGAGTGCTGAAACTGGAGAAATTCTTTTGGCCCCAAACCCAGGCTGGACATCTCGCATCCCTGCGAAAAAATACTACATATTAACAATGTCAGATGTACAAGCCGTTCGTCTGCGAGCAAGACTCGTAGTGCTTAGTTGCTGTCACAGTGGCCGGGGAGAAGTCAAGTCTGAGGGCTTGGTTGGTATCGCGCGAGCTTTCTTGTGTGCTGGTGCTCGCTCTGTTCTGGTGTCACTCTGGGCGATTGATGACGAGGCTACCATGGAGTTTATGAAACACTTCTACTACCACCTGGCAGAAGGAAAAAGCGCGATTGTGGCTCTTCACCAGGCCATGAAATCTCTGCGTGAGTCAGAGAAGTTCCGTGACTTGAAGTACTGGGCTCCATTTGTGCTGATTGGTGATGATGTGAAGCTTGAATTGGAGAAAGGAAATGAAACAGAATGGTAAGTTTAGTTTGTGTTTAACTTCAGACAGACGTAATTTTATGATAAACAAGGACAGCTATCTGCAAAGAAAGCTCAATTCCTGCCAGAGGAATAGTCGTAAAAGCTGTCTAAAGATTATTTCAATTACCAAGCCTTCCGCTGTTTATTAAAACGAGGGGATAGCTTTAAGAAAGGATGCCATGAGAAGATGTTCGTTTTCGTGTTTTCTTGGTACTATGCTAAAATGCCTTACTTTTCTTACTCTAGCCTTTTCCAGGCGTTCAGAAAATAAAAAGCAACGTAAATAAAATTGCGTTCCCCGCTATTTTGATCGCCTGTTCTCGCACTAGTTAATGTTTCAACCGTTTGAGATAAAGAACGAATGTTACCATTTCCCCTCAGATTTTTAAGAATGGTACCTTTAAATTTTAGACATTTTATGAACTTAATGACCTTAATGGAAGTTAAACTTCCGTTGAACGTTGTTTTCAATTGAGGCACCAGGAGTCTCGCTGATTAAGGGAAATTGTTAATGTGTTGCCAAAAATATGTGGTGGACTTCGTGGGTAGTGTCTTCAATTTTGTTCGTTTGTCTCTCCTTTTTTTTCTGGCAAACAAAAAAAAAATAAGCGCTTCACCTGAGCTCCACAAACTTCTAAATTTAGAGCCTCGAGGAAAACTTATCCCTCACATATTTTTTGGTTGGCAGAAGTGTCATCATACTCAAGACAAGAGAGAACTACTAAGCGAGTCTGACTGATCCATTGATGACGTCCATTTGGTGTGATGCAAACTATCCCGGGAACTTGTAAGTAGTGTAAATATTTTAAATGCAATGGCCGGATAAATAAAACAAACAAACAAACAGTAAATCAGTAACAAATGAAATGGAAACAAAATGAAGTTACTGCATTAAACCTTTGCTTTTGTGGTTCGTAATATATCTGGAGAGCAGGACATGTACAGGCTTGTTTTTAGTGCGCAAAATGGTACTTCACTTTATGAAGTTTTCAAAACGTAATTTTTCTTCTTTTGATGTAACGTTAAGAAACCTGGACAAATGAATTTGACGTAACATTTAATTTTTCATAGCTGCATAACAAATAACATACCAACATTGTAAAGATATTTTGAAGACATTTTATTAATTTTTTTGAAGTCATTATTCGTTTTAAGACAATATTGAGAACAACGTTTTACTTAATTGTTAATTCAGAAAAAATGTGGTTACTTAGGCCAAATTTAACGGCTTATCTACCCATATTTAGAAGCGAGAACTTTAATTTTTTTTAAGAATGACGTTTCTAGTGTTCTCAGTTTCGCATGTAAAGATGATTTTCTCCAAATCGTATTAAATTGTGTTTCTTTTAAAAATACCATAACTTAGCCGCAAAAATTGTGCTTGCCATTGTAAGTAAAAACAGTCTCTAAGACCCTCAAAGTTAGAAAGAGCACAAAAGACCAAGCAATGAATTTAACCAGTCTAAGACTGCGAGTTAACTTACAGAAACCAGATTACAAGAGGGCGAAGACTCAAATACTAAAATAAAATACTTCTCACTAACTTGTGTTTGAATAACAACAACAAGTGATGTAGTTAGCGTTGACCGGCTTAATAAGCTCAGAAGAATAATGATGCAATTATTATCTTAGAACTGATCAGGGCTCGGTTGTTTGAAATCCCATTAATTTTGAGAGAACAAGTTAAGAAATATGCGGGGTTTTTTTTATTTCAAATGATTTTTTTTGGCTTTTGACAAGATGCCATAATCGAGTGGTCCTCTTATTTGCATCGTGGAATTATTTTATCTAAACTCAAACATAAGAAAATGCTTTTATTATAACAGTCTTTTCTTTTCAGAGTAGACGTAGACGTCAATTCCAAATTGGCGCAATGGTCTTTTAAACAACCTGGCGCAGATCTTTTCATGTACATATGTAAGTAACTAGGTAAATAAGTAGGTATAGAGCATTCTTCAATTGGGTGTCGAAGTAATTTCGCGTTTGCTTTGGTTTTGTTTTACTATGCTTTCTGATTCGTCAGCAAAACTCGCGGCACTTTCTCAACCAATGGGAAGCAAAGCCAAAGCCAATTGTGCCTTGATGTTCAACGTTTTCCTGCGCTTGGCCAAGGTTACAGGTTACATGTACTTGCTTTGAATTCTGATTGGTTCACCGAACTGTTTACATCTGTTCTGATTGGCTAGAGTAATAACTTTGAGTTTGACACGTACTCAATTGAAGACTGCTCTATAAAGTCAGTAAGTAAGCTAGCTGTGTTTACATGATACTCGAACGACTTTCAAACCGGTGGATTCGTTTCCATATATAGTATTATTCATTATCAGTAAAAACGATGTGAATTTTCAACCAAAAAGTTTTACCGGTCAAGTAATCTCAATTTTTGTAGGAAAATTCATTCCGGGGTCTTGTAAACGGGACATGACTGTTTGTTTCATATTTCTATTAAGTTTCAACATTTCGTTACACAATGAAACTGATAGCTTCATCAAACCGGCTTTTGTTAATACGATGTCAGCAAGTGTTCAAGTCGTACGGGAATGAAAGTCTAGCCGGTATCGTGTAAACCTCCCCACTACAGAACAATTAGTGTAGCGTATATAATGAGTGAGACTATTTTAAACATTAACATTAAAAAAGTGAATTCTGTAAAACGTGTTTGGTTTGAGAACAGTAGAATCCAAATATTTTGTTTCATTAATTTTAAGCTGAGGGGGAACCGTCGCGGAGATTTTGCTGTATGTTGGCCAAAACAGCTCAAATATTTCACAAAGAACCTCACAAAAAAACGCTCTTAGAGCAGCGAGAGGAAAGTTTGAAATGATTTCTCCGGGTGAGAATAGAATACAATCAGTTTTAAATTCACACGAGGAACTTCAAAAGATTGGCCAATTTTTCAAGTTTCAATCCATTTCCATCTGAGCCATCTGCAGACAAAAATGATTTACTCTGACTAGCTTTTGTTCCCTAGAAGGGTTATTTGTAAAAAAAAATGGAACCATTATTTTATGTTCCCATCCGATACAAATATTTTTTTTCGCTATTCAAAGTGGCACTTAGAAAAGGTGACACTGCCCCTTTAAAGACCTCCGAAGCCACCGTTAAGGTCCTTCTCAGACAGATTCATACCCAGTCACTGTTTCTATGTTTGTGGGGTGAGAGAAGACTGGGTACGAGAGTGGCCTTTATTCACTCTCGTATCCAATCTTCGCGTGCCATAAAGATAAAGATAGCGACTGTTCACGAGCATTATCCTTAGGCGGGTCACGAAAAGACCAGCTTACAACTGAGCAAACAAAAGAAATCAAAAGCCTTTCAGTTTTACGTGCATAGGGAAGACTGCAACAGCGACTATCTTTCGACGCACCATCTTCGACATGCTAGATAAACAGCTCAAAGACCGTTATGAAAATTAAACACTTATTGGCTAAACTGAACCTGAACGACAAATTAACAACAAATGCTCACCTGAAATGGCTGATAAATGTATCAACCTGTAAATTTTGCATGACTCTCAGAAAAACTCAAACTATTTGACCGCTTTCGGTCGGCTCTGTTCTGTAACTTCCGGTATAGAATTCGGCCGTTTTGTTCTCATGTTAAATTTCCAAAACCACCGATTTAATTATCGATATCTCGGATTGACTTCTTCACTCTGAAGATTAATAAACCCATCTCCTTCGCCCAAAGTCGAGTTCAACCGTAAATTAATCAGTTGTGCTTACATCTAAGACTCAGGCCTGGTTACATGGCATGTCGGAAGATGGCCCGTCGAAAAATAAGGCGCGCGTTAGCGCTGTGCACGTAACATTAAAAATGGCTGAAGGCTACTCCAGTGTTACACTTTCTGTCATTATACAGTGCGTTTATAGACCAGCCCTCCCCATCTTCATCTTACCCCTAATAGATGTCTACAGGCATTGCATCCATCGTATCAGCTATATGGAAAGCCATTCGGTGCAAATTGGTCAATCTCGTTGATGCATCAAAACAAAATTTTCGACTTTTCAAGAAGTTTCGATTTCTAACGGATAGTCTTTTTCTGTTTCGCAAAGTAGTGTTCATTGTAAACAATGAAAAATTAATTTATTTAAATGATTGGTCCTGTTCATTTTAGCGTGGAATATTATAAAATGGAGGGGTGGTTAATCATGTCTTATGTATAAGGGGGGTAAGATTTTATGTTTTCATTTTGCAGATCTCCCCAAGATCTGTTTGGTGTCCAAATTTGATACAAATTGACCCAATATTGAGCGCGTAATGACTTCTTGTGCCATATGGCACTCTTGTACCGCTGTAATATTGAGATCAATGGGGATGTTTAGTCGTTCCCTATATTACAGTCGGACCTCTATTAAGCGGCCACCTTGGGGACTTTGAAAACTGGCCGCTTAATAGAGGTACAATAAAACTTGGGTAGAAATGGCAGTCAACGTAATTTTATTGCCTCTATATAGCAAAACGCTTGTTGAAAGGTGAACATTTGTGAAGATGAATGCTAAAATCATTGAAACAAAACTTAGTGCCCTGTATTTGCGCATTTCAAGTCTGTGCAAAGTTCTAGCTCTAACACAGAGAGCACGTAGTAGATAATAAGTACAGTATTCTTTTAGTGTTGAGTATCTACAGAAAAATATGAAAATCCATGTAACAAAACATCAAGTTTCTTAGGCCTTTTCTTGCATCAACACTCTATAAAAAATTTAGCTCAAGGTATTTCACGGACGATTTATTTAAAATAATCCGTCACTACTGTTTGCCGTTGTAGAACTCGGAGTAACGAGGAGATTAAGTCATTTGCCTTTCCGATAGATTGGGCAAGGTCCTGGTAACCGTGAAACTGGGCAAAGTGTCGGAGTTGATCGGTGTCATTATAGCGGAGATTAAATTGCAGTTCTTGTTCTTATCAGTTATCATCTTCATATTATCTGTCACCATTTTGCTTGAAAAGGTAATTTTTAATGTATAAAAAAGTTTAATATCAAACAATGGGTCCCACACCCCTGGGAGCATGATTTTCAAAGCCGCGTTCACTGCCGGTGTGTTCCGTAAACGGGTGGTTTAATTAGTCTCCCTGTTCCAAGATGCAAGTCTCCGGCTTTTTTAGGTGATCGATATTACTACATCTTCTCCAAATGAGGGTGTAGCACGGTACGAAACTTTTGCCTGATGCAAGGGACCACACGACTCAAAATAAACTGTTCTGAATACGTTCCGTTGCCGGATCTCTTGCAGTGAAATGCACGTGCCAGACGTCTCTTTACGTGTAAATAAACCAAACTGATTGCAGGGCTGACACTACGGCAAAGGGCGTATTTATTAGGGGCCAATATTTTAACTAGCACAACTAGTTTTCTTCAGGGCCAGAGTTACAATGAGAAAACTAACAGCCCTTAAAAGTTTATATTTAAACGTAAACATAAACAGTTACAGGTTAACACGATATGAGCCTTTCTATGGGTACCCACAGTCTTCGTTTTTGTAGCGATTTTTTCGCAAATCTTCGGGTTTTTTTTTTAGGAAGATCTTCGTTTATTCGGATTGAAATGGTTTAAACGTTGTTTCAGTGTTATTCACAGTTGATAAACATTTCACTTCAATAGCAAATTGCATAATTCACTGAAAAGCAATATAAACAGTTATTGAAACAATTAAAGATTGTTGGATTCTTTGTCAACGTTTTAACCCCATTTTAACATGCTAGCAGCTGATGAGATTCCAAGAAATCGAAACTGCAGTCTTGCATGAGAAACAACATTAGACACTCACCAGAAGAAATTTCACCAGCATCCTAGAGACTCACAAGAGAGTTGTCTATCGTAGCTGCGAATATCTGCTGCGGATGCGAGCTAAGCCACAAAATAATGGAGGTACATTTCAGCTCTAAGAACACAATAGCTGTTTTTCAGATAAGAAGCAACTCAAAGAGCTAAAAGACAGCGCAACAAGCTATTGATCGTTTTCACGTCACGTCACGCATTGGCCCGCCGCCATATTGGTGTACCACTTTTGATTGCGTAATACGGCATTGGTAGGTCACAACTGCAATTCCAGACCTGCCAACTCTCCCGGTTTTCCCGGGAGTCTCCAAGTTTTTCATCAAATCTCCCGGTCTCCCGGTTAGACCACTAAATCTCCCAGGAAATACCTACCATGGCTTTTTTCAATTGTTTTTTTTTTCATTAATTTTATTATTTTTAAGACGTCAAATAGGAAAATAAAACAAGAAGTGGATTTATTGTTCCCACTAGAAAAAATGGACTTACACAAAAGCGAATCAAGCTCCGAAGATAATTCGAAGGCTGCATATTCTTTTCCGATTTCTGAAAATGCAAAGAAGCTGGATTTGCCGATCAGAGATCGATATTTGCAGAAAATATCCGCAATCGGAATCGATCCAGTGTTGATCGAAGGGAAGCACTTTCAGCCTGACTGTTTACCTCCAGTCGAATCCACAGATATCTTGTGTTATCTCGTTTTGGAGACAAGCTTCTACACTCATTATTTGACATCTGCTGCTACTTTTTTTTTTTAATCCACAGTGTATTGTTTTCCGAATTCAGCGATTGTTTGATCTTTTCCATGCGATTTATAGTTTTTGAGTTTTGACGTTGCGCGCAGTGTACCAAGCTGTTGCATTCATTTGCCTCTATCTCTCTTATTATTTGTGCTATGGTGCTACTTTCTTTTAATGGATAATGTATTCTAATCCGAATTCAACGAAAGTTTAAGCTTTTTCATACGTGTGTACTTTAACGAAAATTGACTTACGCGTTCACAAGCTTTTGCATTTATTTGCCTCTATCTCTCACATTATTTGACCTATGCGGCTACTTTTTTTTAATTCACATTGTATTGTTTGCCAAATTCAGCAATACTTTAATCTTATTCATACAATTTATAGTTTTTGAGTTTTGACGTTGCGCACACAAGTAATTGAATTTTTCCGGCGTGTAATTTAACAAAAATTCAGTTACGCGTTCACAAGCTGTTGCATTCATTTGACTGTATCTCTCTTATTATTTGTCCTATGCTGCTCCTTTTTTTTTAATCTAAAGCGTATTGTTTTCCAAATTCAGCAATAGTTTAATCTTCTCCATACGAATTATAGTTTTTGAGTTTTTTTACGTTGCGCGCACAAGTAATTGAAATTTTCCGACGTGTAATATATCGTGTAGCATGAAAATTTTGCGGGTTCTAATTTTTGCGGATTTTGCAGATTGACCTCGATCCGCAAAAATTAGTTCCCGCAGAAAAAAACACCCGCAAAATAAAACGCCGCAAAAATTAACTCCCTTCAGTCAAACTTAAAAATCCTCTTCAGCACACTTCTGCCACTGGAGCGATATGCATTGGACTTAAACAAGAACATTAACATGATTTTCCATTAGATAAAGCAACTAGAGCTGTCAAGAGTAAAGCAATTCAGTACATTAGATTGGCACGAATGGGTCATCTGAAGGAACGCACAGACTTGAATCGTGCAGCAGACCAACCATGTTCTATTGACGCTTCTGCAACGGCCTACACAGAAGTGCAGAAGTTCAACTGAACAAGAGTGTTATTATTATTGACTGAGTCTGTCTCATTGCGTTACAATAGGGCATGGTTTTGCATTTTAGCATGCCGCTCCCAGTTAGGTCTCAAAGCACATCTTTCACTCGAAAGCCCCTCTGTATGCAGAGAAAAGTTTCAGCTACGGTAATTCAAACATTCATTCTGCTTTCTTATAAAATAATATACGGCAATAGCGTCGTGGCAAACCATATTAACGAAACAGTGTTTAGCTGTGCATGGTAGGGGTAGGCTTTTTGTTGTTCCATTCTTTTGCGCAGTAAGGTATTTCAGTGATATGTCTCTAATATGTAATTGTAATATGTAATATGTAGAGGGAACTGAGACTCAATTGACCGTACAATAAAAGTTGAAAATATTCAGGTTTCTTCCACTTAAATGTTCTGCTGCTTGAACCAGAGCATCGCAAAAATTAGTTCCCAGCAGAAATTTAAGTCATCTCGAACCGCAAAAATTTGTTCCTGCAAACCACAAAAAATCGCCAATCCGCAAAATAAAACTCCCGCAAAATTTCCTTGCTACAGGGTAACGCAAATTGCGCTACGCGTTCACAAGCTGTTGCATTCATTTGCCTGTATCTCTCTTACTATTTCTGAAATGGTGCTACTTTTTTTAATGGATAGTGTATTCTAATCCAAATTCTACGAATGTTTAAGTTTGTTCATACGATTTATAATTTTTGAGTTTTGACTTAGCGCGCACAAGTCATTGAATATTTTCGGT
This sequence comes from Pavona decussata, assembly GCF_977016875.1. Classification (NCBI taxonomy): domain Eukaryota; kingdom Metazoa; phylum Cnidaria; class Anthozoa; order Scleractinia; family Agariciidae; genus Pavona; species Pavona decussata. The sequence continues at coordinate 431,928 of NW_028145463.1, forward strand.
GTGTAATTTAACGAAAATTGGGTTACGCGTTCACAAGCTTTTGCATTCATTTGCCTCTATCTCTCTCATTATTAGACTTATGCAGCTACTTTTTTTTAATTTACAGTGTATTGTTTTCCAAATTCAGCAATAGTTTAATCTTATCCATACAATTTATAGTTTTTGAGTTTTAACGTGGCGCGCACAAGTAATTGAATTTTTCCGGCGTGTGATTTAACGAAAATTTAGTTACGCGTTCACAAGCTGTTGCATTCATTTGCCTTTATCTCTCTTAATATTTGTGCTATGGTGCTACCTAACTTTTAATGGATAGTGTATTCTAATGCAAATTCAACAAAAGTTTAAGCTTTTTTACACAATTTATGGTTTTTGAGTTCTGACGTTTCGCGCACAAGTCTTTGAATATTTCCGGTGTGTAATTTAACGAAAATTAGGTTACGCGTTCACAAGCGGTTGCATTCATTTGCGTCCATCTCTCTCATTATTTGTGCTATGGTGCAACTTTTTTTTTTAATTCACAGTGTATTTTCTTTCAAATTCAGCAATAGTTTAATCTTATCCATACAATTGATAGTCTGTTAGTTTTGACGTTGCGTGCACAAGTAATTGAAATTTTCCGACGTATAATTTAACGAGAATTCAGTTACGCGTTCACAAGCTGTTGCATTCATTTGCCTGTATCTCTCTTATTATTTGTTCTTTGCTGCTCCTTTTTTTAATCCACAGCGTATTGTTTTCCAAATTCAGCAATAGTTTAATCTTATCCATACGATTTATAGTTTTTGTGTTTTGACGTTGCGCGCACAAGTAATTGAAATTTTCCCGACGTGTAATTTAAATTAAATTCAGTTACGTGTTCACAAGCTGTTGCATTCATTTGCCTGTATCTCTCTTATTATTTGTGCTATAATGCTACTTAACTTTTAATGAATAGTGTATTTTAATGCAAATTCAACAAAAGTTTAAGCTTTTTTACACAATTTATGGTTTTTGAGTTTTGACGTTTCGCGCACAAGTCATTGAATATTTCCGGTGTGTAATTTAACGAAACTTGACTTACGCGTCCACAAGCGGTTGCATTCATTTGCCTGTATCTCTCTTATTATTTGTTCTATGCTGCTCCTTTTTTTTAATCCACAGCGTATTGTTTTCCAAATTCAGCAATAGTTTAATCTTATCCATACAATTTATAGATTTTGAGTTTTAACGTGGCGCGCACAAGTAATTGAATTTTTCCGGAGTGTGATTTAACGAAAATTTAGTTACGCGTTCACAAGCTGTTGTATTCATTTGCCTGTATCTCTCTTATTATTTGTGCTATGGTGCTACCTAACTTTTAATGGATAGTGTATTCTAATGCAAATTCAACAAAAGTTTAAGCTTTTTTACACAATTTATGGTTTTTGAGTTTTGACGTTTCGCGCACAAGTCATTGAATATTTCCGGTGTGTAATTTAACGAAAATTGACTTACGCGTTCACAAGCGGTTGCATTCATTTGCCTCTATCTCTCTCATTATTTGTGTTATCGTGCTATTTGTTTTCTAATGGATAGTGTATTCTAATCCAAATTCAACGAAAGTTTAAGCTTTTTTATACATTATATAGTTTCTTAATTTTATCTTAGCGCGCACAAGCAATTGAATTTATCCGGTGTGTAATTTAACAAAAATTGATTTACGCGTTTACAAGCTTTTGCATTCATTTGCCTCTATCTCTCACACTATTTGACCTATGCGACTACTTTTTTTTATTCACATCGTATTGTTTTCCAAATTCAGCACTGAATACTTTAATCTTATCCATACAATTTATAAATTTTGAGTTTTGACGTTGCGCGCACAAGTAATTGAAATTTTTTGGCGTGTAATTTAACGCAAACTGCGCTACGCGTTCACAAGCTGTTGCATTCATTTGCCTCTATCTCTCTCATTATTTGTCCTATGCTGTTCATTTTTCTTATAATGGACAGTGCATTTTTTTTCAAATTTAGCGAAAGTTTAAGTTTCTACATACAATTTATAAATTTTGAGTTTTAACTTAGCTCGCACAAGCAATTGAGTTTATTCGGTGTGTAATTTAACGAAAATTGACTTACGCGTTCACAAGCTTTTGCAATCCAGCAATAGTTTAATCTTATCCATACAATATATATTTTTTGAGTTCTGACGTTGCTTGCACAAGTCATTGAATATTTTCGGTGTGTAATTTAACGAAAATTAGGTTACGCGTAGTCACAAGCGAAACTTTCTAGTGTCCCAAATGTAATGTTGGAACCCAATCAATATTAAATTTATCCCAGCTTTAAGCCGCTCTTTCTGAAACGAAGTGCTTTTTGCAAACACGATCGTGCTCTAAGATCTCTTTGGTGAGGTCGTCATGACTTATCGCTGAAATCGAGCGCGATTTTCTCTCTTCTGACAATTCTTGGGCTTTTCAACCTTGATTTGTAACGATAGAAGGCACCCTTGCAAAGTATATCCTTTTCTCTCGTCCACTTTTCCTGCCAAAGCCAACAATTAGACACAAAACCATGTTCTTCGCAAGCGCCGCTACTAGTTTGTTTACAATTTTGGTACACCAATATAGCGGCGTAGCAACGGTAGTCAAGGATTTGGTCACGTGGGTGAAAACGATCTATAGCTCTCGAAAGCAAGAGAAAACAATGATAAGCTTTGTAAAGACGAGGATCTGTTAGACCCATCATATCTGTGCAATCTTCACGCAGCGAGATACAATAGCAGAAGCATTAATTCACGAGTTAAGAAATCCACGGATCCTCTATCTTTAAAGATAACATTTATTTAGCGTTACCTAAAATCTTGAAGTCAATCCAAGCCGATAAGCCTTAACAAATGCCACAGAGCTAGCATACACAATGGCATATCAAAACATTACCCTTACGGCTCTTAGTGATCGGTATGAAACCCTCCATTTAGTATATTTGAGAATTATCCCTCACGATCAAGACAAACACCACTAAGAGCGGTCGCGTCACATTTTGATCTAAAGGGAAGATTCTCTTATGCAAAAGGAAAATCGCTTAGAGAATTGCTTGTAAAACCAAAGCTGAAAAGGCTTTTATCAACACAACGGACACACAGTGGGAGTCGCGCAGGTCTGTGAACCCCACTGATTTTGACACACAGAAATGTGGTCAAATGCCAAAATTCAGAAATAACAGATATTTTCTGTAGTGTTTACGAGTTTTGACAGTTTTATATCAGTTTTTATATTTTAATTGCATCATATAATATACATCTAGTAATAGGACCTCTATGTAAACCACTCTTGTGATGGAGCATCCTATTAAAAGATTGTTATTATTATTATTATTATATCTGAGTGTTCAATTTGATCACGCAAATTTTGGTCAATTTTCAGACCTTCGCTTCAATCTTGAGATCTTCGTTTTTTCCGCGGTAATCTTCGCGCTTCGATTTCTTCGGAAATACCCATAGAAAGGCTCTTGTATGGAAGAGTTACCTTTTAATAAAAGTCAAGAATCGCAGTTCTATTTAGGAATGAACATTTGGCCAGATTTGAATTTAAAATCTTTAATTTTTTTAATCTTTTAGCCTGTTTAGACCAGTTCAGCTACCTCCATACTGAAATCCTAAAGTATGACCATTCAATTGAAAGCTACTGAGCAGCACTTTTGGTTTCCAGTGATACTGTTTGGTACCGTACATGGTAGTTCTAACTTTTGAGTCCGTGGAGAAAATCTTGAATGTCTCCAATATTTGCGGAACTGTAGACCATTTTTTTATTTGTCAACTTTCATAAACCAGAGCTTAATGCTTATCCTGGGTTAGCCTAATCGTACTTGGAACGACTACTATGATGGATGCAGCCTGGGAGATTGACTTCTTGGTCTCTGCGTTCCACCGCCAAAATTTGTCTTGGGTACAAACCGAAATATTCCACATCGAAAACGAAGGCTTGTTAGTATGAACGGTTTCCAGTTGACTGAAGAGGGGAAAACCCAGCACTGTCTTTTTTCGGAGAGATCTGTTTAAAGGTGTAAATCATTTAGCCAGTTTAGCAGGCGCTGTTAAGGCGGGGGTAAACCTGAAAGCCGTTTTCACGCCGCTTAAGATTGGTTTGATGAAAATATCTCGTTCACGCTTCAAGCAATCCAAAAACTCTCTGCTCTTCGCGTGAATCTGTGTTGTGGGGTTTTTTGTGAATTTTTGGTTGATTTTTGGGTACATTTGGAAGGAGGTACTTTTTCTAAAAGGATTGGTAAAATTAAGAGAAATAAGAAATATTGAGGATTTAGTGAAGTTTTAAAATTAGAATTTGTAGTTAATAATTAATAGACGGAAACCAAGTTAGTCCACTAGCAACCTGGGGTGCTCTTTCGTGGGTATCTACTGTCCAAGAATCATTTTCTTTCTTTTATCCCTTTTTTAAACCTCTTAAAATTCCGTTCAAATTTACGTTTACCCCCACCTTAAGAGAAAGGGAAATCAGACGCGCGCGCGAATTGCTTGGAACGGCGCGCGCGTGAGCGTTTGCGCTCCCCTCGCTTCTCGCGCGTGTCCGATTCCCTATCCCCTCCCCTTTTCTTTATAACACCAGACACGCAGGCTATGTGACAAATTCCAATAGCTCCAATAGAAAAATCCAAGAAACAAAGACATTTATGGAAACTCGCAAATGTTTAAACGCAGATCTAAGAATTTTGAACGTGGTTTGAAAGTCATTTAGGGGAGTTTACGGTTTCGCTGGGTTAAAACTGTATCGCATTCCAACTACAAGACAGAGGGAAGAAATCAAGAAACACTTTTTTTAGATTCCATATTCCCTCAGTTATAATCGATCATTACAACCATACACTCTTTATCGGGGGAAACTTCAATAATGGTATAAACAAATACATAAACATTGGTAAACAAGTTGCGGTCATTTTCGAGATTAAAAAGTTTATACCATAGCATCTGCATTCAATGTAACCTGCTAAAAACAGCCCTAATTTCAGTTTCTTAGTTTGGGAAAAAGCATTTACAATGGAATAGATTAATGTGACTTCGTCACTGACTTCATTGCCAAAGAATTTGGACGGTCAGTGCTAACTAACTTGTGGTCAGTTTCATGTATGTCGCTGTTGTTGTTGTTGTTGTTGTTGTTGTCCAGAAAACAGGTCATTTCCGAGTTGCTTTGGACGTCATTATGAAAGCGAGGCTTCGTGCATAATTTTTAATTGAAAAATTAACTTTTCAAACAAACATAATTTTGACATGAAAAGCTCAGCTTAGCAACTCGGAAATGGCCTAATGGCAGCAGCCCTTGTTAGAATTCCTTTTCCTTTCTGGGCTTCGAGTCTCCGTTGACCAAAATAAACGAAGGTTAAAAAGACTTCCCAGCAGGGGACCCCGTAGGGTAGTTTCTAAGCGCTGCTATCTTCAATTGAACGCCTCGAATAAAAGACAAAAACCCTTGATCTGCAAACGCCTCATTTTTGTTAGTTAGATTCGTGGCATGACCATGAGTTTCGACTACGAAAGTTTCTCATTAAAAAGCGCTCCTGGTAAATTAAAGTAAGTTGGCACTTTAGTATGTTTTGGTTGATTATTCCCTTAACCCTTGGGGTATATAGCCCTCGGAACTTTTGGTGGTGGTAGTAGTAGGGGGGGGGGGGGAGGGGAACTTATGCGGCTCTTTTCTCCAAACCGCAAATCATGTCATCTTCCGATACTCGTTCAGATAAGGCCTAGGCTGTTTAATGAACTGGTAACTTTATCCAACGGATAAAATGTATTGGTGGATATACATTTTATCAGCTGCATAGCAATTAAATTTATCCATTGGAGACAGTTGTCCGCTCTTTGAACAACCGTGTGAGCTGGCCTCTAAAATTCACACCGGCATTTTACTTTCAATCGAACTGGTTTCTAGAATCCATTCCCGTTTCTGTAAAATCCACTCCCATTTCTAGACTTTCAGAACAAAATGGTTAAAATTTCTACCCGATTTCAGACCAAAAAAAGAAAGGAAGGAGTTAGTAAGTAAAAACAACAAAAAAGGCGGCGGCAGCATATATTGTTCGTGTCAGCTTTTGGCGCGATTAGATCATCATATATAAACCAAAAATGGTCATGAGTCAGAAAAGGCTCTCACACGTGGTTTCATTCCAGATACCAGACCTGAAGCGAAGCACCTGGAATTCGAAAACACCTTGAAGTTCGAAAAACAAAATAATCATTTATTTTAGCTCGTTGACGAATATCACACATTTTCTTCAAGGGTTATTCCCTCTCTTTGTAAAAAGACCCTTTGTAAATGAATGGATAAATAGAGGATATTACACGGCAACGCGAAAATATGAATTTTATTTTCTAATAGTAAAAACAACTTTTTACGAACGAGCGCAGCGAGTGGGTAAAATATTGTTTTTAACAAGAGAAAATAAAATTCATATCTTCGCGCCTCCGTGTAATATCCTCTTTTTTTATTATATAGACAAATCTATCGCTCGTCGTTTTTCACTGACTGTTTTCACAAACAACCGAAAAAGCGGAAAATGACGTCATCAATATCCTCACTAGTGAGGATATGGAAAATACGCCACTTGGGTCCCGGGTGAAGTTTCGTATGAATTTTACCAGTGGTGTATTTTCCAGTAAAACACTATTGTCTAAAGCTTCGCTAGATTCGTGGTGCGGCGACATGCAGGGATGTGGCGTTGCCCAGACGTGAAAAAGAGTGATTTTTGAATAATCAGCTCAGGCCTACAAACAGGGGAGTACACAAATTAAGAAGCTTTACATTCGAAAACGAAATATAGAGCTCCCAAAACGCAAAAAAAAAAAACAAAAAACAAAGAGACACCCAAAATACTAAAACTTGAAAAGGAATCTACAGCCACCCCTTTGTTGATTTTGTTTGTTAAACGTCAATTCACGAGGAATAAAGCACACTCTTTCGTTAATTTTCGAGGTGAGTTATTCAGTGTTTACTAGCTGTGAATTCAGTATTTGAACTTTCTGTTTCTGAACTCGGTGACGCAATAGTTATTGCTTAAAAGTCTAAAAATAAAGTTAAAAAGAAACCCAAAAATATAGAAGACTTCCGCCGTTATGCTATAAAAAGACGCGTCCTCATGTATAACCCTCGAATTTGTTCTGGACTTAACGAATGTCGCGCAGTTTTGATTTAAAGTGAACTTTTAAACAAGAGGTAAGTTACAAGCTGGTAATTTTGAGATTCAGTCATTCCTTGGTAGCTGTTAAACGTTAATTTTTCAAAGTGATTACAATCATTGTGTATAATGTGCAATCTACACTCACTATTTTCGGTAAAATGTTAATCTATACCCCGCCTTTGTACTTTGTAATATGCGTCGCCTAATTAGTGTGATTTTGGAAATCATTTTACAAGATAATTATTTTACGAGTAACTGATTGATTTGTTTTTCATCAATTTGCTTATTTGCTTGCAGAATCGTCATTTCAGTGTACTAAGTTGGTTGGAACTGACTCTAAGAAGGATCGATTTGGGAAAGCAGTAAACGGTAAGTCATCACGGCTTCGTATGATACTCAGCTCGCAGCTTAAATAATCGTTCCGTTACTACACATATGCAGATAAGAAATACAAACTATTCACGTATTATTTGTGTACTTTGTGTAAGGTCCGCTCCTTTAGTCTACGTTTTTCACCGAACAACACCCCAAATTCCTTAATTTCTTGTTACCCAAGCACGGTTTTCAGTTCCACTAACATCTAAACTAAAAAAGGCAACTCTCTCTTAAAGGAGGCGAGTGTCACCTTAATTTTTAGCGTCACTTTTAAAAGCTTTAAATCATCTTTGTATCGATAGAAACGTTGAAATAATGGTTCAGTTTTGTTAACAATTAATAACCGTACTCGTTTAAAGTATTAAAAATTATCTTCAGCTGTGGATGGCTAGGATGGAAATGGATTGCAACTTGAAAAAAATGGCCAATATTGCAAGTTCTTCCAGTGTATTGTAGAGGAATCGCCTAAAACTGTTTGTAATTTGTTCTTCCTCGTAGAAATTTTCCTCCCGGTTTTCTAAGAATAATCTCAAGTTAGAGAAAAGGGTTTGTGTGAAATATTTGAGCAGTTTTGTGCAACATAAAGTAAAATTTCCGTGACAGTGTTCTTATAAGCGACCACCCTTGGTGCAGGAAAATGTGATCGCTTACGAGAAAAATCAAATCAATAGGTCAAAAGCTGCATGGATCCACTCATTATTACTATTTATTGCCTTTTCAATTGAAATGAAGCAAATGCACAAAGCTCCTTTGAGAAACACCTATTCTAAATCAGGTAACCGAGTACTACAGTACGCTACTCGCTTCTTTATTTTTTGTTTTTAAAACATGCACGTTGCTCTTCGAAATGTGCTCTTTGTTAAATCACTTAAAATCAGTTTAGCCAAACAAAACTTCCAATTAGAATCGGTCACATATGAAATTCTATACATCTGGTTTCTTCGTGGCGTTATATAGCTTCTTCATGAAATCCAGAATGCGCGATTCAGTGTTTCAATGTTCTCAATCGACAAGAACATCATGGTGACTTTCGCGACTGCAGAGGACAACTCGTCGCAGCCCTGATAATCTGTGAACTCGGCAATACTGACTCGTAACTAAGATCAAAACTGATCCCGCTTTACTGTTCACACTGCCGGGACTAGTAAAGGAGGATCTTCTGCTTTTGTCATCCTTCTTCCTTAGCTATCTTTTCATCTCTAGCATTGCTGTTTAAATGAGTTGCGAGAATCTCATATAACTGTTGAAGTTACCATGCGACCATAATCTAGCAGTAGCCGTATTTTTTCAGTTGTGTAAAAAATATTTCAGCGTTATTACTTAGAAACTAAACTTTTGTGACATCTAGTAACGCTAGGATTTCGTAACTCTTTGTAGGTGGTCGCTTTCGATCCGGCAACACAAAAGAATTTGTCAAATTTCTCGGGCCTCGAAATTTGAGCAGTGGTCACTTACGAGAGAGTTTTTGAAACAGTATTTTACTGAGGAAGAAAACAGTTAAATCCAAAATACTCCCTCACGAGGTCGCTAACAAGAGAGCTTTTAAAACAGTATTTGACTGAGAAACAAAACGGTTATTTACAAAATGGTCCCTCACGAGAAGTCTTCGCTTATGAGGGAGTTGACTCAGTGTAATAGCTGCTGTTTGTGCAATATTGGAAGCAATTGGTATCGAGTAAAAGGCTTGGTCTGTGGTTTAACATATCGTTCCCTGATGGTCCTTGATTCGGCAAACTAGAAATTACCCATTAAGCATGGATGTCTTCAACTTCAGAACTTTCTGTGCTAAAAATTCTACTACTTAAAAATACTTGATCAACAAAAGTCCTTCCTTTAAGTTTGTAATTGTATGCTTTGGCTGTAATGATGCGCTTTTTATCGGCAAAGCACGTTGTAAGATATTTTTAGTGTGGAGTAGATACATTATCAATAATACCCGACCCGTGAGAGAAATAAAGGGATAAGAAAACATCTTGAAGAAAACTTCCGGGTCTTCAGGCAATGTCATCAATTGACAGAAAGTTTCGCGCATTTTGGTTTTAAAATCGCACTGATTTAAGGTAAACAAAATGCACTCGTGGCGACTAATTCTAAATATTTATTTACTGATGTTTGCCTACGTCAAAACGGAATGTTGAAAACTTAGCTTTTCAGTGGCCAAATGTACAGTATTACATCCCGGGCAAAATTCCAATGTCTGTTGCGGTGATGTAACTATTCTTAATTTCTCAGTTTGCCTCTTGTTTTCTTCCGGGCTTCCTCGCCACCTTTATTTTATTATTATCTAACTGTCTTGTGATTCCTTTTATTGTGGCAAAAATAAACTTGAAACTTGAAACATAATAAATACATTATAATAAATTACATGTACTTTACAAGATACAGTCAGTGTTTTTTTTTTTTTGTTTGTTTTGCTTTTTTTTTAATGTTCATCTTATGACAAAAAGTCTCAAAATGTTTTAGTTAACCGTTTACATGATACATTTGAAAGGTCTTTTTACTGCCACCTTTCTGAGAGCCTTTTCACGTCAGCTCTTGTTTCATTTTTGTTGAATTTCAGACGTCATCCAAAATATTTCGCCAAAGTTGTCAATTATCGTAAGAAAAAGCTTTGAGATATTCTACGTTTCTCGAAATCACGGTTGTATCGCCCGCAAACTATTTTTAAATTTTTAAAGGAATGCGAAGTTAAATTTCAATTCTGAATATATTTTCTTGTCAATGTTTCTACAAAGAGGAATATTTTCATTGGTTTATTGGTTGGCTCTCGGGGTGTAATATTTTGCTGCCGCTTCTTACATTTAAAGCAGCTCTTACCTTTCCTTGTGTTAACTTTCCTCTTCCTATTTTGGCAGCCACTAGATTTGGAGATAATGTCAGTAGACTGGATATTAATTGTTTGTTTTCAAATTTTTTTATTTGTAGAGAGTTTTTATCAAGTTCCTTGACGAAACTCCGACAGCATTTTGTAAGAGGTGAGTTAGTAGCTTGTGTTAGGTTTTAACGGATTAATGTGTAAGACTCCCTGGTGTTTTTCAACTCACTCCCATTTGCTGACTGGGAAAATTATGTTGGCATTTGTCTGTCGAACGAAAATTTAAAACTCGACCTTGATCGTGCCACACTATACACGTAGCAAGACGTAGTGGCAGTATGAAACAGCCACTTAGTAACTCAAAAGATTTCTTATGACTCTTTGCGATGTTATTGAGATTTTTGTCGTTCTTAGTGTAGTGTTGCCTTGTCCTTCTATGATCGAGGCTCAAAATGTCACGTCACAATCACTATTCCGTCATGTTATTGATTTTACCAGTTTGGCCAACCTGGGAAAGCTGTCAACTTCTTCCGTGCCAAATGAGTTCGGATTTTCTTGAACAGGTGGCAATAAAGTGTTGTCAGGTTTAATTTCCAGTTAGGAGCTATTTTATTTATTCGGGGAGAATTTATTCCGAGTGTGAGAACATTGGATATTCAAACCAACCAACAAAATGGTTGAGTCAATATCTTGTCACGTTGTGGTGAACACACTGATGCACAGGTTCCTAACGCGCGCTTGTCGTGTATATGTCATGTAATAACTAAATTTGTTTACTGGGGATGTAAGGGGTACGAGGGGAGCGCCTTGTATATTCAGGTGTAATGAAGATGTGATTGTGTGACGCCTGGGGGAGAAGGTGGATGGGGGAAACTAAGGCTCAAAGTAGATTTACTTCTGAAAGTGTGGAGTACAAATACCTCATTATTATTCTAAATTCGAAAACCTTGCACCCAAAACTCAAAGTGAAGAAAACGAAGCTACCACAACTAGAAAGTGACGCTACCGATACTGGAAAACGAAATACGTCGAAAACTCGTCAGCGAAGCACCTCAAATTCTAGGAATAGCAAAAGAAACGCCGAACTGACTCGAAAAGAAAACTCTCGGTTATTTTTATTCCTTCATAAACATCATGCATTTGCGCTTTTTTTAAAACTAGGTATTAAAATACTGAGTTTTTATCGGTACAGCGAAGCACTTAACTCCAGAATGTGCAGTTCAACAACTATTTCAATCTTTTTAGTTTTTGCTGTTTTTTGTTGTTGTCGTTGAATTTGTTGTTGTTGTATTTTTGTTTCTCTGTTTTTTTGTTTGTTTTTTGCCCAGTCTGGATTTATTTTGGCTAATTAACCTTATCTAAAAAATGTTCTTTTATTAAAATAAGGGATAACTTTGTACTGTTATCCCTCTTCCTTGTAAACACCACCCAGTTCCTTTGTGAATGAATGGCTGAAACGAAGTTTCGTTATTATGATGTGATGCTGTCTCGACTTGATGATGAGGGCTTTGTGAATTACTTGTTCAGGGATGCACACCAAAAACTCGAAGACAAGACAGCCCGAAATACAAGAATTTCTTCAAAGGGAAATCGAAACCACATGTTCCCTTTGTCTGTTTTCAAAGTCAACACTGGAGTAAAAATTGCTCCTCACTCGTGTAACTCTAATTATTCCTTAGAGTAGGCTGACAATTCTGTCAAATGTTTGTAATTTCATTTCTTTGATCAACATTAGTAACATTTAAAGTTTCTGTTTCGATTCTCGTTGCCGCAATTATTATAAGTGCGTGACAATTTTTCGAGCTAAAACTGAATGACATGCATGTTATTGCATCTAAATTACACCTCCCCAAGCACTCCTTCGTTTGTCTCCGGCCGGCCTTTGCCGTTGTAATTGTATGTCTGTAAATAACGTATTTACAGTCAGAGTCATCATTCCTGTTTATTGAGCTGATGTAACTGACTCCAAGAAGCACCCATTTAGAGAAGCAGTGAACGGTACAGCCTGCCGGTAAGTCATTTGCATGTGCCATGTTAATAAGACCAACTTGCTCAATTCCTCAAATGCCGCCATGTTAACTACCAGCTCAGTTCCTAGTTTCTAAGGCGGCCGAGTCCAGGGTCTTGCAAAACAAGTCATTTCCAACAAGGCATTTGTTTTGAACTTTACTTAATTTTACTTATTGCTCTCATCGCCCTTGAACTTGAAGTTGCCACAGATCCGTTAAACGAATTTAAACAACAGAACATGGTTCTGTAAATATCCTTTCAACAAAACGGACAAAAGAGAAATGTAGTTTGCATCAAGCCCTTTTACAGGGATTCCGTGTCTGTCAGTGGAAATTTATGTGCGAAAGATACCAGAGTCAGAGAAATTAAGCACAAATGGGAAAGTTCTCAAACTTTCTATTTTTCTAGGAACGTCCTTGGTGAAACAAAACACATTTGATAGGATCTCCGGTCATCATCTAACTAAATGGCGGAGGGCGAGTCAGAAGATATAGTGAAGCACATGCAAGAGCTTAGCATTGCCAAAAAAATGGGCGATAGAGAGTGGGAGGGACATGCCTATAATAAACTGGCTGATGTTTATCACAGTCAGGGTAATTTTAAACAAGTCATAGAGTATCAAAAGCTACATCTTAGTATTGCTAAAGAATTAGGAAACAGGTCTAAGGAGGGAGAAGCGTATTGCAAACTGGGCGGTGCTTATCACCGTCTGCGTGATTTCCAAGAAGCCATAGAGTGTCACAAACTACATCTTAGTATTGCTAGAGAATTAGGGAACAGGGCTTTGGAGGCAATGGCCTGTTTCAATCTGGGCGTGGTCTACAACAGCCAGTGCAATTTTAAGGAAGCCGTAGAATATCAGAAGCTACATATTAAGATTGCTAAAGATTTAGGGGACAGGGATATGGAGGGAAGAGCGTATGGCAATCTGGGCATTGCTTATGACAAGCAGGGTAATTTTAAAAAAGCCATAGAGTATCACGAACTATATCTTAATATTGCTAAAGAATTAGGGAACAGGGAAGAGGAGGAAGAAGCCTATGGCAATCTGGGCATTGCTTATCAAGGTCTGGGTAATTTAAAGCAAGCCATAGAGTATCAAAAGCTAAGTATTAATATTGCTAAAGTATTAGGGGACAGAAAAGGGGAGGGAACAGCCTATGGCAATCTGGGCAGTGCTTATTACGAGCAGGGTAATTTTAAACAAGCCATTGCGTATCACAAACTACATCTTAATATTGCTAAAGAATTAAGGGACAGAGATGGGGAGGGAAGAGCCTATGGCAATCTGGGCAATGCTTGTTACAAACTAGGTAATTTTAAACAAGCCATAGAGTATCAAAAATTAGATCTTAATATTGCTAAAGAATTAGGTAACAGGAATGGGGAGGGAACAACCTATGGCAATCTGGGCAATGCTTATCAAGGTCTGGGCAATTTTGAACAAGCCCTACGGTACCACAAACTACATCTTAAGTTTGCTCAAGAATTAGGGAACAGGGATGGGGAGGGAAATGCCTATTGCAATCTGGGCGATGCTTATTGCAATATGGGTGATCTTGAACAAGCCTTTAAGTGCTGGAGACAATTTCTCAGTATCGCTCAAGAAATTGGGGCCAGGGATTCTGAGGGGTACGCTTTTGAACGCCTGGGTGGAGCCTTTTTATCCTTGGGTGATTTTGAACAATCCATGGAGTACACGAAACAATGTCTTGATATTTGCAAAGAAGTGGGTAACAGGGCTGCAGAGGGATATGCTTATGGCACATTGGGCGATGTGTATTCCAGACTAGGTAATTTTAAAGAGGCAATTAAGTGTCACGTACAAAACCTTAGTATTGCAAAAGAGTTAGGGGAAATTGTTCAAGAGGCTAAATCATGCTCTAAACTAGGTCAGAATTATGAATGGGCGGGTTCCTTGAGTATGGCACTTGATTATTATCGATCGAGCGTAAAAATCTTTGATGACTTAAGAGGTCGTCTTGAGTCAGAAGATAAGTGGAAAATAAGCTTTCGTGATCTCCACCAGTGTGCGTACACTTCGTTATGGAGAACTCTTGTGAAGACTGGAGAGACTGACGAGGCTTTGTATGCTGCTGAGCGAGGACGAGCACAGGCTTTGACCGATGTTTTAAAAGAACGCTATGGAATTGACTTATCACTGTCCGCTTCAGCTGAACCTAAGGCGACGATTACCTATATATTAAACAGTTTAACTACAGAAACAGTTTTTGTTGCACTTGAAGCACATGTCATCAATTTTTGGTTGCTGCGAAGAGGGAAAAATAATCTCTTTAAGCAAATAATAACAGAAGAACATGACCTTTGCAAGTTGCTAATAGATTCTACTTTAAGAGACATTGGTGTAGGTGTTCGGGTCAGGTGTGAGGATCGGTCAATGGATGAAGTGTGTGATGACCCTCCGTCCAACAGAGAAGCTGCTGAGGAAACAGACAAATCACCTACCTCCTCTGTCAATTCTTTGCGCCAGCTGTATGATGTTATTATTGGCCCCATTGCAGACTTGCTCGAAGGTGATCAGTTACTTCTTGTTCCAGATGGTCCATTATACCGGGTTCCTTACTCCCCGCTTAGTGAAACAACCAGGATTCGCATCGTTCCCTCGCTGACCACTTTTCAATTAATCGCAGATGCGCCTAAGAGCTTCCACAGTAGGAGTGGGGCGTTGCTCGTGGGTGATCCATGTTTAGAAGAAGTTACCAACGTGTTTGGTAAGCCAGTTTGGAAGCAGCTTCCATTCGCCAGAAAGAAAGTGGAGATGACTGGAAAACTTCTGAAGACCACACCTCTCACCGGACGAGATGCGACTAAAGACGAAGTGATGAAAAGATTGGAGTCGGTTGCTTTGGTGCACATTGCCGCACACGGGAGTGCTGAAACTGGAGAAATTCTTTTGGCCCCAAACCCAGGCTGGACATCCCGCATACATGGGAAAGAATACTACATTTTAACAATGTCAGATATGCAAGCCGTTCGTCTGCGACCAAGACTCGTTGTGCTTAGCTGCTGTCACAGTGGTCGGGGAGAAGTCAAGTCTGAGGGCGTGGTTGGTATCGCGCGGGCTTTCTTGTGTGCTGGTGCTCGCTCTGTTCTGGTGTCACTCTGGGCGATTGAAGACCATGCTACCATGGAGTTCATGAAACACTTCTACCAACATATGGCGGATGGAAAAAGCGCGAGTGTGGCTCTTCACCAGGCTGTGAAATCCCTGCGCGAGTCAGAGCAGTTCCATGACGTGAGGTACTGGGCTCCATTTGTGCTGATTGGTGATGACGTAACGCTTGAATTCGGAGAAAGGAAATAAAACAGAATGGTAAGTTTAGTTTGTGTTTAACTTTAGACAGAAGTAATTTTATGATAAACAAGGACAGCTAACTGCAAAAAAACTCTATTCTTGCCACAGGAATAGTTGTAAAATCTGCCTAAATATTATTTTAATTACCAAGCCTGCCGCTGTTTATTAAAACGAGGGGATAGCTTTGAGAAAGGATGCCATGAGAAGATGTTCGTTTTCGTGTTTCATTGGTACCATGCGAAAATGCCTTACTTTTCATACACTAGCCTTTTCCAGGCGTTCAGAAAATAAAAAGCAACGTAAGTAACATTGCGTTCCCCACTATTTTGATCGCCTGTTCTCGCACTGGTTAATGTTTCAACCGTTTGAGATAAAGAACGAATGTTACCATTTCCCCTCAGATTTTTAACAATGGTACCTTTGAACTTTATGAACTTAATGACCTTAATGGAAGTCAAACTTCCGTTGAACGTTGTTTTCAATTGAGGCACAAGGAGTCTCGTTTAATAAGGGAAATCATAATGTGTTGCTTAAAATATGTCGTCGGCTTCGTGGGTAGTGTCTTCAATTTTTTTTCAATTCTTCAAACAAAAAAAATTAAGCGCTTCACCTGAATTCCTTAAACGTCTAAATTTAGAGCCTCAAGCGAAAGTAATCCCTCACATATTTTTTGGTTGGCAGAAGTGTCATCATACTCAAGACAAGAGAGGACTACTAAGCGAGTCTGAGTGATCCATTGATGACGTCCATTTGGTGTGATGCAAACTATTCCTGGAACTTGTATGTAGTGTAAATATCTTAGATACAATGGCCGGATAAAAAAATGAAGTTACTGCATTAAGCCTTTGCTTTTGTGGTTTGTAATATATCCGGAGAGAAGGACATGTACAGGCTTGTTTTTAGTGCGCATTTTCCAAAATGGCACTTCACTTTATGAAGTTTTCAAAACGTAATTTTTCTTCTTTCGATGTAACGTTAAGAAAACTGGACACATGAATTTGACGTTACATTTAATTTTTTAGAGCTGCTTAACAAATAACATACCAACATTGTAAAGATATTTTGAAGTCATTTTATTAATTTTTTGAAGTCGTTATTCGTTTTAAGACAATATTGAGAACAACGTTTTACTTATTTGTTTATTCAGAAAAAATATAGTTACTAAGGCCAAATTTAACGGTTTATCTACCCATATTTAGAAGCAAGAACTTTATTTTTTTATGAATGACGTTTCTAGTGTTTTCAGTTTCGCATGTATATATAAAACCTGATTACAAGAGGGTGAAGACTCAAATACTAAAATAAAATACTTCTCACTAACTTGTGTTTGAATAACAACAACAAGTGATGTAGTTAGCGTTGACAGGCTTCATAGGCTCAGAAGAATGATGATGCAATTATTATCTTAGAACTGATCAGGGCTCAGTTGTTTGAAATCCCATTAATTTTGAGAGAACAACTTAAGAAATATGCTGGGTTTTTTTTTTTTTCAAATGATTTCTTTTTGCTTTTTACAAGATGCCATAATCGAGTGGTCCTCTTATTTGTTTCGTGGAATTATTTTATCTTAAGTCAAACATAAGAAAATGCTTTTATTATAACAGTTTTTTCTTTTCAGAGTAGACGTCAATTCTAAATTAGCGCAATGGTCTTTTAAACAACCTGGCGCAGATCTTTTCATGTACATTTGTAAGTAACTAGGTAAATAAGTAGGTATAGAGCATTCTTCAATTGGGTGTCGAAGTAATTTCGCGTTTGCTTTGGTTTTGCTTTACTATGCGGCTTTCTGATTTGTCAGCAAAACTCGCGGCACTTTCTCAACCAATGGGAAGCAAAGCCAAAGCCAATCGTGCCTTGATGTTTAACGTTTTCCCGCGCTTGGCCAACTGTTACAGGTTACATGTATTTGCTTTGAATTCTGATTGGTTCAACCGAACTGTTTACATCTGTTCTGATTGTTTAGAGTATTTACTTTCTGTTTGACACTCAATTGAAGACTGCTGTATAAAGTCAGTAAGTAAGCTAGCTCTGTTTACATGATACCCGAACGACTTTCAAACCGGTGGATTCGTTTCCATATATAGTATTATTCATTATCAGTAAAAACGATGTGAATTTTCAACCAAAAAGTTTTACCGGACAAGGAATCTCAATTTTTGTAGGAAAATTCATTCCGGGGTCTTGTAAACGGGACATGACTGTTTGTTTCATATTTCTATTAAGTTTCAACATTTCGTTACACAATGAAACTGATAGCTTCATCAAACCTGCTTTTGCTAATCCGATATCAGCAGCGTTCAAGTCGTAGGGGAATGAAAGTCTAACCGGTATCGTGTAAACCACCCCACTACAGAACAATTAGTGGAGCGTATATAATGAGTGAGACTATTGTAAACATTAACATTAAAAAAGTGAAATCTGTAAAACGTGTTTGGTTTGATAACAGTAGAATCCAAATATTTTATTTCATTTATTTTAAGCTGAGGGGGAACCGTCGCGGAGATTTTGATGCATGTTAGCCAAAACAGCTCAAATATTTCACAAAGAACCTCACAAAAAAACGCTCTTAGAGCAGCGGGAGGAAAGTTTGAAATGATTTCTCCGGGTGAGAATAGAATACAATCAGTTTTAAATTCACACGAGGAACTTTTAAAGATTGGCCAATTTTTTCAAGTTTTAATCCATTTCCATCTTAGCCATCTGCAGACAAAAATGATTGACCCTAGTTTTTGTTCCCTAGAAGGGTTATTTGTAAAAAAATTTGAACCATTATTTTAATGTTCCCATCCGATACAAATATTCTTTTTTGCTATTCAAAGTGGCACTTAGAAAAGGTGACACTGCCCCTTTAAAGACCTCCGTAGCCACCGTTAAGGTCCTTCTTAGACAGATTCATACCCAGTCACTATTTCTATGTTTGTGGGGCGAGAGAAGAGTGGGTACGAGAGTGGCCTTAATTCACTCTCGTATCCAATCTTCGCGTGCCATAAAGATAAAAATAGCGACTGTTCACGAGCATTATCCTTAGGCGGGTCACGAATAGACCAGCTTACAACTGAGCAAACAAAAGAAATCAAAAGCCTTTCAGTTTTACGTGCATAGGGAAGACTGGAACAGCGACTATCTTTCGACGCACCATCTTCGACATGCTAGATAAACAGCTGAAAGACCGTTATGAAAAAAAGAAAACAAACACTTATCGGCTAAAATGAAACTGAACGACAAATGCTCACCTAAAATGGCTTATAAATGTATTAACCTGTAAATTTTGCATGACTCTCAGAAAAATTCAAACTATTTGACCGCTTTCAGTCGGTTCTGTTCTGTAACTTCCGGTATAGAATTCGGCCGTTTTGTTCTCATGTTAAATTTCCAAAACCACCGATTTAATTATCGATCTCGGATTGACTTCTAAATATCTCCCCCACCACGTCACTCTAAAGATTAATAAACCCATCTCCCTTACCCAAAGTCGAGTTCAACAATAAATAAATCAGTTGTGCTTACATCTAAGACTTAGGCCTGGTTACATGGCATGTCGGAAGATGGCCCGTCGAAAGATAAGGCGAGCGTTAGCGCTCTGCACGTAACATTGAAAATGGCTGAAAGATACTCCAGTGTTACGCCTTCTGTCATTATACAGTGCGTTTATAGAGCTCCCCATCTTCATCCACGAGATAGAACCCCTAATAGATGTCTTCAGGCATTGCATCTATCGTATCCGCTATATGGAAATCCATTCGGTGCAAATTGGTCAATCTCGTTGATGCGTCAAATCAAAATTATCGATTTGTCAAGAAGTTTCGATTTCTAACGGATAGTCTTTTTCTGTTTCGCAAAGTAGTGTTCATTGTAAACAATGAAAACTTAATTTATTTAAATGAATGGTCCTGTCCATTTTAGCGTGGAATATTATAAAATGGAGGGGTGGTTAATCATGTCTTATGCATAAGGGGGGTAAGATTTTATGTTTCCATTGTGCAGATCTCTCCGAGATCTGTTTGGTGTCCAAATTTGATACAAATTGACCCAATATTGAGCGCGTAATGACTTCTTGTGCCATATGGCACTCTTGTACCGCTGTAATATTGAGGTTGATGGGGATGTTTAGTCGTTCCCTATATTACGATATTATAGTCGGACCTCTATTAAGTGGCCACCCTGGGGACTTTGAAAACTGGCCGTTTAATAGAGGTACAATAAAACTTGGGTAGAAATGGCAGTCAACGTAATTTTATTGCCTCTATATAGCAAAACGCTTGTTGAAAGGTGAACATTTGTGAAGATGAATGCAAAAATCATTGAAACAAAACATTAAGTGCCCTGTATTTGCGCATTTCAAGTCCGTGCAAAGTTCTAGCTCTAACACAGAGAGCACGTAGTAGATAAGTACAGTATTTTTTTAATGTTGAGTATCTACAGAAGAATATGAAAATCTATGTAACAAACCATCTTCTTGCATCAACAGTCTGTAAAAAAAATTTAGCTCAAAGTATTTTACGGACGATTTATTTCAAATAAATCGTCACTGCTGTTTGCCGTTGTAGAACTCGAAGTAACGAGGAGATCAAGTCATTTGACTTTCCGATAAATTGGGCAAGGTCCTGGTAACCGTAAAACAGAGCAAAGTGTCAGAGTTGATCGGTGTCATTGTAGTGGAGATTAAATTGCAGTTCTTGTTCTAATCAGTCATCACCTTCATATTATCTGTCACCATTTTGCTTGAAAAGGTAATTTGCTGTAAAAAAAAACCAATAAATACTAAACTTGCATTTTACTGACAAATAATTCGGGACTTTGGAAAGTGGCCGCTTAATGGAGGGTGGCCGCTTAATAGAGGTCGGACTGTATAAAAAAGTTTAATATCATACAATGGGTCCCACACCCCTGGGTGCATGATTTTCAAAGCCGCGTTCACGTCCGGTGTGTCCCGTAAAAGGTGGTTTAATTAGTCTCCCTGTTCCAAGATGCAAGTCTCCGGCTTTTTTATGTGATCGATATTACTACATCTTCTCCAAATGAGGGTGTAGCATGATGCAAAACTTTTGGATGCAGGGGACCACACGACGTAAAATAAACTGTTCTAAGCAGATGAGATTCTAAGAAATCGAAACTGCAGTCTTGCATGAGAAACAACATTAGACACTTGCCAGAAGAAATTTCACTAGCATCCTAGCTATAGAGACTCACAAGAGAGTTGTCTATCTTAGCTTCGAATATCTGCTGCGGATGCGAGCTAAGCCACGATATAATGGAGGTACATTTCAGCTCTAAGAACACAATAGCTGTTTTTCAGATAAGAAGCAACTCAAAGAGCTAAAAGACAGCGCAACAAGCTATTGATCGTTTTCACGTCACGTCACGCATTGGCCCGCCGCCATATTGGTGTACCACTTTTGATTGCGTAATACGGCATTGGTAGGTCACAACTGCAATTCCAGACCTGCCAACTCTCCCGGTTTTCCCGGGAGTCTCCAAGTTTTTCATCAAATCTCCCGGTCTCCCGGTTAGACCACCAAATCTCCCAGGAAATGCCTACCGTGGCCTTTTTCAATTGTTTTTTTTTTTTTATCATTAATTTCATTATTTTTGAGACGTCAAATAGGAAAATAAAACAAGAAGTGGATTTATTTTTCCCACTAGAAAAAATGGACTTACACAAAAGCGAATCAAGCTCCGAGGATAATTCGAAGGCTGCATATTCTTTTCCGATTTCTGAAAATGCAAAGAAGCTGGATTTGCCGATCAGAGATCGATATTTGCAGAAAATATCCGCAATCGGAATCGATCCAGTGTTGATCGAAGGGAAGCACTTTCAGCCTGACTGTTTACCTCCGCTCGAATCCACAGATATCTTGTTTTATCTCGTTTTGAAGACACGCTTCTACACTCATTATTTGACATCTGCTGCTACTTTTTTTTTAATCCACAGAGTATTCTTTTCCGAATTCAGCGATTGTTTAATCTTTTTTATGCGATTTTTAGTTTTTGAGTTTTGACGTTGCGCGCAGTGTACCAAGCTGTTGCATTCATTTGCCTGTATCTCTCTTATTATTTGTGCTATGGTGCTACTTTTTTTTTTTAATGATAGTGTATTCTAATCCGAATTCAACGAAAGTTTAAGCTTTTTCATACGTGAGTAATTTAACAAAAATTGACTTAAGCGTTCACAAGCTTTTGCATTCATTTGCCTCTATCTCTCACATTATTTGACCTAAACTGCTACTTTTTTTAATTCACATTGTATTGTTTTCCAAATTCAGAAATAGTTTAATCTTATCCATACAACTTATAGTTTTTGAGTGTTGACGTTGCGCGCACAAGTAATTGAATTTTTCCGGCGTGTAATTTAAGGAAAATTTAGTTACGCGTTCACAAGCTGTTCTATTCATTTGCCTGTATCTCTCTTATTATTTGTGCTATGGTGCTATTTTTCTTTTAATTGAATAGTGTATTGTAATCCAAATTCAACGAAAGTTTAAGTTTTTTCATACAATGTATAGTTTTTCAGTTTTATCTTAGCGCGCACAAGTCATTGAATTTTTCCGGTGTGTAGTTTAACAAAAATTGATTTACGCGTTCACAAGCTTTTGCATTCATTTGCCTCTATCTCTCACATTATTTGACCTATGCGGCTACTTTTTTTAATTCACATTGTATTGTTTTCCAAATTCAGCAATACTGTAATCTTATCCATACAATTTATAGTTTTTTAATTTTGACGTTGCGCGCACAAGTAATTGAATTTTTCCGGCGTGTAATTAAACGAAAATTCAGTTACGTGTTCACAAGCTGTTGCATTAATTTTTTTTTATTTAAACATATTTTATTGCCGAAGTTTGCGCTAAGAGAAAAAAAAACTCATCGAGAGGGCTCACTTCGAAATAACATTGAATTGAAAAAATTAACATTAAATAATAATTAGTCAGAGCGGCAGCAAAATTAACCAAAGGCAGCATTAAGCAATGCTAACAGGTGGAAAATATACAGCTAGGTACTTTTATAAAATCTCTTCGATTCAAATATAAAAGACTGGACATGAAAAAATAGATCATTATTTTGCTTAGGAGAAAGTAACTGTGATCCAAACAGAAAAACTGATACTATTTGTGCTTTAGACATGGAAAACCACCTGTCAGCAAATATGCGAGCAGCAGAGGGGAGCAGGTTAATTCTAGGGGCAGAATAAAGTGGACATTCAAGAAGAAAATGCCTAATTGTCTCGCTGTAGAAACCACAAAAACACACGGGGCTTTCTTTACAACCTATTTTATAAAGATAATAGTTAAGCGCGCAAGTGTCTAAACGTAAACAAGTATGGAAAATTGCATTAAATCTATCAATAGCAAAATCATAAGTAGTGTTATAACTAGGTACATTGTAATATGAAAATAAAGCTTTTTAAAAGAGCCAATGGATTCGAGGCAACGTATGTCAAAACTAATGTCATTCCACAAGATAGTAGTTGAGGGAAAAAAAGATCTCTTAAAACGTTCAGTGCGGCTTGCGAGAAGAGAGTAATTTGATGCCGTACGTAAGGAGTAAGTTGTCCTTTCACTAACTTGTAAGGGTAATAAATCAACTAGATTACTAGGACAAAAATTATTAACGTTCTTAAAATATAACAGCAATTTATGAATGGCTCTTCTAGTTTTGAGATCTTCCACCCA
This sequence comes from Pavona decussata, assembly GCF_977016875.1. Classification (NCBI taxonomy): domain Eukaryota; kingdom Metazoa; phylum Cnidaria; class Anthozoa; order Scleractinia; family Agariciidae; genus Pavona; species Pavona decussata. Next base: position 455,260 of record NW_028145463.1, read on the forward strand.
AGTTCTTGCATAAGACGATGCTTGTTGGTCCCCTTCATAGCCCCGGTTACGATTTTAGCTGACTCATATTGCGCATGCTCGAGGAGATCGCTTTCGCTTTCAGTACATCCGTCCCATAATACGTCAGCGTATTCCACTAGAGGACGCACCAAAGATTTGTACAATTTTCTTAAAGTGGTTCGGTCAACCGTGTACTTGATACCTTTTAGAATATTAAGCCTTTTAGAATATTAAGCCTTTTGCATGTATCTCTCTTATTATTTGTCCTATGCTGCTCCTTTTTTTTAATCCAAAGCGTATTGTTTTCCAAATTCAGCAATAGTTAAGTCTTTTTAATACGATTTATAGTTTTTGAGTTTTGACGTTGCGCGCACAAGTAATTGAAATTTTCCGGTGTGTAGTTTAACAAAAATTGATTTACGCGTTCACAAGCTTTAGCATTTATTTGCCTCTATCTCTCACATTATTTGACCTAAACTGCTACTTTTTTTTAATTCACATTGTATTGTTTTCCAAATTCAGCAATACTCTAATCTTATCCATACAATTTATAGTTTTTTAATTTTGACTTAGCGCGAACAAGTAATTGAATTTTTCCGGCGTGTAATTGAACGAAAATTCAGTTACGCGTTCACAAGCTGTTGCATTCATTTGCATGTATCTCTCTTATTATTTGTCCTGTGCTGCTCCTTTTTTTTAATCCAAAGCGTATTGTTTTCCAAATTCAGCAATTAAGTTAAGTCTTTTTAATACGATTTATAGTTTTTGAGTTTTGACGTTGCGCGCACAAGTAATTGATATTTTCCGACGTGTAATATAACGCAAATTGCGCTACGCGTTCACGAGCTGTTGCATTCAATTGCCTGTATCTCTCTTATTATTTGTGATATGGTGCTACTTTTTTTAATGGATAGTGTATTCTAATCCAAATTCAACGAAAGTTTAACCTTGTTCATACGATTTATAATTTTTGAGTTTTAACTTAGCGCGCACAAGTCTATGAATATTTTCGGTGTGTAATTTAAGGAAAATTGGGTTACGCGATAGTACAATCTTATCCATACAATTTATAGTTTTTGACTTTTGACGTTGCGCACATAAGTAATTAAATTTTTTTTAAGGTGGGGGTTTACCTGAAAGCCGTTTTCACGCCGCTTAAAATTGGTCAAATGGAAATATCTTGTTTGCATTTCAAGCAATACAAAAACCCTCCATTCATAACACAAATCAATGATTTGGGGTGTTTTATGAATTTTTGGGTAGTTTTTAGGTATATTTGGAAGGAAATAATTTTTCTTGAAGGATTGGTAAAATGAAAAGATATAAGAAATGTTGAGGATTTAGTGAAGTTTTAAAATTAGAATTTGTAGTTAATAATTAATAGACGAATACCAAGTTAGTCCACTAACAACCTGGGGTGCTCTTGCGTGGTTATCGACTGTCTGTTAGTGTTTCAAAAATCATTTTCTTTCTTCTATCCATTCTTAAAACCTTTTCAAATTTCACTCAAATTCAGGTAGAGCCCCACCTTAACGAAAATTCAGTTACGCGTTCACAAGCTGTTGCATTCATTTGCCTGTATCTCTCGTATTATTAGTGCTATGGTGCTACTTTTCTTTTAATGGATAGTGTATTCTAATGCAAATTCAACGAAAGTTTAAGCTTTTTTATACAAGTTATAGTTTTTGAGTTTTGACTTAGCGCGCACAAGTCATTGAATATTTGCGGTGTGTAATTTAACAAAATTTGGGTTACGCGTTCACAAGTGGTTGCTTTCATTTGCCTCTATCTCTCTCATTATTTGTGGTATTGTGCTATTTGTTTTCTAATGGATAGTGTATTCTAATCCAAATGCAAGGAAAGTTTAAGCTTTTTCATACAATATATAGTTTTTGAGTTTTATCTTAGCGCGCACAAGCAATTAAATTTTTCAGGTGTGTAATTTAACGAAAATTGATTTACGCGTTCACAAGCTTTTGCATTCATTTGCCGCTATCTCTCACATTATTTGACCTAGGCGGCTACTTTTTTTTAAATTCACATTGTATTGTTTTCCAAATTCAGCCATATTTTAATCTTATCCATACAATTTACAAATTTTGAGTTTTGACGTTGCGCGCACAAATAATTGAAATTTTCCGGCGTGCAATTTAACGCAAATTGCGCTACGCGTTCACAAGCGGTTGCATTCATTTGCCTCTATCCTTCTTATTATTTGTTCCATGGTGCTACTTTTCTTTTAATGATTAGTATATTCTACTCCGAATTCAAGGAAAGTTTAAGCTTCTTTATACAATTTATAATTTTTGAGTTTTGACTTAGCGCGCACAAGTCATTGAATATTTCTGGTGTGTAATTTAACCAAAATTGGGTTACTCGTTCACAAGCGGTTGCATTCATTTGCGTCTATCTCTCTTATTATTTGTGCTATGGTGCTACTTTTTTTTTAAATCACAGTGTATTGTTTTCCAAATTCAGCAATAGTTTAATCTTATCCATACAATTGACAGTCTTTTAGTTTTGACGTTGCGTGCACAAGTAATTGAAATTTTCCGACGTGTAATTTAACGAAAATTTAGTTACGCGTTTACATGCTGCTGCATTCTTTTGCCTGTATCTCTCTTATTATTCGCTCTAAGCTGCTTGTTTTTTTTTTTAATCCGCAGCGTGTTGTTTTCCAAATTCAGCAATAGTTTAATCTTTTCCATATGATTTATAGTTTTTGAGTTTTGACGTTGCGCGCACAAGTTACTGAAATTTTCCGACGTGTAATTTAATACAAACTGCGCTACGCGATCACAAGCTGTTGCATTCATTTGCCTGTATGTCTCTTATTAATTGTGATATAGTGCTACTGTTTTTTTTAATGGATAGTGTATTCTAATTCAAATTCAACGAAAGTTTAAGGTTTTTTTTATAGGATTTATAGTTTTTGAGTTTTGACTTAGCGCGCACAAGTCATTGAATATTTCCGGTGTGTAATTTAACGAAAACTGGGTTACGCGTTCACAAGCTTATGCATTCATTTGCCTCTATCTCTCTAATTATTTGTTCTATGCTGTTCATTTTTCTATTAATGGACAGTGCATTCTTTTTCAAATTTAGCGAAAGTTTAAGCTTCTTCATACCTTGTATAGTTTTTGAGTTTTGACTTAGCGCGCACAAGCAATTGAGTTTATTTGGTGTGTAATTTAACGAAAGTCGACTTACGCGTTCACAAGCTTTTGCATTCATTTGCCTCTATCTCTCTTATTATTTGTGCTATGGTGCTACCTTTTTTTTAATGGATAGTGTATTCTAATCCAAATTCAACGAAAGTTTAAGCCTCTTCATACGAATTATAGTTTTTGAATTTTGACTTAGCGCGCACAAGTCATTGAATATTTCCGGTGTGTAATTCAACAAAAATTAGGTTACGCATAGTCACAAACGAAACTTTCTTGTGTCCCAAATGTAATGTTGGAAACCAGTCAATATTAAATTTATCCCAGCTTTAAGCCGCTTTTTCTGAAACGAAGTGCTTTTCGCAAACACGATCGTGCTCTAAGATCTCTTCAGTGAGGTCGTTACGACTTATCGCTGAAATCCAGCGCAATCTTCTCTCCTCTGACAATTCTTGAGCTTTTTAACCCTGATTTGTAACGATGGAAGGCACCCTTGCAAAGTATATCCTTTTATCTCGTCCACTTTTCCTGCCACAGCCCACAATCAGACACAAAACCATGTTCTTCGCAAGCGCCGCTACTAGCCAATATGGCGGCGTAGCAACGGTAGTCAAGGATTTGGTCACGTGAGTGAGCTCTCGAAAGCAAGAGACAACAATGATAAGCTTTGTAAAGACGAGGATCTGTTAGACCCTCATATCCGTGCAATCTTCACGCAGCGAGATACAATAGCAGAAGCATTAATTCACGAGTTAAGAAATCCACGGATCCAGTATCTTTAAAGATAACATTTATTTAGCGCTACCTAAAATCTTGAAGTCAATCCAAGCCGATAAGCCCTAACAAATGGCACAGAGCTAGCATACACAATGACATATCAAAACCTAATCCTTACGGCTCCTACTGATAAGTATGAAACCCTCCAATTAGTATATTTGAGAATTCCCCCTCACGATCAAGACAAACACCATTAAGAGCGGTCGCATAACATTTTGATCTAAAAGGAAGATTCTCTTATGCAAAAGGAAAATCGCTTAAAGAATTGCTTGTAAAACCAAAACTGAAAAGGCTTTTATCAACACAACGGACACACAGTGGGAGTCGCGCAGGTCTGTCAACCCCACTGATTTTAACACAAAAATGTGGTCAAATGCCAAAATTCAGAAATAAGAGATATTTTCTGTAGTGTTTATGAGTTTTGACAGTTTTATATCTGAGTGTTCAATTTGATCACGCAAATTTTGGTCAATTTTCAGATCTTCGCTTCAATCTTGAGATTTTCTTTTTTTCCGCGGTGATCTTCGCGTCTTCGATTTCTTCGGAAATACCCATAGAAAGGCTCTTGTATGGAAGAGTTATCTTGAAATAAAAGTCAAGAATCGCAGTTCTACTTAGGAATAAACATTTTGTCAGAATTGAATTTAAAATCTTCAATTTTTAATCTTTTAGCCTGTTTAGACCAGTTCAGCTACCTCCATACTGAAATCCTAAAGTATGACCATTCAAATGAAAGCTACTGAGCAGCACTTTTGGTTTCCAGTGATACTGTTTGGTACCGTACATGGTAATTCTAACTTTTGAGTCCGTGGAGAAAATCTTGAATGTCTCCAATATTTGCGGAACTGTAGACCATTTTTTTATTTGTCAACTTTCATAAACCAGACGTTAATGTTTACCCTGGGTTAGCCTAATCGTACTTGGAACGACTACTATGATGGATGCAGCCTGGGAGATTGACTTCTTGTCTCTGCCTTCTACCGCCAAAATATGTCTTGGGTACAAACCGAAATATTCCAGATCGAAAACGAAGGCTTGTTAGTATGAACGGTTTCCAGTTGACTGAAGAGGGGAAAACCCATGTCGATTGTGAAACAGATTTAAATGAAAACTATTCAGCACTGTCTTATTTTGGAGAGATCTATTTAAAGGTGTAAATCATTTAGCCAGTTTTGCAGGCGCTGTTAAGGCGGGGGTAAACCTGAAAGCCGTTTTCACGCCACTTAAAATCGGTTTAATGAAAATATCTCGTTCACGTTTTAAGCAATCCAAAAAACTCTCTGCTAATCCCGTGAATCTATGTTGTGGGGTGTTTTGTCAATTTTTGGTTGATTTTTGGGTATATTTGGGAGGAGATAGTTTTTCTAACAGGATTGGTAAAATTGAGAAAAATAAGAAAAATTGAAGATTTAGTGAAGTTTTAAAATTAGAATTTGTAGTTAATAATTAATAGACGGAAGCCAAGTTAGTCCACTAGCAACCTGGGGTGCTCTTGCGTGGGTATCAACTGCCTGTTGTTGTTCCAAAAAACATTTTCTTTCTTTTATCCATTCTTTAAACCTCTTAAAATTCCGTTCAAATTTACGTTTACCCCCATCTTAAGGGAGAGGGAAAACAGACACGCGCGCGAATTGCTTGGAACGGCGCGCGCGTGAGCGTTTGTACTCCCCTTGCTTCACGCGCGTGCCTGATTCCCTATCCCCTCCCCTCTTCTTTATAGCACCAGACACGCAGGCTATCTGACAAATTCCAACAGCTCCAATACAAAACCCCAAGAAACAAAGACATTTATGGAAACTCGCAAACGTTTAAACACACATCTAAGAATTTTGAGCGTGGTTTGAAAGTTATTTAGGGAAGTTTACGGCTACACTGGGTCAAAACTGTATCACATTCTAGCTAGAAGACAGAGGAAAGAAATTAAGAAGAATTTTTTTAGATTCCATTTTTCTTCAGTTATAATCCTAAATCGATCATTACTACTATGCACTCTCTATCGATGGAAACTGTAATAATGGTATAAACAAATACATAAACATTGATAAACAAGTTTCTGTCATTTTTGAGATTAAAAAGTTACCATATCATCTGCATTCAATGTAACCTGCTAAAAACATTTCTAATTTCAGTTTCCTAGTTTGGGAAAAAGCATTTACAAAGGAAGAGATTTATGTGACTTCGTCACTGACTTCATTGCCAAAAACTTTGGACGGTCAGTGCGAACTAACTAGTGGTCAGTTTCATGTTTGTCGTTGTTGTTGTTGTTGTCAAGACAAGGTTCAAGGTTAATTTATTTCACACTATTTACATAAAATGAACATAGAAAGGAAAGTATTGTTACAACAGATGATTACAAGATAAAATAATTACAGTACAGATTATAAAATGTGTGTGGTGGTCAAAGTAGCAAAGGCTTTCTAGTTGACCACCACCTACTTTTAAGTAAACAAAGAAATGACACTGAGCTTTATTAATTGGGATATTACAAAATGTAAGAAATGTTTATAGAGCCTAATACAAGAGAGAATAACATGTTGTAGGAATTAAAAAACTGTGGAAGATTGCTGGAACAGTTGATGGATTGTTATATAATTTAAATGCCAGTGAGCAGATCTTGAATGTAACAACATTTTCAAATTTTAACAATAGACAGACAATAAGTCATTTCCGAGTTGCTTTGGACGTCATTATGAAAGCGAGGCTTCGTGTACAAATTTTAATAAAAAAATTATTTTTTCAAACAAATATAATTTTCACATGAAAAGCTCAGCTTAGCAACTCGAAAATGGCCTAATGGCAGCAGCCCTTGTTACAATTTCTTTCACTTTCTGGGCTTCGAGTCTCCGTTGACCAAAATAAACGAAGGTTCAAAAGACTGCCCAGCAGGGGACCCCGTAGGGTAGAAGAGCTGTCATCTTCAATTTGAACGCCTCGAATAATTGAAAAAAAAACCCTTGATCTCCAAACACCTCTTTTTTTTTTTGTGAGTTAGATTCGTGGCATGACCATGAGTTTCGACTATGAAGGTTTCTGATCAAAAAGCGCTCCTGGCGAATTAAAGTACATCGGCACTTTAGTATGTTTTATTTGACTATTCCCTTAACTAAACCGTTGGAGTATAGCCCTCGGAATTTTTGTGGTGGTGGTAGTGGGGGGGGGGGGGGGGGGGGGTCTTATAAGGCTCTTTTCTCCAAACCAAATTATGATATCCTCCGATACCATTTTTCAGACAAGGCCCAGCCTGTTCTAAGAACTGGTAACTTTACGCAGCGAATAAAATGTATTGGTTGATGTACATTTTATCAGCTGGATAGCAATTAAATTTATCCACTGGAGAGAGTTGTCCACTCTTTGAACAACCGGGTGAGCTGGCCTCTAAAATGGTTTCTAGAATCCATTCCAGTTTCTGTAAAATCCATACCCGTTTTTAAACTTTCAGAGCACAATGGTCATTTCTACCCTCTTTCAGACCAAAACGGCTCAAAAATCATACCCTTTGGGGCCGCATGCACATACTGATACAGCTTACATAGTGGAGCCCCCCCCCTCTCCTGGGCAAAAAAGTTTTAGAAATGTGAAAGGAAGTAAAAAAAACAGAAAAAGCAGCAGCAGCATATATTGTTAGTGCCAGCTTTTGGCGCGATTAGATCATCATATAACTGTCCAAGAATGATCATGAGTCACAACAGGCTCTCACACATGGTTTCATTCCAGATACCAGAAAGCGAAGTACATGGAATTCGAAAACAACTTGAAGTTCGAAAACAAAATAATCATTTATTTTAGCTGGTTGACAAACATCACACATTTTCCTCTAGGGTTATTCCCTCTCTTTGTAAACAGACCATTTGTCCATGAATGGATAAATAGAGGATATTACACGGCGACGCAAAGATATGAATTTTATTTTCGACTGGTAAAAACAACTTTTTACGAACGAGCGCAGCGAGTGAGTAAAATATTGTTTCTAACAAGAGAAAATAAAATTCTTGTCTTCGCACCTCCGTACAATATCCTCTTTTTTATTATATAGACACATCTATTGCTCGCCATTTTTCACCGAGTGTTTTCACAAACAACCAAAAAAGCGGAAAATGACGTCATCAATATCCTCACTAAAGAGGATATGGAAAATACGCCACTCGGATCTCGTACGAAATTTTCGTACCAGTGGTGTATTTTCCAGTAAAACACTCGTGTCCGATGTTTCGCTAGATTCGTGGCGCGGCTACACACAGGGATGTGTCGTTGACCAGACGTGAAAAGGAGTGATTTTTGAATGATTAGCTCAGGCCTACCAACAGGGAAGCATTACATTCGAAAACGAAATATAGAGCTCGCAAACGAGAAAAAAAGAGACACCCAAAATACTAAAACTTGAAAACGAATCTACAGCCACCCCTTTGTTGATTTTGTTTGTTAAACGTCAATTCACGAGGAATAAAGTACTCTCTTTCGTTGATTTTCGAGGTGAGTTATTTTTTACTAGCTGCGAATTCAGTATTTGAACTTTCTTTTTCTGAACCCGGTGACGCAATAGTTATTGCTTGAAAGTCTAAAAATAAAGTTAAAAATAGACCCAAAAATACAGAAGACTTCCGCCGTTATGCTATAAAAAGACGCGTCCTCATGTATAATCCTCGAATTTGTTTTGGACTTAACGAATGTCGCGCAGTTTTGATTTAAAGTGAACTTTTAAACAAGAGGTAAGTTACAAGCTGGCAATTTTGAGATTCAGTCATTCCTTGGTAGCTGTTAAACGTTAATTTTTCAAAGTGATTACAATCATTGTGTATAACGTGCAATCTACACTCACTATTTTCGGCAAAATGTTGATATCTATCCCGCCCTTGTACTTTGTAATATGCGTCGCGTAATGTGATTTTGGAAAGCATGTTACAGGATAGTTATTTTACGAGTAACTTATTTATTTGTTTTGCATCAAATTACATATTTGCTTGCAGAATCGTCATTTCAGTTAACTAAGTTGGTTGGAACTGACTCCAAGAAGGATCGGTTTGGGAAAGCAGTCAACGGTAAGTCATCACGGCTTCGTATGATACTTGCACCTTAAATAATCGTTCCTTTACACATAAGCAGATAAGAGATACAAACTTTTCACGTATTATTTGCGTACTTCGTTTAAGATCCGCTGCTTTAGTCTACGCTTTTCACTGAATAACTCCAAAAATCCTCAAATTGTGTTCCACTGCAATTTAATTTGCAGCTTTTCTAACTCACCCAACGAGTTACCATAGTTTCTGAGTCAGCCGAATTAAGATCAGAGTCTCACAAATGTTGTACTCATCCCTGACGAGACTTGTATTTTGAATTTTACTTGCTTATGAAGGATATTAATGAATCAAGATTAAGGCAGCTTTAATTTTCTAGCCAGTAATGACGCGGTACGGGCGATACACTTACCGGAAAATGTTCTCAGATTCAGTTGGGCGCTGAAGTCTAAACTGAATATTTCGCTTTGATATCTATAAAGTTTCAGACAAAACCCAGTTAGCCCTCACATCCGAATATGTATTTTTGAAACTGTAAATATTCATCCCACAACGATGGATTGGTCTGGGCAACAATTTTATCTTTGTTGTTACCCAAGCACGGCTTTCAGTTCCAGTAACGTCTAAACTAAAAAAGGTAACTCTCTCTTAAAAGAGGCGAGTGTCACCTTCATTTTTAGTGTCACTTTAAGTAGTTATAAATCATCTTTGTTGTGATAGGAACGTTGAAGTAATGGTTCAGTTTTGTTAACAATTAATAACCCTCCTCGTTTACAGTTTTAAAAATTATCTTCAGCTGCGGATGGCTAGGATAGAAATGGATTGCAACTTGACAAAAATGGCCAATATTGCAAGTTCTTCTAGTGGAATCGCCTAAAACTGTTTTTCCTCCCGGTTTTCTAAGAATAATCTCAAGTTAGAGAAAAGGCTTTTTGTCAAATATTTGAGCAGTTTTGTGCAACATACCACCCTTAGCTTGGTGCAGGAAAATGTGATTGCTTATACGAGAAAAATCAGGATAATAGGTCTGTCAAAAGCTGCATGGATCCGCTAATTATTACTATTTGTTGCCTTGTCAATTGAAGTGAAGCAAATACACAAAACTCCTTTGAGAAAAACTTTTTCTCAATCAGGTAACCGAGTACTACAGTACGCTACTCGCTTCTTCATTTTTTGTTTTTAAACATGCACGTTGCTCTTCGAAATGTGCTCTTTGTTAAATCACTTAAAATCAGTTTACCCAAACAAAACTTCCAATTAGAATCGGTCACATATGAAATTCCATACATCTGGTTTCTTGGTGGCGTTATATAGCTTCTTCATGAAATCCAGAATCGGCTCGATTGTTTCTGTGTTCACAATCGACAAGAACATCATGGTGACTTTCGCGACTGCAGAGGACAACTCATCGCAGCCCTGATAATCTGTGAACTCGGTAATACTGACTCGTAACTAAGATCAAAACTGAGCCCGCTTTACTGTTCACACTGCCGGGACTGGTAAAGGAGGATCTTCACTATTGTCATCCTTCTTCCTTACGTAGCTATCTCTTCACCTCTATCATCGCTGTTTAAATGAGTTGCAAGAATCTCATATAACTGTTGAAGTTACCATGCGACCATAATCTAGCAGTAGCCGTATTTTTTCAGTTGTGTACAAAGTATGTCAGCGTTATTACAGTGTAAATAGAAACTAAACTTTTGTGACTTCTAGTAACGCTAGGATTTCGTAACTCTTTGTAGGTGGTCGCTTTCGATCCGGCAACACAAAAGAATTTGTCAAATTTCTCGGGCCTCGAAATTTGAGCAGTGGTCACTTACGAGAGAGGTTTTGAAACAGTATTTGACTGAGAAACAAAACGGTTATTTAAAAAAATGGTCCCTCACGACAAGTCCTCGCTTATGAGAGAGTTGACTCAGTGTAGTAGCTGCTGTTTTGTGCAATAATGGAAGCAATTGGTATCGAATAAAATGCTTGGTCTGTGCGTGGTTAAGCATATCGTTTTCTGATGGTCCTTGATTCGGCAAACTAGAAATTACCAATTAAGAATGGATGTCTTCAACTTCAGAACTTTCTGTGCTAAAAATTCTACTCAGACTTAAAAATAACTTGATCAACAAAAGTCCTTCCTTTAAGTTTGCTTCCTTTCAGTTTGTAATTGTATGCTTTGGCTGTAATGATGCGCCTTTTATCGGTAAAGCACGTTGTAAGATATTTTTAGTGTAAAGTGGATACATTATTGATAACACCCGATCTGTGAGAGAAATAAAGGGATAAGACATCTTCAAGAAAACTTCCGGGTCTTCAGGCAATGTCATCAATTGACAGAAAGTTTCGCGCATTTTGGTTTTGAAATCGCACTGATTTAAGGTAAACGAAATGCATCGTGGCGGCTAATTCTAAATATTTATTTATTTACTGATGTTTGTCTACGTCAAGACGAATGTTGAAAACTTAGCTCAGTGGCCAAATGTACAGAATTACATCCTGGGCAAAATTCCAATGTCCGTTGCGGTGATGTAACTATTCTTAATTTTTCAGTTTGCCTTGTGGTTTTTTCTGGGCTTCCTCGCCACCTTTACTGATTTAATTATTATTAAACTGTCTTGTGATTCCTTTTATTGTCGCAAAAATGAACTTGAAACATGAAACATAAATTACATGTACATTACAAGATACAGTCAGTCGTTTTCTCTTTTTTTTTTTTCCTTTTTTTTTTTTTTTTTTTGTTGTTGTTTTTTAATGTTCATCTTATGACAAAAAGTCCTAAAATGTTTTAGTCAACCGTTTACATGATACATTTGAGAGGTCTTTTTACTGCCATCTTTTTGAGAACCTTTCCACGTCAGCTCTTGTTTCATTTTTGATGAATTTCAGATGTCATTCCAGATATTTCGCCAAAGTTGTCAATTATCATAAGAAAAAGCTTTGAGAGATTCTACGTTTCTTTAAATCACGGTTGTATCGCCCGCAAACTATTTTTAAATTTTTAAAGCAATGCAAAGTTAAATTTCAATTCCTGAATATATTTGCTTGTCAATGTTTCTACAGGGAAGAATATTTTCATTGGGTTATTGGCCGGTTTTCGCACTGTAATATTTTGCTGCCGCTTCTTACATTTAAATCAGCTCTTACCTTTGCTTGTGTTAACTTTCCTCTTCCTATTTAGGCAGCCACTAGTTTTGGAGATAATGTGAGTAGACTGGATATTAATTGTTTGTTTTCAAATTTCTTATTTGTAGAGAGTTTCTATCAAGTTTGCTGACGAAACTCCAACAGCATTTTGTAAGAGGTGAGTTAGTAGCTTGTGTTAGCTTTTAACGGATTAATTTGTAAGACTCCCCGGTGTTTTTCAACTCACTCCCATTTGCTGACTGGGAAAATTATGTTGACATTTGTCTGTCGAACGAAAATTTAAAACTCGGCCTTGATCGTGCCACGCTATACACGTAGCAACACGTAGTGGCAGTATGAAACAGCCACTTAGTAACTCAAAAGATTTCTTATGACTCTTTGCGATGTTATTGAGACTTCTGTCGTTCTTAGTGCAGTGTTTCCTTGTCTTTATGTGGTCGAGGGTCAAAATGTCACGTCACTATCACTTTTCCTTCACGTTATTGATTTTACATGAAAGCTGTCAAATTCTTTCGTGCCAAATGCGTTCGGGTTTTCTTGAACAGGTTGCAATAAAGTGTTTTTAGGTTTAATTTCCAGTTAGGAGCTATTTTATTTATTCAAGGAGAATTTTTGAGAGTGTAAGAACATCAGATATCCAAACCAACCAACAAAATGGTTGAGTCAATATCGTGTCACGTTGTGGTGAACACACTGATACACAGGTTCCTCACGCGCGCTTGTCATGTATATGTCATGTCATAACTGAATTTGTTTACTGGGGATGTAACGGGCACGAGGAGAGCGCCTTGTATATTCAGGTGTAATGAAGATGTGATTGTGTGACGCCTGGGGAAGAGGGTGGATGAGGGAAACTAAGGCTCAAAGTAGATTTACTTCTGAAAGTGTCGAGTACAAATACCTCATTATTATTCTAAATTCGAAAACCGTGCACTCAAAACTCAATGTGAAGAAAACGAAGCTACCACAACTAGAAAGTGAAAAAACCGATACTGGAAAACGAAATATGTCGAAAACTCGTAAGCGAAGCACCTCAAATTCTAGGAATAGAAAAAGGAAACGCTGAACTGACTCGAAAGCAAAACTCTTGGTTATTTTTATTCCTTCATAAACATCATGCATTTGCGCCTTTTTTAAAACTAGGTATTAAAATACTGAGTTTTTATCGGTACAGCGAAGCACTTAAATCCAGAATGTGCAGTTCAACAACTATTTCAACATTTTTATTTTTTGCTTGTTTTTGTTCTTGTTGTTGATATTGTTGTTGTTTTATTTTTGTTTGTTTGTTTGTTTGTTTTTTGCCCAGTCTGGTTTTGTTTCGGCTAATTAACCTTATCTAAAAAATGTTCTTTTATTAAAATAAGGGATAACTTTGTACCGGTTATCCCTCTTACTTGTAAACACCACCCAGTTGCTTTGTGAATCAATGGCTGAAACGACGTTTCGTTATCATGATGTGATGCTGTCTCGACTTGATGATGAGGGCTTTGTGAATTACTTGTTCAGGGATGTACACCAAAAACTCGAACACAAGGCAGCCCGAAATACAAGAATTTCTTCAAAGGGAAATCAAAACCACCATGTTTCCTTTGTCTGTTCTCAAAGTCAACCCTCGACTAAAAATTTCTGCTCACTCGTGTAACTCTAATTATTCCTTAGAGTAGGCTGACAATTCTGTCAAATGTTTGAAATTTCATTTCTTTGATCAAGATTAGTAACATTTAAAGTTTCTGTTTCGATTCTCGTTGCCGCAATTATTATAAGTGCGTGACAATTGATCGAGCTAAAACTGAATGACATGCATGTTATCTAAATTACACCTCCCCAAGCACTCCTTCGTTTGTCTCCAGCCGGCCTTTGCCGTTGTAATTGTATGTCTGTAAATAACTTATTTACAGAGTCATCATTTCTGTTTATTAAGCTGATGTAACTGACTCCAAGAAGCCCCGATTTTGAGAAGCAGTGAACAGTACAGCCTGACGGTAAGTCATTTGCATGTGCCAAGTTAATAAGACCAACTTGCTCAATTCCTCAAATGACGCCATGTTAACTACCAGCTCAGTTCTTAGTTTATAAGGCGGCCGAGTCCAGGGTCTTGCAAAACAAGTCATTTCCAACAAGGCATTTGTTTTAAACTTTACTTAATTTTACTTATTGCTCTCATCGCCCTTGAACTTGAAGTTGCCACAGATACGTTAAACGAATTGAAACAACAGTACATGGTTCTGTAATTATCCTTTCAACAAAACGGACAAAAGAGAAATGTAGTTTGCATCAAGCCCTAGCTTTTACAGGGATTCCGTGTCTGTCAGTGGAAATTTATGTGCGAAAGATATCAGAGTCAGAGAAATTAAGTACAAATGGAATAGTTCTCAAACTTTCTCTTTTTCTAGGAACGTCTTTGGTGAAACAAAGCACATTTGATAGGATCTCCGGTCATTATCTAACTAAATGGCGGAGGGCGACTCAGAAGATATAGTGAAGCACATGCAAGAGCTTAGCATCGCGAAAACAATAGGCGATAGAGAGTGGGAGGGAATTGCCTATTATAAACTGGGTGATATTTATTACAGTCAGAATAATTTTAAACAAGCCATAGAGTATTACGAACTAGATCTTAATATTACTAAAGAATTAGGGAACAGGTCGAAGGAGGGAAAAGTATATTGCAATCTGGGCACTGCTTATCACCGTCTAGGTGATTTTCAGCAAGCCGTAGAGTGCCACAAACTACATCTTAGTATTGCTAAAGAATTAAGGAACAGGGCTTGGGAGGCAATGGCCTGTTTCAATCTGGGCGTGGTCTACAACAGCCAGAGCAATTTTAAGCAAGCCATAGAGTATCAAACGCTAAGTATTAATATTGCTAAAGAATTAGGGGACAGGGAACACGAGGGAATGGCCTATGGCAATCTGGGCAATGCTTATGAAGGTCTGGGTAATTTTAAACGAGCCATAGAGTATCAAGAACTACATCTTAATATTGCTAAAGAATTAGGGGACAGGGATGAGGAGGGAAGAGCCTATGGCAATCTGGGCGATGCTTATCAAGGTCTGGGTTATTTTAAACAAGCCGTACAGTGCCACAAACTACATCTTAATTTTGCTCAAAAATTAGGGAACAGGGAAGGGGAGAGAAAGGCCTATGGCAGTCTGGGCGGTGCTTATCACAATATTGGTGATCTTGAACAAGCCTTTAAGTGCTGGAAACTATGTCTCAGTATCGCTCAAGAAATTGGGGCCAGGGATTCTGAGGGGTACGCTTTTGGACACCTGGGTGGAGCCTTTTTATCCTTGGGTGATTTTGAACAATCCATGAAGTACACGAAACAAGGTCTTGATATTTTGAAAGAAGTGGGTGACAGGGCCGCAGAGGGATATTTTTATGGCAAATTGGGCAAAGTGTATTCCAGACTAGGTAATGTTAAAGAGGCAATTAAGTGTCTCGAACAAAACCTTAGCATTGCAAAAGAGTTAGGGGAAAGTGTTCAAGAGGCAAACTCATGCTCTTCACTAGGTCATATATATGAATGGGCGGGTTCTTTGAGTTTGGCAATTGATTATTATCGATCGAGCGTAAAAATATTTGATAACTTAAGAGGTCGTCTTCAGTCAAAAGATATGTGGAAAATAAGCTTTCGTGATATCCACCGGTGTGCGTACACTTCGTTATGGAGAACTCTTGTGAAGACTGGAGAGACTGACGAGGCTTTGTATACTGCTGAGCAAGGACGAGCACAGGCCTTGATCGATGTTTTGAAAGAACAGTATGGAGTTGACTCATCAACGTCCGCTTTACCTGAACCTAAGGAGACAATTGCCTATATATTAAACAAATTAACTAAAGATATAGTTTTTGTTGCACTTAATAAAAATGCGATCAGTTTTTGGTTGCTGCGAAGAGGGAAAGAGATTCTCTTTAAGCAAAAGGAAATAGAACTTGATAGTTGCAAGTCGCTAATAGATGCTACTTTGAGAGACATTGCTGTAGGTGTTCGGGTAATGTGCGAGGATCGGTCAATGGATGAAGTATGTGATGACCCGCCGTCCAACAGAGATTCTGCTGAAGAAACAGACCAATCACCGACCTCCTCAGTCAATTCTTTGCGCCAGCTGTATGATGTTATTATTGGTCCCATTGCAGACTTGCTCGAAGGTGACCAGTTACTCCTTATTCCAGATGGTCCATTTTGCCTGGCTCCTTACTCTGCGCTTAGTGAATCAATCAGGATTCACATCGTTCCCTCGTTGACCGCTTTCCGACTGATCGCAGATGCGCCCGAGGACTTTCACAGTAGGAGTGGGGCGTTGCTCGTGGGAGATCCATGTTTGGAAGAAGTTACCAACCTGTTTGGTAGGCCCGTTTGGAAGCAGCTTCCATTCGCCAGAAAGGAAGTGGAGATGATTGGAAAACTTCTAAAGACCACACCTCTCACCGGACGAGATGCGACTAAAGACGAAGTGATGAAAAGATTGGAGTCGGTTGCTTTGGTGCACATTGCCGCACACGGGAGTGATCAAACTGGAGAAATTCTTTTGGCCCCAAACCCAGGTTGGACATCTCGCGTCCCTGCGAAAAAATACTACATATTAACAATGTCAGATGTACAAGCCGTTCGTCTGCGAGCAAGACTCGTTGTTCTTAGCTGCTGTCACAGTGGCCGGGGAGAAGTCAAGTCTGAGGGCGTGGTTGGTATCGCGCGGGCTTTCTTGTGTGCTGGTGCTCGCTCTGTTCTGGTGTCACTCTGGGCGATTGATGACGAGGCTACCATGGAGTTCATGAAACACTTCTACCAACACCTGGCGGAAGGAAAAAGCGCGAGTGTGGCTCTTCACCAGGCTGTGAAATCCCTGCGCGAGTCAGAGCAGTTCCGTGACTTGAAGTACTGGGCTCCATTTGTGCTGATTGGTGATGACGTGACGCTTGAATTTGGAGACAGGAAATGAAACAGAATGGTAAGTTTAGTTTGTGTTTGACTTTAGACAGACGTAATTTTATGATAAACAAGGACAGCTAACTGCAAAGAAAGCTCAATTCTTGCCAGAGGAATAGTTGTAAAATCTGTCTAAAGATTATTTCAATTACCAAGCCTCCCGCTGTTTATTAAAACGAGGGATAGCTTTAGAAAGGATGCCATGAAAAGATGTTTGTTTTCGGGTTTCCTTGGTACCATGCGAAAATGCCTTACTTTTCTTACACTAGCCTTTTCCAGGCGTTCAGAAAGTAGAAAGCAATGTAAATAAAATTGCGTTCCCCACTATTTGATCGCCTGTTCTCGCACTAGTTAATGTTTCAACCGTTTGAGATAAAGAACGAAATCAATGTTACCATTTCCCCTCAGATTTTTAACAATGGTACCTTTGAACTTTATGAACTTACTGACCTTAATGGAAGTCAAACTTCCGTTGAACGTTGTTTTCAATTGAAGCACCAGGAGTCTCGTTAATTAAGGGAAATTATTAATGTTTTGTTTAAAATATGTCCTCGCTTCGTGGGTAGTGTCTTCAATTTTGTTCGTTTTTGTCTCTTCCTTTTATTCTGGCAAACAAACAAAAAATTAAGCGCTTCACCTGAACTCCACAAACTTCTAAATTTAGAGCCTCAAGCGAAACTAATCCGTCATATATTTTTTGGTTGGCAGAAGTGTCATCATACTCAAGACAAGAGAGGACTACTAAGCGAGTCTGACTGTTCCATTGATGACGTCCATTTGGTGTGATGCAGACTATCCCGGGAACTTATGGTACAATGGCCGGATAAAAAAATGAAGTTACTGCATTAAACCTTTGCTTTCGTGGTTCGTAATATATCTGGAGAGAAGGACATGTACAGGCTTGATTTTAGTGCGCATTTTCCAAAATGCCACTTCACTTTATGAAGTTTTCAAAACGTAATTTTTCTTCTTTCGATGTAACGTTAAGAAAACTGGATACATAAATTTGACTTTACATTTAATTTTTTAGAGCTGCTTAACAAATAACATACCAACATTGTAAAGATATTTTGAAGTCATTTTATTTAATTTTTTTAAGGTCATTATTCGTTTTAAGACAATATTGAGAACAACGTTTTACTTAATTGTTCATTCAGAAAAAATGTGGTTACTTAGGCCAAATTTAACGGCTTATCTACCCATATTTAGAGGCAAGAACTTTATTTTTTTAAGAATGACGTTTCTTGTGTTTTCAGTTTCGCATGTAAATATGATTTTCTCCAAATTGTAAAAAAATTGTGTTTTTTTTTTTTTAATACGATATCTTAGCCGCAAAAATTGTGCTTGTCATTGTAAGTAAGGACAGTCTCTAAGACCCTCAAAGTTAGAAAGAGCACAAAAGACCAAGCAAAGAATTTAAACTGTCTAGGACTGCGAGTTAACTTACAGAAACCTGATTACAAGAGGGCGAAGACTCAAAAACTAAAATACTTTTCACTAACTTGTGTTTGAATAACAACAACAAGTGATGTAGTTAGCTTTGACTGGCTTAATAGGCTCAGAAGAATGATGATGCAATTATTATCTTAGAGCTGATCAGGGCTCGGTTGTTTGAAATCCCATTAATTTTGAGAGAACAAGTTAAGAAATATGCTGGGTTTTTTTTTTCAAATGATTTCTTTTTGCTTTTTACAAGATGCCATAATCGAGTGGTCCTCTTATCTGCATCGTAGAATTATTTTATCTAAAGTCAAACATAAGAAAATGCTTTTATTATAACAGTTTTTTCTTTTCAGGGTAGACGTAGACGTCAATTCTAAATTGGCGCAATGGTCTTTTAAACAACCTGGCGCAGATCTTTTCATGTATATATGAAAGGAACTAGGTAAATAAGTAGGTATAGAGCATTCTTCAATTGGGTGTCGAAGTAATTTCGCGTTTGCTTTGGCTTTCCTTTACTATGCGGCTTTCTGATTTGTCAGCAAAACTCGCGGCACTTTCTCAACCAATGGGAAGCAAAGCCAAAGCCAATCGTGCCTTGATGTCACACGTTTTCCCGCGCTTGGCCAACTGTTACAAGTTACATGTATTTGCTTTGAATTCTGATTAGTTCACCGAACTGTTTACATCTGTTCTGATTGTTTAGAGTATTTACTTTGTGTGTGACACTCAATTGAAGACTGCTCTATAAAGTCAGTAAGTAAGCTAGCTGTGTTTACATGATACCCGAACGACTTTCAAACCGGTGGATTTGTTTCCATATATAGTATTATTCATTATCAGTAAAAACGATGTGAATTTTCAACCAAAAAGTTTTACCGGACAAGGAATCTCAATTTTTGTAGGAAAATTCATTCCGGGGTCTTGTAAACGGGACATGACTGTTTGTTTCATATTTCTATTAAGTTTCAACATTTCGTTACACAATGAAACTGATAGCTTCATCAAACCTGCTTTTGCTAATCCGATGTCAGCAGCGTTCATGTCGTAAAGGGAATGAAAGTCTAACCAGTATCGTGTAAACCGCCCCATTACAGAACAATTAGTGTGGCGTATATAATAAGTGAGACTATTGTAAACATTAACATTAAAAAAGTGAAATCTGTAAAACGTGTTTGGTTTGAGAACAGTAGAATCCAAATTATTTATTTTATTTATTTAAAGCTGAGGGGGGACCGTCGCGGAGATTTTGCTGTATGTTGACCAAAACAGCTCAAATATTTCACGAAGAACCCCATGAAATCGCACTGAGAGCAGCGGGAGGAAAGTTTGAAATGAATTCTCCGGGTGAAAATAGAATACAATCAGTTTTAAATTCAAACGAGGAACTGGAAAAGATTGGCTAATTT
This sequence comes from Pavona decussata, assembly GCF_977016875.1. Classification (NCBI taxonomy): domain Eukaryota; kingdom Metazoa; phylum Cnidaria; class Anthozoa; order Scleractinia; family Agariciidae; genus Pavona; species Pavona decussata. The sequence continues at coordinate 475,131 of NW_028145463.1, forward strand.
TTTCAAGTTTCAATCCATTTCCATCTGAGCCATCTGCAGACAAAAATGATTGACCCTAGTTTTTGTTCCCTAGAAGGGTTATTTGTGAAAAAAATTGAACAATTATTTTAATGTTCCCATCCGATACAAATATGTTTTTTTTTTTCGCTATTCAAAGTGGCACTTAGAAAACGTGACACTGCCCCTTTAAAGACCTCGAAGCCACCGTCAAGGTCCTTCTTAGACAGACTCATACCCAGTCCCTATTTGTATGTTTGTGGGGCGAGAGAAGAGTGGGCACGAGAGTGGCCTCAATTCACTCTCGTAACCAATCTTCGCGCGCCATAAAGATAAAAATAGCGACTGTTCACGAGCATTATCCTTAGGCGGGTCACGAATAGACCAGCTTACAACTGAGCAAACAAAAGAAATCAAAAGCCTTTCAGTTTTACATGCATAGGGAAGACTGGAACAGCGACTATCTTTCGACGCCCCATCTTCGACATGCTAGATAAACAGCTGAAAGACCGTTATGAAAATTAAACACTTATTGGCTAAAAAAAAACTGAACGACAAATTAACAATAAATGCTCACCTAAAATGGCTGATAAATGTATCAACCTGTAAATTTTGCATGACTCTCAGAAAAATTAAAACTATTTGACCGCTTTCGGTCGGCTCTGTTCTGTAACTTCCGGTATAGAATTCAGCCGTTTTGTTCGCATGTTAAATTTCCAAAACCGTCACCGATTTAATTATCGATCTCGGATTGACTTCTAAATATCCCCCCCCCCCCCCCCCCACGTCACTCTGAAGATTAATAAACCCATCTCCCTTGCCCAAAGTCGAGTTTAACCGTAAATAAATCAGTTGTGCTTGCATCTAAGGCTTAGGCCTGGTTACACGGCATGTCGGAAGAAGATAAGGCGCGCGCTAGTGCTGTGCACGTAACATTGAAAATGGCTGAAAGATACTCCAGTGTTACGCCTTCTGTCATTATACCGCAGTGCGTTTATAGAGCTCCCCATCTTCATCCCACGATATACAACCCCTAATAGATGTCTACAGGCATTGCATCCATCGCATCAGCTATATGGAAAGCCATTCGGTGCAAATTGGTCAATCGCGTTGATGCGTCAATCGAAATTATCGATTTTTCAAGAAGTTTCGATTTCTAACAGATAGTCTTTTTCTGTTTCGCAAAATAGTGTTCATTGTAAACAAAGAAAAATTAATTTATTTAAATGAATGGTCCTGTCCATTTTAGCGTCGAATAATATAAAATGGAGGGGTGGTTAATCATGTCTTATGCATAAGGGGGGTAAGATTTTATGTTACCATTGTGCAGATCTCTCCAAGATCTGTTTGGTGTCCAAATTTGACACAAATTGACCCATTATTGAGCGCGTAATGACTTCTTGTGCCATATGGCACTCTTGTACCGCTGTAATATTGAGATCGATGGGGATGTTTAGTCGTTCCCTATATTACAGTCGGACCTCTGGGGACTTTGAAAACTGGCCGCTTAATAGAGGTTGGCCGCTTACTAGAGGTACAATAAAGCTTGGGTAGAAATGGCAGTTAACTTAATTTTATTGCCTCTATATAGCAAAACGCTTGTTGAAAGGTGAACATTTGTGAAGATAAATGCAAGAATCATTGAAACAAAACATTAAGTGCCCTGTATTTGCGCATTTCAAGTCCGTGCAAAGTTCTAGCTCTAACACAGGGTCCACGTAGTAGATAAGTACAGTATTTTTTTAGTGTTGAGTATCTACAGAAAATTATGCAAATCTATTTAACAAAACATCAAGTTTCTTAGGCCTTTTCTTGCATCAACAGTCTGTAAAAAATTTAGCTCAAAGTATTTCACGGACGATTTATTTCAAATAATCCGACACTGCTCCTTGCCGTCAGTGTAGAACTCGGAGTAACGAGGAGATCAAGTCATTTACCTTTCCGATAGATTGGGCAAGGTCCTGGTAACCGTGAAACAGGGCAAAGAGTCGGAGTTGATCGGTGATATTATGGCGGAGATTAAATTGCAGTTCTTGTTCTTATCAGTTATCAACTTCATATTATCTGTCACCATTTCGCTTGAAAAGGTAATTTGCTGTAAAAAATAATAATAATAATAATAAACTTGCAACAGCAAAAAGGTGGCCGCGGCCGCTTAATAGAGTTGGCCGTTGAATAGAGGTATCGAATACAGCATTTTACTGACAAATAATTCGGGACTTTGGAAAGCGGCCCGCTTAATAGGTGGCCGCTTAAAGTGCTACTATAATCAAATTTTTACCTCTTGAATTTTAAGGTTTATCACATAGAATTCTAGGAAAGATTAAAAACGCCGTTTACCGTTTCTAAATATCTGCCTTGGTTCCGAAGATATTAAAGTTTGAAAAATGTGTAAAATATGTAAATGAGATGACTGAAGACGTCATATTCTCAACTCAATATAACATCAAGTATATAAATAGAGCTATCTCGGTCAATTTACAGCAGAGACCATTGAAACCTGGCAGGCTAATAGTTCTAAAAGCAATACACCTATGGCTATAAAAAATTCGGTTCCCATGGCAACTCACTCTTTTCCAGTCCCCTCCAGCCTGATTTCAATATTTTAGTGATTTTCAGCTTGAAAAACATTTAACAAGGCCACGAACTCGACCTAACATATTTATACGCTTGCTGGATCATGCAGATGAGGCACCATTGGCAAATATCAAAAAAGAACGGCATAGGTGGCCAGCAAAGCCTTAAGTATCAGGGACGACTGGAACCCAGTATGTTGCCATGGTAACAAAACTGACAAGCTCATATTATGATCAAGCATTTCTGATTTCTGATACAAATTGGCTGAGATATCTTCTTTCATAATATTTGATCAAAATTCGGTTGAGTTTATGACGTCATCACTTGGCTAATTTTCATATTTTAAAAACTTGAATATCTCCGGAACAAAAAGAGATATTTGAAAATAGTAAACAGCATTCTTCTTCACGTACAGACTTCTTGTTTATGTTTTAAAATGGTTCAGATTAGAAAGACGCGAATTTCATCATAGTAGCACTTTAATAGAGTTCGGACTTTATAAAAAAGTTTAATATCAAACAATGGGTCCCACACCCCTGGGAGCATGATTTTCAACGTCGCGTTTACTGCCGGTGTGTCTCGTAAAAGGTGGTTTAATTAGTCTCCCTGTTCCAAGATGCAAGTCTCCGGCTTTTTTAGGTGATCGATATTACTACATCTTTTCCAATTGAGGGTGTAGCACGATACGAAACTTTTGCCTGAGGCAGGGGACCACACGACGCAAAATAAACTGTTCTGAATACGTTCCGTTGCCGGATCTCTTGCAGTGAAATGCACGTGCCAGACGTCTCTTTACATGTAAATAAACCGAACTGATTGCAGGGCTGACACTAAGGCAAAGGGCTTATTTATTAGGGGCCAATATTTCAACCAGTACAACTAGTCTTCTTCAGGGCCAGAGTTACAATGAGTTACATTTAAACGTAAGCATAAACAGTTAAAGGTTAACACGATACGTTGTATGAGCCTCTCTATGGGTACCCACAGTCTTCGTTTTCTTCGCGATTTTTTAGCCTGCGTAGCTGGCGGTTTTGGAGGGCGGTAAAGCCGGGCCAAAACGAGTGGTGCAGCTGCGGGTAAAATGTGGAGAGAACCGTGACAGTCGCGGCAAAGACGCGTCAACGAGCGGCTTTGCCGCAATTTTCTCGTTGCCCTCGCCCCATTTCTCCGCGGCCTCGCCACTTGTTTTGGCCCTCGAGCCCGGCTCGCCGGTGAGCCCACCCATAAAAACCGCCAGCTACGCAGGCTACGATTTTTTTACAAATCTTCGTTTTTTTAGGAAGATCTTCGTTTTTTTCGGATTGAAATGGTTTAAATGTTCTTTCAGTGTTATTCACAGTTGATAAATATTTCACTACAATAGCAAATTGCATAATTCACTGAAACAATAAAGGATTGTTGGATTCTTTGGCGACGTTTTAACCCCATTATAACACGCTAGCAGCTGATGAGATTCCAAGAAATCGAAACTGCAGTCTTACATGAGAAACAACATTAGACACTCACCAGAAGAAATTTCACCAGCATCCCAGAGACTCACAAGAGAGTTGTCTATCGTAGCTTCGAATATCTGCTACGGATGCGAGCTAAGCCACAAAATAATGGAGGTACATTTCAGCTCTAAGAACACAATAGCTGTTTTTCAGATAAGAAGCAACTCAGCGAGCTAAAAGACAGCGCAACAAGCTATAGATCGTTTTCACGTGACGTCACGCATTGGCCCACCGCCATATTGGTGTACCACTTTTGATTGCGTAATACGGCATTGGTAGGTCACAACTGCAATTGATTATTCCCATGAGTAAAAATGGATTTAAACAAAAGCGAATAAAGCTCCGAGGATAATTCAAAGGTTTCCGATTCTTTTCCGATTTCTAAAAATGCAAAGAAGCTAAATTTGCCGGGTCAGAAATCGATATTTGCAGAAAATATCCACAATCGGAATCGATCCAGTGTTGATCGAAGGGAAGCACTTTCAGCCTGATTGTTTACCTCCGGTCGAATCCACAGATATCCTGTGGTATCTCGTTTTGGAGACAACTTTCTACACTCATTATTTGACATCTGCTGCTACTTTTTTTTTAATCCAAAGTGTATTCTTTTCCGAATTCAGTGATTGTTTAATCTTTTCCACGAGATTTATAGTTGTTGAGTTTTGACGTTGCGCGCAGTGTACCAAGCTGTTGCATTCATTTGCCTGTATCTCTCTTATTACTTGTGCTATGGTGCTACTTTTTTTTTAATGATAGTGTATTCTAATCCGAATTCAACGAAAGTTTAAGCTTTTTCATACGTGAGTAATTTAACAAAAATTGACTTAAGCGTTCACAAGCTTTTGCATTCATTTGGCTCTATCTCTCACATTATTTGACCTAAACTGCTACTTTTTTAAATTCACATTGTATTGTTTTCCAAATTCAGCAATAGTTTAATCTTATCCATACAACTTATAGTTTTTGAGTTTTGACGTTGCCGCACAAGTAATTGAATTTTTCCGGCGTGTAATTTAACGAAAATTTAGTTACGCGTTCACAAGCTGTTCTATTCATTTGCCTGTATCTCTCTTATTATTTGTGCTATGTGTCACAAGGACTATTTCCCCGTAGTACTGTATTTAAAAGGAATTCAATATCGTATAAATCAAAAAGTATTTTCAGTTTAGTGTTTTAGGAAATTGATAATCTTACATGTGAATTGCTCGCCGAAATGAATGTTTATTCAGTTGCGCTCCTAAGGTGTTTTGGAATATTAGATCGAGCACAACTCGTTAGCGTAGAGCAAAACTTCCGATCGTTATTGCGTTATGGACGAAAGCTGTTTAAATACAGGTTCTTAGATTTTCCGTTCTAGCGACCTCTCGGTAAACATCCAGGAAATAGTAATAATTGTACAGTTCCAGCGCAATATCCTATAGCCAACTTTAGCGTTATCAGCTGTCTTATTTCCAGTTTCAATATCCTTTCTAAGGCTAGATTTTTAATAACGACGTGTTTAGCTATTTGCTCTACTGTAAAACTAATTTTAGTTGAAAGGCTTACCGAAATTAATTAGTATTCTCAGAACATATAAAAGAAGGTCGTACGTTGTAGAACTTTGAATTACCCGCTGACGAATTACCAGAATGAATTACCACAGAACGAGTTACCAGAACGAGTTACCCAACACGCTGTAGTGTACCTGTGAAGATCTACGATTAAACAAGTTGAGTTCCAGTTTTGTGAAGATTCATTTTCTGCTTCGCCTCCACGGACGAGAAACAACGACCTAGTACCTCGGCATCAGTAACAAGTGCCACGCTGCAAGTCAAGTGCTCTCCGAAGCTTTTCCCCAACGTTTATCCTTCCGACAACGCCCGAGTTGTATCGTTTACCTCCGCGCATCGCCCGCGCATAAAAATCGTACGCCACGCCACAAACGTTTTGTTACATTGTTTCCAGAATACCGGGCAGTTTCTTCAGTCCGCGAACACTGCGAAGACAGAAAATTTGATCAGGAAAGGAACTTTCAACTGAAGGTAATTCCCTCGGAAAGATTTTATCCCTCCGAGTATTGCTTATTTCATTTGAATTTTGAGTGTACTTGCGAAATCGAGCTTGATCGCGAGATATTACTATTTATCCACGAGGATTATCATCACGCCTTATTCATCCAAGAACTTTGGATTTGAAACCTTGAGTTTACTATTTGTCCACGAGGAATGTGGACCGTCAATATTTACCTTCGAACATAAAAGCCTTCGCTCAGAGACAGAGCATATTTGAGTAAAATAAAAATAAATAAATAACAAGAAAAAAACTTTGCTATTTGACGATAGCAAACGACGAAAACAAACTCTCTTTTTCGAGCCTTATGAAAAAGAGTAGCTCCAAAGGCTGCTACAATTTACGCCAAAAATTCCGTGCAATTTCTGGATCGACCCAGAAGAAATCTACCGAGAATCAACTAATTTCAGAAGAGGATATCGAATACTTCAATCGCTCCACAGAAGATACGGAGGAAAACATTGAACCGTGTCAACTCTGTCTACAAGAATCACAGGATAATCAAAGCACGAACCACGTCCACGAAATCGAAACCGAAAACCATATTCCTCCGAGTACAGACCAATCAGAGTCACCGTCAATTTTACACGCAGTAAACGCAGCCAACGGGACTCCAGAAACTGTTTTAAAGCCACGCGCTGAAAGAACTAGTTTATCGAGCGAGTCAAGTTCAAGCCAAACAGAAAGTGATTCAGAAGATTCCATTGAGGAAACTACACCGCTTATATCTACAACAAAACACCCCAGAATATTGTTTAGTGATAAACCAGAAGGAAATTCACAAAAACTTAAAGAACTAAATACAGAGAAACAAGGAAAATCCGCTGAAGCGCAAAGGTCAACTAGCCTCGACAAGAGTTCAAGCGAAGAAAGCCTGACAGTCAAAATGGACTCACAGGAAAACTCTGATCTACAACAACAAATCCGCGAGCTCCAACGACAAGTGTCGAGACACTTAAAAACTACGCCACCAGTTACAGATTATCCGAGCATAGCAGATTTCTCTAGCACCAAGCCTTCTCTGTTCCATGGATATGAAAATGAAAATGTGGAACGATGGATAGAGAAATTTAAACTTCACCTTACCCGAAGACGTATTAACTTAGCCCACAATGCAGCAGCTTCAGAATTAGCCCTTCACTTGGCAGGCCCTGCAGAAGTCTTTTACTACAGCCTCCGAGAGAGCCAACGCTTAAATTTTGAAGACCTATGTACAGCCCTTAGAGAACGTTACTCCTCTAGAAATCATACTTGGAGACAGTGGCAAGCTCTTTCTAGCAGACAACAAGGCGCTAACGAGCCTTTAGACAAATACATAGCTGATCTGCACGCCATGTTCCAGCATCTAAACCTATCAGAAGAAGAAAAACTAAGGTACTTTGTGCAAGGATTACGCCCTGATACCCGCCGAGAAGTGTTGATTAAACAGCCTCAGAATTACCGTGACGCTGAGGACGCCGCACGATTGCTGCAAATGGTTGACTCAACGATCCGTGCGGGCCATTCTTCACCCAACCAACTGAATGATAAAATTATTGAAGCAGTAGTTAAAGCAACCATCGCTGCTCAAGGAGGTGCAAAAGGTGCCCCAGAACCTAAAATTGCAGCTTACCAACCAGAACAGAAGATACGACCAGATGATGAAGTGAGCTATTTGCGCGAACAAAATCGTAAACTTAACGACAGACTGTTAGCAAATGAAAATCAGAACATTGCGGCATATCAGCCAGCTGCAAGAGAAAGCTACAGATCTAATAATGAGTCAGAGGAATTACATCGTCTTAGAGAAGAAATTCGCCTTCTAAAAGCTGTTCAGCGCGGCCCGCAACAAATCCAGTCAAATCGCTCCGACGATTACGGGAGAAATGATAGTTATCGGGACACGAGAACCGATTTTTCTCAAGCAATGGATGAAATACGTAAAATGCAGTCACGCATAGACGGATTTATGCGAACCTACGCTAATAAAAATAATCGCCAAGAACAGCCACGAGTCAGGAACCAAGAAGGACGACCTATATGTTACCATTGCGGAAAACTTGGTCATGTTAGGCAGAACTGTTACTCACGTGGGCAACAATACCAGAATTATAAGCCACAGGTTAACCAGCCCCACGAGCAGACCACTCCTCGCATTGCCGTAATAGAAGCCGAGCCAGCCGAAGAACAAGTCCTTGCCCAGTTCGACCACCAACAGCAGCCTAAGCTGAACATAAGTCAAACTATGATAACTAACGAAAACGGCCAGACTAGCCAAGCGCAAACTCGATCCACTTCAGAAGTCCCTAATACAGTAAATGAAGATAGGGGAACAGACCAGCAATTCTGCGAACAGAACAAGCAGGGAGAAAAAGCTGGAAACGTCTACTATGCCCGGCGAAGTAAACCACTCCCATCCACTTCTACAGTGAATAATGAAGTGCCTACCATTAACACCATTTATGCTGAAATAGTAGAAGGTCCTACTACACACAAAGAAAGCGATGACCACAATACCGAAGTCAAGCCACATCCAGCTATTACTCCAAAACAGTGTGCTCAAGTCTCCTCTTCACCAGAAGAATATACAGCACCCGTACACGAAAACCAGGCGATCGTGATTTGGTTAGAAATTTTTACTGATAAGCTTAACACTTCAAAAGAAACAACCGCCCCTCTAAGAGAAGTTCAAACATGTTCCAGATCAGAACCAACCATTGTCGTCAAAGACCAAACAGTGAAATCACCAAATGATCCCTATGGCTTATCTCGCACGGAGACTTCTCTACAACCAAAAGAGAAACTCGACCGCCAGTTACAAGAGCAAGGCGCTGAGAACAAAAAGACCGAAGTCCATTTCCAATCAGGCAACCTAAGACAAGATTTTCCAAAACCACAGAAACTCCAGCCTAGTGAACACTTGTCAAAGATGGCCAAAAGTGCTCAATATCCCAAAAGACGTCTTCTTCAAACTTCAAACAGCGACGTAACGCCTTTGTCAATGGAAAAATATGTGGTTGTCACGCCGACTTCCTAGTTGATACAGGAGCTTGTATCTCAGTAATAGATGCCAGATTTGCCAAGAATGTTCTTTCCAAACAGCCTACATCCATCATGGTTCCTAGTACTTTTTCAGAAGTGGATACCGTTAGTGGTGAGAAATGATCAACCATCGGCCAGATCCACGTTTCATTGGCATTTAACGGAAGAGAATTTCCCTGTCAATTCCATGTAATAGAAGACATGAGCCACTATGCTGTTCTTGGTCGAGATTTTTTAAAGACTAACGATGCTGTAATTAACTTTGCGAGCGGAACGTTAACATTAGGCAACGCCTACCCTATTGAGTTGTCCCTGGAAGCCAGAAAGTCAAGGCCTATGGCAGGTTTGATAATTGAAACCAACCACTCTGCCAACCGAGATAAACATGAGAAATCTGCGTCAATCCTTGCCAAGCTCTTCCCTAACTATGATTATTTTGTCCAACGCTGTAAAAGGACATCAAGCTTCTTTCTCAAGTTCCTCATTATTCTTTTGCTGATGTCACCTCACTGCCGTCCTACTATAGAAAACTACAGCGAATCGAGATTTTTCAAGGATTTCAGCCTGCATTCTAAAGAGCACCCAATGCTAACACCGGCAACTATTCACAGCGAAGCTCAAACAAATCCACATTTGAGCCCACAGTTTAGGTTTCTACTCCGCCCGGTTCGTCTGAAAAACCCCACACAGATATTCGTACCCAACCCATTATTGCAGAAGATCCTGTTAACCCAACAAAAAACAAGAACCCAAGGAAAGGAACAAGGGACAAGGAAACCAAGACGTTCTACACCAGGACAGGAAAACAGCACGTATCAGAAAAACTACGAGGATAAACTGAACACTATTACAGATTCTAGAGCATGACTTTCTCCTTTACCTCATCCTATTCATAGTACAGTCAGTCTCCAAAATATAGATCATTCGTTCACAGTTATCTCCCGAAAATTATTCCATTCAGATTAATATCCACAAAAATATCAAGCAGAATATCAAGAAGATTTTCACAAGTTGTTCAAACCCCCTTTTATTGGAGTAGCTATTACGCAGGCAACTCAGCCATATTGAACTTCGTCCAAATTATGTTAGTACACTTAGATTTTTCAAAAGCCAGGAGGCTTTCACTTAAGGTGGGGGGTGTCACAAGGACTATTTCCCCGTAGTATTTAAAAGGAATTCAATATCGTATAAATCAAAAAGTATTTTCAGTTTAGTGTTTTAGGAAATTGATAATCTTACATGTGAATTACTCGCCGAAATGAATGTTTATTCAGTTGCGCTCCTAAGGTGTTTTGGAATATTAGATCGAGCACAACTCGTTAGCGTAGAGCAAAACTTCCGATCGTTATTGCGTTATGAACGAAAGCTGTTTAAATACAGGTTCTTAGATTTTCCGTTCTAGCGACCTTTCGGTAAACATCCAGGAAATAGTAATAATTGCACAGTTCCAGCAATATCCTTTAGCGTTATCAGCTGTCTTATTTCCAGTTTAAATATCCTTTCTAAGGCTAGATTTTTAATAACGACGTGTTTAGCTATTTGCTCTACTGTAAAACTAATTTTAGTTGAAAGGCTTACCGAAATTAATTAGTATTCTCAGAACATATAAAAGAAGGTCGTACGTTGTACAACTTTGAATTACCAGCTGACGAATTACCAGAATGAATTACCACAGAACGAGTTACCCAACACGCTGTAGTGTACCTGTGAAGATCTACGATTAAACAAGTTGAGTTCCAGTTTTGTGAAGATTCATTTTCTGCTTCGCCTCCACGGACGAGAAACAACGACCTAGTACCTCGGCATCAGTAACAAGTGCCACGCTGCAAGTCAAGTGCTCTCCGAAGCTTTTCCCCAACGTTTATCCTTCCGACAACGCCCGAGTTGTATCATTTACCTCCGCGCATCGCCCGCGCATAAAAATCATACGCCACGCCACAAACGTTTTGTTACACAAGTCATTGAATATTTTCAATGTGTAATTTAACGAAAATTGGGTTACGCGTTCACAAGCTTTCGCATTTATTTGCCTCTATCTCTGTCATTATTTGACATATGCGGCTACTTTTTTTTAATTAACAGTGTATTGTTTTTTCAAATTCAGCAATAGTTTAATCTTATCTATACAACTTATAGTTTTTGAGTTTTGACGTTGCGAGCACAAGTAATTGAATTTTTCTGCGTGTAATTTAACGAAAATTCAGTTACGCGTTCACCAGCTGTTGCATTCATTTGCCTGTATCTCTCTTATTATTTGTGCTATGGTGCTACTTTTCTTTTAATTGGATAGTGTATTCTAATGCAAGATCAACGAAAGTTTAGGCTTTTTCATACAATTTATAGTTTTTGACTTTTGACGTTGCGCGCACAAGTCATTGAATTTTTCCGGTGTGTAATTTAACGAAAATTGATTTACGCGTTTACAAGGTTTTGCATTCATTTGCCTCTATCTCTCACATTCTTTGACCTATGAGGCAACTTTTTTTTATTTCACATTGTATTGTTTTCCAAATTCAGCAATACCTTAATCTTATCCCTACAATTTATAAATTTTGAGTTTCGACGTTGCGCGCACAAGTAATTAAAATTTTGCGGCGTGTAATTAAACGCAAACTGCGCTACGCGTTTACAAGCTGTTGCATTCATTTGCCTGTATCTCTCCTATTATTTGTGCTATGGTGCTAGTTTTCTTGTAAGATATAGTGCATTCTTATCCAAATTCAACGAAAATTTAAGCTTTTTCATACAATTTATAATTTTTGAGTTTTGACTTAGCGCGCACAAGTCATTGAATATTTCCGGTGTGTAATTTAACGAAAATTGGGTTACGCGTTCACAAGCGGTTGCATTCATTTGTCTCTATCTCTCTCTTATTATTTGTTCTATGCTGTTCATTTTTCTTATAATGGACAGTGCATTCTTTTTCAAATTTAGCGAAAGTTTAAGCTTCTTCATACAATGTATAGCCTTTGAGTTTTAACTTAGCGCGCACAAGCAATTGAGTTTATTCGGTGTGTAATTTAACAAAAATTGACTTGCGCGTTCACAAGCTTTTGCATTCATTTGCCTCTATCTGTTTTATTATTTGTGCTATCGTGCTATTTGTTTTCTAATGTATAGTGTATTGTAATCCAAATTTAATGAAAGTTTAAGCTTTTTCATACAATATATAGTTTTTGAGTTTTAACTTAGCGTGCACAAGTAATTGAATTTTTCCGGTGTGTAATTTAACGAAAATTGATTTACGCGTTAAAAGCTTTTGCATTCATTTGCCTCTATCTTTCATATTATTGGACGTATGCGGATACTTTTTTTTAATTCACATTGTATTGTTTTCCAAATTCAGCAATACTTCAATCTTATCCATACAATTTATAAATTTTGAGTTTTGACGTTACGCGCACAAGTAATTAAAATTTTTTGGCGTAAAATTTAACGCAAACTTCGCTACGCGTTCATAAGCTGTTGCATTCATTTGCCTGTATCTCTCTTATTTTTTTTTGTTATGGTGCTACTTTTCTTTTAATAGATAGTGTATTCTTATCCAAATTGAACCAAAGTTTAGGCTTTTTAATACAATTTATAGTTTTCGAGTTTTGATTTAGCGCGCACAAGTCATTGAATATTTCCGGTGTGTAATTTAACGTAAATTGCGCTACGCGTTTACAAGTGGTTGCATTCATTTGCCTGTATCTCTCTTATTATTTGCGCCATGGTGCTACTTTTCTTTTAATATATAGTGTATTCTAATCCGAATTCAAGGAAAGTTTAGGCTTTTTCATACGATTTATAGTTTTTGAAATTTGACTTAGCGCCTACAAGTCATTGAAATTTTCTGACGTGTTATTTAACGAAAATTTAGACAACACGTTAACAAGCTGTTGCATTTATTTGCCTGTATCTCTCTTATTATTTGTGCTACGGTGCTAGTTTTCTTCTAATGGATAGTGTATTCTAATGCAAATTCAACGAAAGTTTAAGCTTTTTCATACAATTTATAGTTTTTGAGTTTTGACTTAGCGCGCACAAGTCATTAAATATTTCCGGTGTGTAATTTAACGAAAATTGACTTACGCATTTACAAGTGGTTGCTTTCATCTGCCTCTATCTCTATCATTATTTGAGCTATCGTGCTATTTGATTTTTAATGGATAGTGTATTCTAATTCAAATTCAAAGAAAGTATAAGCTTTTTCATACAATATATAGTTTTTGAGTTTTATCTTTGCGCGCACAAGCAATTGAATTTTTCCGGTGTGTAAATTTAACGAAAATTGATTTACGCGTTCACAAGCTTTTGCATTCATTTGCCTCTATCTCTCACATTATTTGGCCTATGCAGCTACTTTTTTTATTTCACATTGTATTGTTTTCCAAATTCAGCAATATCCTAATCTTCTCCATACAATTTATAAATTTTGAGTTTTGACGTTGCGCGCACAAGTAATTGAAATTTTGCAGCGTGTAATTTAACCCAAACTGCGCTACGCGTTTTCAAGCTGTTGCATTCTATGGCCTGTATCTCTAATTTTTTGTGCTATGGTGCTACTTTTCTTTTAATGGATAGTGTATTCTAATCCGAATTCAACGAAGGTTTAAGCTTCTTCATACGATTTATAGTTTTTGAGTTTTGACTTAGCACACACAAGTCAATGAATATTTCCGGTGTGTAATTTAACCAAAATTGGGTTACGCGTTCACAAGCTGTTGCATTCATTTGCCTCTATCTCTCTTATTATTTGTTCTATGCTGCTCCTTTTTTTTAATCTACAGCGTATTGTTTTCCACATTCAGCAATAGTTTAATCTTATCGATACGATTTTAGTTTTTGAGTTTTGACGTTGCACGCACAAGTGATTGAAATTTTCCGGCGTGTAATTTAACGCAAGTTGCGCTACGCGTTCACAAGCTGTTGCATTCATTTGCTTGTATCTCTCTTATTATTTGTGCTATGGTGCTACTTTTTTTTTAATCCACAGCGTATTGTTTTCCAAGTTCAGCAATAGTTCAATCTTATCCATACAATTTATAGTTTTTGAGTTTTGACGTTGCGCGCACAAGTAATTAAATTTTTCCTGCGTGTAATTTAAGGTGGGGGTTTACCTGAAAGCCGTTTTCACGCCGCTTAAAATCGGTCAAATGGAAATATCTTGTTTGCATTTCAAGCAATACAAAAACCCTCCATTCGCAACACAAATCAATGATTTGGGGTGTTTTATGCATTTTTGGGTAGTTTTTAGGTATATTTGGAAGGAAATAATTTTTCTTGAAGGATTGGTAAAATGAAAAGATATAAGAAATGTTGAAGATTTAGTGAAGTTTTAAAATTAGAATTTGTAGTTAATAGCTAATAGACGGATACCAAGTTAGTCCACTAGCAACCTGGGATGCTCTTGCGTCGTTATCGACTGTCTGTTAGTGTTTCAAAAATTATTTTTATTCTTCTATCCATTCTTAAAACTTCTTTAAACTTCACTCAAATTCAGTCAGAGCCCCACCTTAACGAAAATTCAGTTACGCGTTCACAAGCTGTTGCATTCATTTGCCTGTATCTCTCTTATTATTCGTGCTATGGTGCTACTTTTCTTTTAATGCATAGTGTATTCTAATGCAAATTCAACGAAAGTTTAAGCTTTTTTATACAAGTTATAGTTTTTGAGTTTTGACTTAGCGCGCCAAGTCATTGAATATTTCCGGTGTGTAATTTAACAAAATTTGGGTTACGCGTTCACAAGTGGTTGCTTTCATTTGCCTCTATCTCTCTCATTATTTGTGGTATTGTGCTATTTGTTTTCTAATGGATAGTGTATTCTAATCCAAAAGCAAGGAAAGTTTAAGCTTTTTCATACAATATATAGTTTTTGAGTTTTATCTTAGCGCGCACAAGCAATTAAACTTTTCAGGTGTGTAATTTAACGAAAATTGATTTACGCCTTCACAAGCTTTTGCATTCATTTGCCGCTATCTCTCACATTATTTGACCTAGGCGGTTACTTTTTTTTAAATTCACATTGTATTGTTTTCCAAATTCAGCAATATTTTAATCTTATCCATACAATTTATAAATTTTGAGTTTTGACGTTGCGCGCACAAGTAATTGAAATTTTCCGGCGTGTAATTTAGCGCAAACTACGCTACGCGTTCACAAGCTGTTGCATTCATTTGCTTGTCTCTCTCTTGTTATTTGTGCCATGGTGCTACTTTTTTTTTAATAAATAGCGTATTCTAATACGAATTCAAGGAAAGTTTAAGCCTATTCATACAATTTATAGTTTTTGAGTTTTGACTTGGCGCGCACAAGTCATTAAATATTTCCGGTGTGTAATTTAACGAAAATTGACTTACGCATTTACAAGTGGTTGCTTTCATCTGCCTCTATCTCTATCATTATTTGAGCTATCGTGCTATTTGATTTTTAATGGATAGTGTATTCTAATTCAAATTCAAAGAAAGTATAAGCTTTTTCATACAATATATAGTTTTTGAGTTTTATCTTTGCGCGCACAAGCAATTGAATTTTTCCGGTGTGTAAATTTAACGAAAATTGATTTACGCGTTCACAAGCTTTTGCATTCATTTGCCTCTATCTCTCACATTATTTGGCCTATGCAGCTACTTTTTTTATTTCACATTGTATTGTTTTCCAAATTCAGCAATATCCTAATCTTCTCCATACAATTTATAAATTTTGAGTTTTGACGTTGCGCGCACAAGTAATTGAAATTTTGCAGCGTGTAATTTAACCCAAACTGCGCTACGCGTTTTCAAGCTGTTGCATTCTATGGCCTGTATCTCTAATTTTTTGTGCTATGGTGCTACTTTTCTTTTAATGGATAGTGTATTCTAATCCGAATTCAACGAAGGTTTAAGCTTCTTCATACGATTTATAGTTTTTGAGTTTTGACTTAGCACACACAAGTCAATGAATATTTCCGGTGTGTAATTTAACCAAAATTGGGTTACGCGTTCACAAGCTGTTGCATTCATTTGCCTCTATCTCTCTTATTATTTGTTCTATGCTGCTCCTTTTTTTTAATCTACAGCGTATTGTTTTCCACATTCAGCAATAGTTTAATCTTATCGATACGATTTTAGTTTTTGAGTTTTGACGTTGCACGCACAAGTGATTGAAATTTTCCGGCGTGTAATTTAACGCAAGTTGCGCTACGCGTTCACAAGCTGTTGCATTCATTTGCTTGTATCTCTCTTATTATTTGTGCTATGGTGCTACTTTTTTTTTAATCCACAGCGTATTGTTTTCCAAGTTCAGCAATAGTTCAATCTTATCCATACAATTTATAGTTTTTGAGTTTTGACGTTGCGCGCACAAGTAATTAAATTTTTCCTGCGTGTAATTTAAGGTGGGGGTTTACCTGAAAGCCGTTTTCACGCCGCTTAAAATCGGTCAAATGGAAATATCTTGTTTGCATTTCAAGCAATACAAAAACCCTCCATTCGCAACACAAATCAATGATTTGGGGTGTTTTATGCATTTTTGGGTAGTTTTTAGGTATATTTGGAAGGAAATAATTTTTCTTGAAGGATTGGTAAAATGAAAAGATATAAGAAATGTTGAAGATTTAGTGAAGTTTTAAAATTAGAATTTGTAGTTAATAGCTAATAGACGGATACCAAGTTAGTCCACTAGCAACCTGGGATGCTCTTGCGTCGTTATCGACTGTCTGTTAGTGTTTCAAAAATTATTTTTATTCTTCTATCCATTCTTAAAACTTCTTTAAACTTCACTCAAATTCAGTCAGAGCCCCACCTTAACGAAAATTCAGTTACGCGTTCACAAGCTGTTGCATTCATTTGCCTGTATCTCTCTTATTATTCGTGCTATGGTGCTACTTTTCTTTTAATGCATAGTGTATTCTAATGCAAATTCAACGAAAGTTTAAGCTTTTTTATACAAGTTATAGTTTTTGAGTTTTGACTTAGCGCGCCAAGTCATTGAATATTTCCGGTGTGTAATTTAACAAAATTTGGGTTACGCGTTCACAAGTGGTTGCTTTCATTTGCCTCTATCTCTCTCATTATTTGTGGTATTGTGCTATTTGTTTTCTAATGGATAGTGTATTCTAATCCAAAAGCAAGGAAAGTTTAAGCTTTTTCATACAATATATAGTTTTTGAGTTTTATCTTAGCGCGCACAAGCAATTAAACTTTTCAGGTGTGTAATTTAACGAAAATTGATTTACGCCTTCACAAGCTTTTGCATTCATTTGCCGCTATCTCTCACATTATTTGACCTAGGCGGTTACTTTTTTTTAAATTCACATTGTATTGTTTTCCAAATTCAGCAATATTTTAATCTTATCCATACAATTTATAAATTTTGAGTTTTGACGTTGCGCGCACAAGTAATTGAAATTTTCCGGCGTGTAATTTAGCGCAAACTACGCTACGCGTTCACAAGCTGTTGCATTCATTTGCTTGTCTCTCTCTTGTTATTTGTGCCATGGTGCTACTTTTTTTTTAATAAATAGCGTATTCTAATACGAATTCAAGGAAAGTTTAAGCCTATTCATACAATTTATAGTTTTTGAGTTTTGACTTGGCGCGCACAAGTCATTGAATATTTCTGGTGTGTAATTTAACGAAAATTAGGTTACGCGTTCACAAGCTGTTGCATTCATTTGCGTCTATCTCTCTCATTATTTGTGCTATGGTGCTACTTTTTTTTTAATTCACAGTGTATTTTTTTTCAAATTTAGCAATAGTTTTATCTTATCCATAAAACTGATAGTCTGTTAGTTTTGACGTTGCGTGCACAAGTAATTGAAATTTTCCGACGTATAATTTAACGAGAATTCAGTTACGCGTTCACAAGCTGTTGCATTCATTTGCCTGTATCTCTCTTATTATTTGTTCTTTGCTGCTCCTTTTTTTAATCCACAGCGTATTGTTTTTCAAATTCAGCAATAGTTTAATCTTATCCATACGATTTATAGTTTTTGAGTTTTGACGTTGCGCGCACAAGTAATTGAATTTTCCCGACGTGTAATTTAATATAAATTCAGTTACGTGTTCACAAGCTGTTGCATTCATTTGCCTGTATCTTTCTTATTATTTGTGCTATAATGCTACTTAACTTTTAATGAATAGTGTATTTTAATGTAAATTCAACAAAAGTTTAAGCTTTTTTACACAATTTATGGTTTTTGAGTTTTGACGTTTCGCGCACAACTCATTGAATATTTCCGGTGTGTAATTTAACGAAAATTAGGTTACGCGTTCACAAGCGGTTGCATTCATTTGCGTCTATCTCTCTCATT
Organism: Pavona decussata; assembly: GCF_977016875.1. NCBI lineage: Eukaryota > Metazoa > Cnidaria > Anthozoa > Scleractinia > Agariciidae > Pavona > Pavona decussata. Next base: position 493,545 of record NW_028145463.1, read on the forward strand.
ATTTGTGCTATGGTGCAACTTTTTTTTTTAATTCACAGTATATTTTCTTTCAAATTCAGCAATAGTTTAATCTTATCCATACAATTGATAGTCTGTTATTTTTGACGTTGCGTGCACAAGTAATTGAAATTTTCCGACGTATAATTTAACGAGAATTCAGTTACGCGTTCACAAGCTGCTGAATTCATTTGCCTGTATCTCTCTTATTATTTGTTCTTTGCTGCTCCTTTTTTTAATCCACAGCGTATTGTTTTCCAAATTCAGCAATAGTTTAATCTTATCCATACAATCTATAGTTTTTCAGTTTTAACGTTGCGCGCACAAGTAACTGAATTTTTCCGGCGTGTAATTTAACGAAAATTCAGTTACGCGTTTACAAGCTGTTGCATTCATTTGCCTGTATCTCTCTTAATATTTTTGCTATGGTGCTACCTAACTCTTAATGGATAGTGTATTCTAATGTAAATTTAACGAAAGTTTAAGCTTTTTTATACAATTTATAGTTTTTGAGTTTTGACGTTGCGCGCACAAGTCATTGAATATTTCCGGTGTGTAATTTAACGAAAATTGACTTACGCGTTCATAAGCGGTTGCATTCATTTGCCTCTATCTCTATCATTATTTGAGCTATCGTGCTATTTGATTTTTAATGGATAGTGTATTCTAATTCAAATTCAAAGAAAGTATAAGCTTTTTCATACAATATATAGTTTTTTAATTTTATCTTAGCGCGCACAAGCAATTGAATTTTTCCGGTGTGTAATTTAACAAAAATTGATTTACGCGTTCACAAGCTTTTGCATTCATTTGCCTCTATCTCTCACACTATTTGACCTATGCGACTACTTTTTTTTATTCACATCGTATTGTTTTCCAAATTCAGCAATACTTTAATCTTATCCATACAATTTATAAATTTTGAGTTTTGACGTTGCGCGCACAAGTAATTGAAATTTTTTGGCGTGCAATTTAACGCAAACTGCGCTACGCGTTCACAAGCTGTTGCATTCATTTGCCTGTATCTCTCTTATTATTTGTTCTTTGCTGCTCCTTTTTTGAGTCCACAGCGTATTGTTTTCCAAATTCAGCAATAGTTTAATCTTATCCATACGATTTATAGATTTTGAGTTTTGACGTTGCGCGCACAAGTAATTGAAATTTTCCCGACGTGTAATTTAACATAAATTCAGTTACGTGTTCACAAGCTGTTGCATTCATTTGCCTGTATCTCTCTTATTATTTGTGCTATAATGCTACTTAACTTTTAATAAATAGTGTATTTTAATGCAAATTCAACGAAAGTTTAAGCTTTTTCATACAAATTATAGTTTTTGAGTTTTGACGTTGGGCGCACAAGTCATTGAAATTTTCCGACGTGTAATTTAACGGAAGTTCACAAGCTGTTGCATTCATTTGCCTGTATCTCTCTTAATATTTGTGATATAGTGCTACTTTTTAATGAATAGTGTATTCTAATGCAAATCCAACGAAAGTTTAAGCTTTTTTATACGATTTATAGTTTTTGAGTTTTGACTTAGCACGCACAAGTTATTGAATATTTCCGGTGCGTAATTTAACGAAAATATGGTTACGCGTTTCCAAGCGGTTCCATTCATTTGCCTCTATCTCTCTCATTATTTGTCCTATGCTGTTCATTTTTCTTATAATGGACAGTGCATTTTTTTTCAAATTTAGCGAAAGTTTAAGTTTCTACATACAATTTATAAATTTTGAGTTTTAACTTAGCTCGCACAAGCAATTGAGTTTATTCGGTGTGTAATTTAACGAAAATTGACTGACGCGTTCACAAGCTTTTGCAATTCTGCAATAGTTTAATCTTATCCATACAATATATATTTTTTGAGTTTTGACGTTGCTTGCACAAGTCATTGAATATTTTCGGTGTGTAATTTAACGAAAATTAGGTTACGCGTAGTCACAAGGGAAACTTTCTTGTGTCCCAAATGTAATGTTGGAACCCAGTCAATATTAAATTTATTCCAGCTTTAAGCCGTTCTTTCTGAAACGAAGTGCTTTTTGGAAACACGATCGTGGTCTAAGATCTCTTCGGTGAGGTCGTCATGACTTATCGCTGAAATCGAGCGCGATTTTCTCTCTTCTGACAATTCTTGGGCTTTTTAACCTTGATTTGTAACGATAGAAGGCACCCTTGCAAAGTATATCCTTTTCTCTCGTCCACTTTTCCTGCCAAAGCCAACAATCAGACACAAAATCATGTTCTTCGCAAGCGCCGCTACTAGTTTGTTTACAATTTTGGTACACCAATATAGCGGCGTAGCAACGGTAGTCAAGGATTTGGTCACGTGAGTGAAAACGATCTATAGCTCTCGAAAGCAAGAGAAAACAATGATAAGCTTTGTAAAGACGAGGATCTGTTAGACCCATCATATCTATGCAATTTTCACGCAGCGAGATACAATAGCAGAAGCATTAATTCACGAGTTAAGAAATCCACGGATCATCTATCTTTAAAGATAACATTTATTTAGCGCTACCTAAAATCTTGAAGTCAATCCAAGCCGATAAGCCTTAACAAATGCCACAGAGGTAGCATACACAGTGGCATATCAAAACATAACCCTTACGGCTCTTAGTGATCGGTATGAAACCCTCCATTTAGTATATTTGAGAATTATCCCTCACGATCAAGACAAACACCATTAAGAGCGGTCGCAAAACATTTTGATCTAAAGGGAAGATTCTCTTATGCAAAAGGAAAATCGCTTAGAGAATTGCTTGTAAAACCAAAACTGAAAAGGCTTTTATCAACACAACGGACACACAGTGGGAGTCGCGCAGGTCTGTGAACCCCACTGATTTTGACACACAGAAATGTGGTCAAATGCCAAAATTCAGAAATAACAGATCTGTAGTGTTTACGAGTTTTGACAGTTTTATATCAGTTTTTATATTTTAATTGCATCATATAATATACATCTAGTAATAGGACCTCTATGTAAACCACTCTTGTGATGGAGCATCCTATTAAAAGATTGTTATTATTGTTATATCTGACTGTCCAATTTGATCACGCAAATTTTCGTCAATTTTCAGACCTTCGCTTCAATCTTGAGATCTTCGTTTTTTCCACAGTAATCTTCGCGTCTTCGATTTCTTCGGAAATACCCATAGAAAGGCTCTTGTATGGAAGAGTTACCTTTTAATAAAAGTCAAGAATCGCAGTTCTATTTAGGAATGAACATTTGGCCAGAATTGAATTTAAAATCTTCATTTTTTAATCTTTTAGCCTGTTTAGACCAGTTCAGCTACCTCCATACTGAAATCCTAAAGTATGACCATTCAATTGAAAGCTACTGAGCAGCACTTTTGGTTTCCAGTGATACTGTTTGGTACCGTACATAGTGGTTCTAACTTTTGAGTCCGTGGAGAAAACCTTGAATGTCTCCAATATTTGCGGAACTGTAGACCATTTTTTTATTTGTCAATTTTCATAAACCAGACGTTAATGCTTATCCTGGGTTAGCCTAATCGTACTTGGAACGACTACTATGATGGATGCAGCCTGGGAGTTTGACTTCTTGGTCTCTGCGTTCCACCGCCAAAATATGTCTTGGGTACAAACCGAAATATTCCACATCGAAAACGAAGGCTTGTTAGTATGAACGGTTTCCAGTTGACTGAAGAGGGGAAAACCCAGCACTGTCTTTTTTTGGAGAGATCTGTTTAAAGGTGTAAAACATTTAGCCAGTTTAGCAGGCGCTGTTAAGGCGAGGGTAAACCTTAAAGCCGTTTTCACGCCGCTTAAAATCGGTTTAAAGAAAATATCTCGTTCACGCTTCAAGCAATCCAAAAACTCTCTGCTCATCCCGTGAACCTGTATTGTGGGGTGTTTCGTGAATTTTTGGTTGATTTTTGGGTATATTTGGGAGGAGATAGTTTCTCTGAAAGGATTGGTAAAATTAAGAGAAATGAAAAGAATTGAAGATTTAGTGAAGTTTTAAAATTAGAATTTGTAGTTAATAATTAATAGACGGAGACCAAGTTAGTCCACTAGCATCCTGGGGTGCTCTTGCGTGGGTATCAACTGTCTGTTGTTGTTCCAAAAATCATTTTCTTTCTTTTATCCCTTCTTTAAACCTCTTAAAACTCCGTTCAAATTCACGTTTACCCTCACCTTAAGGGTAAGGGAAATCAGACGCGCGCGCGAATTGCTTGGAACGGCGCGCGCGTGAGCGTTTGCGCTCCCATCGCTTCTCGCGCGTGCCTGATTCCCTATCCCATGCCCTCTTCTTTATAGCACCAGACACAGAGGCTATCTGACAAATTCCAACAGCTCCAATACAAAACCCCAAGAAACAAGGACATTTATGGAAACTCGCAAACGTTTAAGCACAGATCTAAGAATTTTGAACGTGTTTTGAAAGTTATCTAGGGGAGTTTACGGTTTTGCTGGGTTAAAAACTGTATCACATTTTAGCCAGAAGACAGAAGGAAGAAATTAAGAAGAATTTTTTTTAGATTCCATTTTTCTTCAGTTATAATCCTAAATCGATCATTACTACCATGCACTCTTTATCAAGGGAAACTGTAATAATGGTATAAACAAATACATAAACATTGGTAAACAAGTTTCTGTCATTTTCGAGATTAAAACGTTACCATAGCATCTGCATATAATGTAACCTGCTAAAACAGCCCTAATTTCAGTTTCCTAGTTTGGGAAAAAGCATTTACAAAGGAAGAGATTGATATGACTTCGTCACTGAATTCATTGCCAAAGAATTTGGACGGTCAGTTACTTGTGGTCAGTTTCATGTTTGTCGTTGTTGTTGTTGTTGTTTTCCAGACAATAGGTCATTTCCGAGATGCTTTGGACGTCATTATGAAAGCGAGGCTTCGTGCATAATTCTTTATAGAAAAATTAATTTTTCAAACAAAAATAATTTTCACGTGAAAAGCTCAGCTTAGCAACTCGAAAATGGCCTGATGGCAGCAGCCCTTGTTAGAATTTCTTTCACTTTCTGGGCTTCGAGTCTCCGTTGACCAAAATAAACGAAGGTTCAAAAGACTGCCCAGCAGAGAATCCCGTAGGGAAGAAGCGCTGCCATCTTCAATTTGAACGCGTCGAATAATTGAAAAAAAAAACCCCTTGATCTCCATACACGTCTTTTTTTTTTATCAGTTAGATTCGTGGCATACATGACCATGAGCCTCGACTATAAAAGTTTCTGATCAAATAGCGTTCCTGACGAAGTATTTTTTGGCTGATTATTCCCTTAACAAAACCCCTGCGGTACTCTTCGATCGATTTTTGGTCAGGGGAGAGAGGGTGGGAGGCCTATGCGGCTCTTTTCTACAAACCAAATTAATTAATCTTCTGGTAACCATTTTCAGACAAGGCCTAGATTATTCAAAGAACTGGTAACTTTACACAGCGGATAAAATGTATTGGTTGATGTACATTTTATCAGCTGGATAGCAATTAAATTTATTCAGTGGAGAGAGTTGTCCACTCTTTGAACAACCGTGTGATCTGCCCCGGCTCTAAAATTCACAGCAGCATTTTAATTTCTAGAATCCATCTCCGTTTTTGTAAAATCCATACTCGTTTTTAAACTTTCAGAGCACAATGGTTAAAATTTCTACCCTCTTTCAGACAAAAAAGGGCTCAAATATCAAATTCTTTGGAGCCGCATGCACATACCGATATAGCGTATATAGTAGAGTATCCCCGCCCCTCTCCCTTCTGGGTAAAAAAAAATAAAAATGTGAAAGAAAGTGAAAACAACAGACTCTAAAAGCAGCAGCAGCATATATTGTTCGTGTCAGCTTTTGGCGCGATTAGATCATTATATAACCAAGAATAATCATCAGAACAGGGTCTCATACGCGCTGTTTCATTCCAGATCAGGCCCGAAAGCGAAGAACATGGAATTCGAAAACACCTTGAGGTTCAAAAACAAAATAATCATTTATTTTAGCTCGTTGACAAACATCACACATTTTCTTCTAAGGTTATTCCCTTTCTTTGTAAACAGACCATTTGTCCATGAATGGATAAATAGAGAATATTACACGGCGACGCAAAGATATTAATTTTATTTTCGAATGGTAAAAACAACTTTTTACGAACGAGCGCAGCGAAAGAGTAAAATATTGTCTTTAACAAGAGAAAATAAAATTCATATCTTCGCGCTTCCCTGTAATATCCTCTTTTTTATTATATAGACAAATCTATCGCTGGCCATTTTTCACCGACTGTTTTCACAAACAACCGAAAAAGCGGGAAACGACTTCTTCAATATCCCTACTAGTGAGGATATGGAAAAGACGCCTCTCGGGGCCCGGATGTACTTTCGCATGAATTTTACCAGTGGTGTATTTTCCAGTAAAACACTCGTGTCTGAAGTTTCTTTAGATTCGTGGCGCGGCAACATGCAGGGATGTGTCGCTGCCCAGAAGTGAAAAAGAGTGATTTTTTGAATGATTAGCTCAGGCCTACAAACAGGAGGGTACACAAATAAAAAAAAGCATTACATTCGAAAACGAAATGTAGAGCTCGCAAAACGCGAAAAAAAAGAGACACTCAAAATACTAAAACTTGAAAACGAATCTACGGCCACTCCTTTGTTGATTTTGTTTGTTAAACGTCAATTCACGAGGAATAAAGCACACTCTTTCGTTGATTTTCGAGGTGAGTTATAATTTTACTAGCTGCGAATTCAGTATTTGAACTTTCTGTTTCTGAACTCGGTGACGCAATAGTTATTGCTTGAAAGTCTAAAAATAAAGCTGAAAAGAAACCCAAAAATATAGAAGACTTCCGCCGTTATGCTATAAAAAGACGCGTCCTCATGTGTAATCCTCGAATTTGTTCTGGACTTAACGAATATCGCGCAGTTGTTATTGAAAGTGAACTTTTAAACAAGAGGTAAGTAACAAGTTGGCAGTTTTGAGATTCAGTCATTCCTTGGTAGCTGTTAAACGTTAATTTTTCAAAGTGATTACAATCATTGTGTGTAACGTGCAATCTACACTCACTATTTTCGGCAAAATGTTGCTCTCTATCCCGCCCTTGTACTTTGTAATATGCGTCGCCTAATGTGATTTTGGAAAGGATGTTCAGGATAGTTATTTTACGAGTAACTTATTTATTTGTTTTGCATCAAATTACCTATTTGCTTGCAGAATCGTCATTTCAGCGAACTAAGTTGGTTGGAACTGACTCCAAGAAGGATCGATTTGGGAAAGCAGTCAACGGTAAGTCATAACGGCTTCGTATGCGCTTTGTTTAAGATCCACTGCTTTAGTCTACGCTTTTCACTGAGCAACTCCCAAAATTCCTCAAATTATGTTCCTCTGCAATTTAATTTGCAGCCTTACTAACACTCTCAATGAGTTGCCATAGTTTTTGAGTCAGCCGAATTAAGAGTCTCACAAATGTTGTAGTCTTCCTGAAGAGACTTGTATTTTGAATTTTACTTACCTATGAAGGATATTCATGAATCAAGATCATTAGTTAAGGCAGCTTTTCTAGCCAGTAACGCCGCGAAACGGACGATACACTTACGGGAAAATGTTCGGCTCAGATTCAGTTGGGCGCTGAAGTCTAAACTCTATATTTCGCTTTGATATCTATAAAGTTTCAGGCAAAATCCAGTTAGCCCTCACATCCGAGTATGTATCTGTGAAACTGTAAATATTCATCCCACAACGGTAGATTGATGTGGGCGACAATTTTTAGTTTTCTTGTTATCCAAGCACGGCTTTCAGTTCCAGTAACGTCTACACTAAAAAGGGCAACTCTCTCTTAAAGGAGCCGAGTGTCACCTTAATATTTAGTGTCACTTTAAAAAGCTATAAATCATCTTTGTATCGATAGAAACGTTGAAATATTGGTTCAGTTTTGTTAACAATTAATAACCTTACTCTTGTCCAGTATTAAAAATTATCTTCAGCTGCGGATGGCTAGGATGGAAATGGATTGCAACTTGAAAAAAATGGCCAATATTGCAAGTTCTTCCAGTGTATTGTAGACGAATCGCCTAAAACTTTTTATAATTTGTTCTTCCTCGTAGACATTTTCCTCCCGGTTTACTAAGAATAATCTCAAGTTAGAGAAAAGGCTTTTTGTCAAATATTTGAGCAGTTTTGTGCAACATACCACCCTTAGCTTGGTGCAGGAAAATGTGATCGCTTATACGAGAAAAATCAGGATAATAGGTCTGTCAAAAGCTGCATGGATCCGCTAATTACTACTATTTGTTGCCTTATCAATGGAAATGAAGCAAATACACAAAGCTCCTTTGAGAAAAACTTATTCTAATTCAGGTAACTAGTACTACAGTACGCTACTCGCTTCTTCATTTTTTGTTTTTTAAACAAACTCAGATGCACGTTGCTCTTCGAAATGTGTTCCTTGTTAAATCACTTAGAATCAGTTTACCCAAACAAAACTTCCAATTAGAATCGGTCACATATGAAATTCTATACATCTGGTTTCTTCGTGGCGTTATATAGCTTCTTCATGAAATCCAGAATGCTCGATTGTTTCTGTGTTCTCAATCGACAAGAACATCATGGTGACTTTCGCGACTGCAGAGGACAACTCGTCGCAGCCCTGATAATCTGTGAACTCGGTAATACTGACTCGTAACTAAGATCAAAACTGATCCCGCTTTACTGTTCACACTGCCCGCACTAGTAAAGGAGGATCTTAGCTGTTGTCATCCGTCTTCCGTCTCTATCATCGCTGTTTAAATGAGTGGGAAGAATTTCATATAACTGTTGAAGTTACCATGCGACCATAATCTAGCAGTCGCCGTAGTTTTTTCAGTTGTGTAAAAAATATGTCAGCGTTATTACAGTGTTATTAGAAACTAAACTTTTCTGACATCTAGTAACGCTGGGATTTCGTAACTCTTTGTAGGTGGTCGCTTTAGATCCAGAAACACAAAAGAATTTGTCAAATTTCTCGGGCCTCGAAATTTGAGCAGTGGTCACTTACGAGGGAGTTTTTGAAACAGTATTTTACTGAGGAAAAAAAACAGCTAAATCCAAAATGGTCCCTCACGAGGTAGGGAGGGAAGAGCGTATGGCAACCTGGGCAATGCTTATCACAGTATGGGTAATTTTAAACAAGCCGCAGAGTATCACGAACTACATCTTAGTATTGCTAAAGAATTAGGGAACAGGGATGGGGAGGGAATAGCGTATGGCAACCTGGGCAATGCTTTTCAAGGTCTGGGTAATTTTAAACAAGCCGCAGAGTATCACGAACTACATCTTAGTATTGCTAAAGAATTAGGGGACAGGGATGGGGAAGGAAGAGCGTATGGCAACCTGGGCAATGCTTATCAAGGTCTGGGTAATTTTAAACAAGCCGCAGAGTATCACGAACTACGTCTTAGTATTGCTATAGAGTTAGGGGACAGGGATGGGGAGGGAATAGCGTATGGCAACCTGGGCAATGCTTATCAAGGTCTGGGTAATTTTAAACAAGCCGCAGAGTATCACGAACTACGTCTTAGTATTGCTAAAGAATTAGGGAACAGGGATGGGGAGGGAAGAGCGTATGGCAACCTGGGCAATGCTTATCAAGGTCTGGGTAATTTTAAACAAGCCGCAGAGTATCACGAACTACATCTTAGTATTGCTAAAGAATTAGGGGACAGGGATGGGGAAGGAAGAGCGTATGGCAACCTGGGCAATGCTTATCAAGGTCTGGGTAATTTTAAACAAGCCGCAGAGTATCACGAACTACGTCTTAGTATTGCTATAGAGTTAGGGGACAGGGATGGGGAGGGAATAGCGTATGGCAACCTGGGCAATGCTTATCAAGGTCTGGGTAATTTTAAACAAGCCGCAGAGTATCACGAACTACGTCTTAGTATTGCTAAAGAATTAGGGAACAGGGATGGGGAGGGAAGAGCGTATGGCAACCTGGGCAATGCTTATCAAGGTCTGGGTAATTTTAAACAAGCCGCAGAGTATCACGAACTACATCTTAGTATTGCTAAAGAATTGGGGAACAGGAATGGGGAGGGAACAGCGTATGGCAACCTGGGCAATGCTTATGACAGTATGGGTAATTTTAAACAAGCCGCAGAGTATCACGAACTACATCTTAGTATTGCTAAAGAATTAGGGGACAGGGGTAGGGAGGGAAGAGCCTATTGCAACCTGGGCAGTGCTTTTTACGGTATGCTTGATTTTAAACAGGCCTTTGAGTGTTGGGAACATAGTCTGAGTATCGCTCAAGAAACTGGGGACAGGGATAATGAGGGGTTGGCTTTTAGAAACCTTGGTGCAGCTCTTGTACGCTTGGGTGATTTTGAACAATCCATGGAGTACACGAAACAAAGTCTTGTTATATCGAAAGAATCGGGTAACAGGGCTGCAGAGGGAGCTACTTATGACAGGTTGGGCGATGTTTATTCCCGACTAGGTAATTTTAAAGTAGCAGTAGAGTATCACAAACAAAGCCTTAGTATTGCTAAAGAGTTAGGGGATAAGTTTCAAGAGGCAGAATCATGCCATTCATTAGGTCATAATTATGAATGGCTGGGTTCTTTGAGTGACGCACTTGATAATTATCGATCGAACGTAAAAACCTTTGATGACATAAGATCTCTTCTACAGTAAAAAGATATGTGGAAAATAAGCTTTCGTGATCTCCACCAGTGTGCGTACACTTCGTTATGGAGAACTCTTGTGAAGACTGGAGAGACTGACGAGGCTTTGTGCACTGCTGAGCAAGGACGAGCACAGGCTTTGATCGATGTGTTAAAAGAAAAGTATGGAGTTGACTCATCACCGTCCGCTTTACCTAAACCTAAGGAGACAATTACCTATATATTAAACAATGTAACTAAAGAAACAGTTTTTCTTGCGCTTGATGAAAATGCGATCAGTTTTTGGTTGCTGCGAAGAGGGAAAGAGATTCTCTTTAAGCAAAAGGAAATAGAACCTGATAGTTGCAAGTTGCTAATAGATGCTACTTTGAGAGACATTGCTGTAGGCGTTCGGGTAATGTGCGAGGATCGGTCAATGGATGAAGAATGTGATGGCCCACCGTCCAACAGAGAAGCTGCTGAGGAAACAGACCAATCACCGACCTCCTCTGTCAATTCTTTGCGCCAGCTGTATGATGTTATTATTGGCCCCATTGCAGACTTGCTCGAAGGTGACCAGTTAACCCTTGTTCCAGATGGTCCATTTTTCCTGGCTCCTTACTCTGCACTTAGTGAATCAATCAGGATTCACATCGTTCCCTCGTTGACCGCTTTACGACTGATCGCAGATGCACCCGAGGACTTTCACAGTAGGAGTGGGGCGTTGCTCGTGGGAGATCCATGTTTGGAAGAAGTTACCAACGTGTTTGGTAGGCCTGTTTGGAACCAGCTTCCATTCGCCAAAAAAGAAGTGGAGATGATTGGAAAACTTCTGAAGACCACACCTCTCACCGTACGAGATGCGACTAAAGACGAAGTGATGAAAAGATTGGAGTCGGTTGCTTTGGTGCACATTGCTGCACACGGGAGTGCTGAAACTGGAGAAATTCTTTTGGCCCCAAACTCAGGCTGGACATCTCGCGCCCCTGCGAAAAAATACTACGTATTAACAATGTCAGATGTACAAGCCGTTCGTCTGCGAGCAAGACTCGTTGTGCTTAGTTGCTGTCACAGTGGCCGGGGAGAAGTCAAGTCTGAGGGCTTGGTTGGTATCGCGCGGGCTTTCTTGTGTGCTGGTGCTCGCTCTGTTCTGGTGTCACTCTGGGCGATTGATGACGAGGCTACCATGGAGTTTATGAAACACTTCTACCAACACCTGGCGGAAGGAAAAAGCGTGAGTGTGGCTCTTCACCAGGCCATGAAATCTCTGCGCGAATCAGAGCGGTTCCGTGACTTGAAGTACTGGGCTCCATTTGTGCTGATTGGTGATGACGTGAAGCTTGAATTTGGAGAAAGGAAATGAAACAGAATGGTAAGTTTAGTTTGTGTTTAACTTCAGACAGACGTAATTTTATGATAAACAAGGACAGCTGACTGCAAAGAAAGCTCAATTCTTGCCAGAGGAATTGTCGTAAAAGCTGTCTAAAGATTATTTCAATTACCAAGCCTTCCGCTGTTTATTAAAACGAGGGGATAGCTTTAAGAAAGGATGCCATGAGAAGATGTTCGTTTTCGTGTTTTCTTGGTACCATGCGAAAATGCCTTACTTTTCTTACTCTAGCTTTTTCCAGGCGTTCAGAAAATAAAAAGTAACGTAAATAAAATTGCGTTCCCGCTATTTTGATCGCCTGTTCTCGCACTAGTTAATGTTTCAACTGTTTGAGATAAAGAACGAATGTTACCATTTCCCCTCAGATTTTTAACAATGGTACCTTTAAATTTTAGACATTTTACGAACTTAATGACCTTAATGGAAGTCAAACTTCCGTTGAACGTTGTTTTCAATTGAGGCACCAGGAGTCTCGCTGATTAAGGGAAATTGTTAATGTGTTGCCAAAAATATGTCGTGGGCTTCGTGGGTAGTGTCTTCAATTTTGTTCGTTTTTTTCTCTCCTTTTTTTCTGGCAAACAAAAAAAATTAATCGCTTCACCTGAGCTCCACAAACTTCTAAATTTAGGGCCTCGAGGAAAACTTATCCCTCACATATTTTTTGGTTGGCAGAAGTGTCATCATACTCAAGACAAGAGAGAACTACTAAGCGAGTCTGACTGATCCATTGATGACGTCCATTTGGTGTGATGCAAACTATCACGGGAACTTGTATGTAGTGTAAATATTTTAGATGCAATGGCCGGATTAAAAAAATAAAACAACAAACAGGAAATCAGTAACAAATGAAAGGGAAACAAAATGAAGTTACTGCATTAAACCTTTGCTTTTGTGGTTCGTAATATATCTGGAGAGCAGGACATGTACAGGCTTGTTGTTAGTGCGCAAAATGGCACTTCACTTTATGAAGTTTTCAAAACGTAATTTTTCTTCTTTTGATGTAACGTTAAAGTGTATATGACACAAAATCTTTTATTAGCTTATTAGGAAGAGCTTTCAAAATGATGAAGAATGGCATTTATTTTATTGCGATAGCATTCTTGGTTGGCGAGTTATTCAAGATTTAGGCTTATGCAAATTAGACAACTTGTGACGTCACAAGACTGACACAAAATGAAGGGAAATCACAAAAAATGGAATATCTCTTAAGCCTTTTTCTGTATGGAACTGACACTTTGTAGAGTTGTTATACTCATCACAAAGTTTCATGATATGATCCACTATGACATTTCCATGGCAACACAATGGGCTCCAGGCCCTCACCATCCAAAGGATAAAATCAGAGTTTCCCTTCCCAAGAAGCGCTTTGTGCTCTTGATGTTTATTCAGTGGGTGTGAGGGAGTATGGACATTACGCAGCACAAGTATAAGAAATTCTGTTTGACTGTGGAGCAATAAATAAGGCATTTGTCATTTTGGGAAGGTAGAGGTCTGGTAACGAGTACGTTGCTATGGTCACATCATAGCCACTATCACAATGTGTAGTTTTGTCAGCGCATCAACCCTGCAAAATTTCAACCCTGAAGATGTAGTATTTGCGTAGATATTCCAAATTTTGTGATTTCCCTTCATTTTGTGTCAGTCTTGTGACGTCACAAGTTGTCTAATTTGCATAAGCCTAAATCTTGAATAACTCGGCAACAAAGAATGCTATTGCAATAAATGCCATTCTTTATCATTTTAAAAGCTCTTCCTAATAAGCTAATAAAAGATTTTGTGTCATATACACTTTAAGAAAACTGGACAAATGAATTTGACGTTACATTTAATTTTATATAGCTGCATAACAAATAACATACCAACATTGTAAAGATATTTTGAAGTCATTTTATTAATTTTTTGAAGTCATTATTCGTTTTAAGACAATATTGAGAACAACGTTTTACTTAATTGTTAATTCAGAAAAAAATGTGGTTACTTAGCCCAAATTTAACGGTTTATCTACCCATATTTAGAAGCAAGAAATTTAATTTTTTTTTTAAGAATGACGTTTCTAGTGTTTTCAGTTTCGCATGTAAATATGATTTTCTCCAAATCGTAAAAATTGTGTTTCTTTTAAAAATACGATATCTTGGCCGCAAAAATTGTGCTTGTCATTGTAAGTGAGGACAGTCTCTAAGACCTTCAAAGTTAGAAAGAGCACAAAAGACTAAGCAATGAATTTAAACAGTCTAAGACTGCGAGTAAACTCACAGAAACCTGACTACAAGAGGGCGAAGACTCAAATACTAAAATAAAATACTTCTCTCTAACTTGTGTTTGAATAACAACAACAAGTGATGTAGTTAGCGTTGACCGGCTTAATAAGCTCAGAAGAATGATGATGCAATTATTATCTTAGAACTGATCAGGGCTCGGTTGTTTGAAATCCCATTAATTTTGAGAGAACAAGTTAAGAAATATGCTGGGTTTTTTTTCAAATGAATTCTTTTTGCTTTTTACAAGATGCCATAATCGAGTGGTCCTCTTATTTGCATCGTGGAATTATTTTATCTAAAGTCAAACATAAGAAAATGCTTTTATTACAACAGTTTTTTCTTTCCAGAGTGGACGTCAATTCTAAATTGGCGCAATGGTCTTTTAAACAACCTGGCGCAGATCTTTTCATGTATATATGTAAGTAGCTAGGTAAATAAGTAGGTATAGAGCATTCTTCAATTGGGTGTCGAAGTAATTTTGTGTTTCCTTTGGTTTTGCTTTATTATGCTTTCTGATTTGTCAGCAAAACTCGCGGCACTTTCTCAACCAATGGGAAGCAAAGCCAAAACCAATCGTGCCTTGATGTCCAACGTTTTCCCGCGCTTGGCCAACTGTTACAGGTTACATGTAATTGCTTTGAATTCTGATTGGTTCACCGAACTGTTTACGTCTGTTGTGATTGGTTAGAGTAATTACTTTACGTTTGACACGTTCTTATTTGAAAACTGCTCTATAAAGTCAGTAAGTAAGCTTGCTGTGTTTACATGATACCCGAACGCCTTTCAAACCGGTGGATTCGTTTCCATAGTAGTATTCATTATCAGTAAAAACGATATGAATTTTCAACCAAAAAGTTTTACCCGACGAGGAATCTCAATTTTTGCAGGAAAATTCATTCCGGGGTCTTGTAAACGGGACATGACTGTTTGCTTCATATTTCTGTTAAGTTTCAACATTTCGTTACAAAATAAAACTTATAGCTTCATCAAACCTGCCTTTGTTAATCCAAAATCAGCAGGTGTTCAAGTCGTGCGGGAATGAAAGTCTAACCGGTATCGTGTAAACCTCCCCATTACAGAACAATTAGTGTAGCGAATATAATAAGTGAGACTGTTGTAAACATTAACATTAAAAAAGTGAATTCTGTAAAACGTGTTTGGTTTGAGAACAGTAGAATCCAAATATTTTATTTCATTTATTTTAAGCTGAGGAGGAACCGTCGCGGAGATTTTGCTGTATGTTGGCCAAAACAGCTTAAATATTTCACAAAGAACCTCATGAAATCGCTCTTAGAGCAGCGGGAGGAAAGTTTGAAATGATTTCTCCGGGTGAGAATAGAATACAATCAGTTTTAAATTCACACGAGGAACTTCAAAAGATTGGTCAATTTTTTTCAAGTTTTAATCCATTTCCATCTGGGCCATCTGCAGACAAAAATGATTGACCCTAGTTTTTGTTCCCTAGAAGGATTATTTGTAAAAAAAAATTGAACCATTATTTTAATGGTCCCATCCGATTCAAATATTTTTTTCGCTATTCAAAGTGGCACTTATAAAAGGTGACACTGCCCCTTTAAAGACCTCCGAAGCCACCGTTAAGGTCCTTCTTGGACAGATTCATACCAAGTCAACATTTCTATGTTTGTGGGTCGAGAGAAGAGTGGCCTTAATTCACTCTCGTATCCAATGTTCGCGCGCCATAAAGATAAAAATAGCGACTGTTTACGAGCATTATCCTTAGGTGGGTCACGAATAGACCAGCTTACAACTGAGCAAACAAAAGAAATCAAAAGCCTTTCAGTTTTACGTGCATAGGGAAGACTGGAACAGCGACTATCTTTCGACGTACCATCTTCGAGATGCTAGATAAACAGCTGAAAGACCGTTATGAGAATTAAACACTTATTGGCTAAAAAAACTGAACGACAAATTAACAACAAATGCTCACCTAAATTGGCTGATAAATGTATCAACTTGAAATTTTGGATGACTCTCGGAAACTTCCGGTATAGATTTCGGCCGTTTCGTTCTCATGTTAAATTTCCAAAACCACTGATTTAATTATCGATCTCGGATTGACTTCTAAATATCCCCCACCACGTCACTCTGAAGACATATAAACCCATCTCCCTTACCCAGAGTCGAATTCAACGGTAAATTAATCAGTTGTGTTAAGGAGCTAGCTCCGCCGCCAAAACTTTATTTCGCGCGCGCCTACAATGCCGCCAGCTACGCAGGCTACTGTAAAAAAAAAAAAAAAAAAACAATAAATACTAAACTTGCAACAGCAAGAAGGTGGCCGCGGCCGCTTAATAGAGGTGGCCGTTGAATAGAAGTATCGAATACAGCATTTTACTGACAAATAATTTGGGACTTTGGAAAGTGGCCACTTAATGGAGGGTGGCCGCTTAATAGAGGTCGGACTGTATAAAAAAGTTTAATATCAAACAATGGGTCCCACACCCCGGGGAGCATGATTTTCAACGCCGCGTTTACTGCCGGTGTGTCTCGTAAAAGGTGGTTTAATTAGTCTCCCTGTTCCAAGATGCAAGTCTCCGGCTTTTTTAGGTGATCGATATTACCACATCTTTTCCAATTGAGGGTGTAGCACGATACGAAACTTTTGCCTGAGGCAGGGGACCACACGACGCAAAATAAACTGTTCTGAGTACGTTCCGTTGCCGGATCTCTTGCAGAGAAATGCACGTGCCAGACGTCACTTTACGTGTAAATAAACCAAACTGATTGCAGGGCTGACACTAAAGCAAAGGGCTTATTTATTAGGGGCCAATATTTCAACTAGTACAACTAGTCTTCTTCAGGGCCAGAGTTACAATGAGTTATATTTAAACGTAAACATAAACAGTTAAAGGTTAACACGATACGTTGTATGAGCCTCTCTATGGGCACCCACAGTCTTCGTTTTTTTCGCTATTTTTTAGCCTGCGTAGCTGGCGGTTTTGGTGGGCCCAAAACGAGTGGTGCAGCTGCGGGTAAAATGTGGAGAGAACCGTGACAGTCGCGGCGAAGACGCGTCAACGAGCGGCTTTGCCGCAATTTTCTCGTTGCTCTCGCCCCATTTCTCCGCGGCTTCGCCACTCGTTTTGGCCCTCGTGCCCGGCTCGCCGGTGAGCCCACCCATAAAAACCGCCAGCTACGCAAACTACGTTTTTTTTCGCAAACCTTCGTTTTTTTAGGAAGATCTTCGTTTTTTCGGATTGAAATGGTATAAATGTTCTTTCAGTGTTATTCACAGTTGATAAATATTTCACTACAATAGCAAATTGCATAATTCACTGAAACAATAAAGGATTGTTGGATTCTTTGGCGACGTTTTAACCCCATTTTAACATGCTAGCAGCTGATGAGATTCCAAGAAATCGAGACTGCAGTCTTGCATGAGAAACAACATTAGACACTCACCAGAAGAAATTTCACCAGCATCCTAGAGACTCACAAGAGAGTTGTCTATCGTAGCTTCGAATATCTGCTGCGGATGCGAGCTAAGCCACAAAATAATGGAGGTACATTTCAGCTCTAAGAACACAATAGCTGTTTTTCAGATAAGAAGCAACTCAGAGAGCTAAAAGACAGCACAACAAGCTATTGATCGTTTTCACGTCACGTCACGCATTGGCCCGCCGCCATATTGGTGTACCACTTTTGATTGCGTAATACGGCATTGGTAGGTCACAACTGCAACTGCCAACTCTCCCGGTTTTCCCGGGAGTCTCCAAGTTTTTCATCAAATCTCCCGGTCTCCCGGTTAGACCACCAAATCTCCCAGGAAATACCTACCGTGGCCTCTTTCAATTGTTTTTTTTTTTTATCCTTAATTTCATTTTTTTTGAGACGTCAAATAGGAAAATAAAACAAGAAGTGGATTTATTGTTCCCACTAGAAAAATGGACTTACACAAAAGCGAATCAAGCTCCGAGGATAATTCGAAGGCTGCATATTCTTTTCCAATTTCTGAAAATGCAAAGAAGCTGGATTTGCCGATAAGAGATCGATATTTGCAGAAAATATCCGCAATCGGAATCGATCCAGTGTTGATCAAAGGGAAGCACTTTCAGCCTGACTGTTTACCCACAGATATCTTGTGTTATCTCGTTTTGGAGACAAGCTTCTACACTCATTATTTGAAATCTGCTGCTACTTTTTTTTTTAATCCACAGTGTATTCTTTTGCGAATTCAGCGATTGTTTGATCTTTTCCATGCGATTTATAGTTTTTGAGTGTTGACGTTGCACACAGTGTACCAAGCTGTTGCATTCATTTGCCTCTTTCTCTCCTATTATTTGTGCCATGGTGCTATTTTTCTTTTAATAAATAGTGTATTCTAATCCGAATTCAAGGAAAGTTTAAGCTTCTTCATACGATTTATAGTTTTTGAGTTTTGACTTGGCGCGCACAAGTCATTGAATATTTCTGGTGTGTAATTTAACGAAAATTAGGTTACGCGTTCGCAAGCGGTTGCATTCATTTGCGTCTATCTCTCTCATTATTTGTGCTATGGTGCTACTTTTTTTTTAATTTACAGTGTATTCTTTTCCAAATTCAGCAAAAGTTTTATCTTATCCATAAAATTGATAGTCTGTCAGTTTTGACGTTGCGTGCACAAGTAATTGAAATTTTTGGACGGATAATTTAACAAGAATTCAGTTACGCGTTCACAAGCTGTTGTATTCATTTGCCTGTATCTCTCTTATTATTTGTTCTTTGCTGCTCCTTTTCTTAATCCACAGCGTATTGTTTTCCAAATTCAGCAATAGTTTAATCTTATCCATACGATTTATAGTTATTGAGTTTTGACGTTGCGCGCACAAGTAATTGAAATTTTCCCGACGTGTAATTTAACATAAATTCAGTTACGTGTTTACAAGCTGTTGCATTCATTTGCCTGTATCTCTCTTATTATTTGTGCTATAATGCTACTTAACTTTTAATGAATAGTGTATTTTAATTCAAATTCAACAAAAGTTTAAGCTTTTTTACAAAATTTATGGTTTTTGAGTTTTGACGTTTCGCGCACAACTCATTGAATATTTTCGGTGTGTAATTTAACGAAAATTGACTTACGCGTCCACAAGCTGTTGCATTTATTTGCCTGTATCTCTCTTATTATTTGTTCTATGCTGCTCCTTTTTTTTAATCCACAGCGTATTGTTTTCCAAATTCAGCAATAGTTTAATCGTATCCATACAATTTATAGTTTTTGAGTTTTAACGTGGCGCGCACAAGTAATTGAATTTTTCCGGCGTGTGATTTAACAAAAATTTAGTTACGCGTTCACAAGCTGTTGCATTCATTTGCCTGTATCTCTCTTATTATTTGTGCTATGGTGCTACCTAACTTTTAATGGATAGTGTATTCTAATGCAAATTCAACAAAATATTAACCTTTTTTACACAATTTATGGTTTTTGAGTTTTGACGTTTCGCGCACAAGTCTTTGAATATTTCCGGTGTGTAATTTAGCGAAAATTAGGTTACGCGTTCACAAGCGGTTGCATTCATTTGCGTCCATCTCTCTCATTATTTGTGCTATGGTGCAACTTTTTTTTTAATTTACAGTGTATTTATTTTCAAATTCAGCAATAGTTTTATCTTATCCATACAATTGATAGTCTGTTAGTTTTGACGTTGCGTGCACAAGTAATTGAAATTTTCTGACGTATAATTTAACGATAAATCAGTTACGCGTTCACAAGCTGTTGCATTCATTTGCCTGTATCTCTCTTATTATTTGTTCTTTGCTGCTCCTTTTTTTAATCCACAGCGTATTGTTTTCCAAATTCAGCAATAGTTTAATCTTATCCATACAATTTATAGTTTTTGAGTTTTAACGTTGCGCGCACAAGTAACTGAATTTTTCCGGCGTGTAATTTAACGAAAATTCAGTTACGCGTTTACAAGCTGTTGCATTCATTTGCCTGTATCTCTCTTAATATTTTTGCTATGGTGTTACTTAACTCTTAATAGATAGTGTATTCTAATGTAAATTCAACGAAACTTTAAGCTTTTTTATACAATTTATAGTTTTTGAGTTTTGACGTTGCGCGCACAAGTCATTGAATATTTCCGGTGTGTAATTTAACGAAAATTGACTTACGCGTTTAAAAGTGGTTGCATTCATTTGCCTCTATCTCTCTCATTATTTGTGCTGTCCTGCTATTTGTTTTTTAATGGATAGTGTATTCTAATCCAAATTCAACGGAAGTTTAAGCTTTTTTATACATTATATAGTTTTTTAATTTTATCTTAGCGCGCACAAGCAATTGAATTTTTCCGGTGTGTAATTTAACAAAAATTGATTTACGCGTTCACAAGCTTTTGCATTCATTTGCCTCTATCTCTCACACTATTTGACCTATGCGACTACTTTTTTTTATTTACATCGTATTGTTTTCCAAATTCAGCAATACTTTAATCTTATCCATACAATTTATAAATTTTGAGTTTTGACGTTGCGCGCACAAGTAATTGAAATTTTTTGGCGTGCAATTTAACGGAAACTGCGCTACGCGTTTACAAGCTGTTGCATTCATTTGCCTCTATCTCTCTTATTATTTGTTCTTTGCCGCTCCTTTTTTGAATCCACAGCGTGTTGTTTTCCAAATTCAGCAATAGTTTAATCTTATCCATACGATTTATAGTCTTTGAGTTTTATTTATTTTTATACGTGTAATTTAACATAAATTTAGTTACGTGTTTAAAAGCTGTTGCATTCATTTGCCTGTATCTCTCTTATTATTTGTGCTATAATGCTATTTAACTTTTAATGAATAGTGTATGTTAATGCAAATTCAACGAAAGTTTAAGCTTTTTCATACAAATTATAGTTTTTCAGTTTTGACGTTGCGCGCACAAGTCACTGAAATTTTCCGACGTGTAATTTAACGCAAATAGCGCTACGCGTTCACAAGCTGTTGCATTCATTTGCCTGTATCTAACTTAATATTTGTGATATAGTGCTACTTTTTAATGAATAGTGTATTCTAATGCAAATCCAACGAAAGTTTAAGCTTTTTTATACGATTTATAGTTTTTGAGTTTTGACTTAGCACGCACAAGTTATTGAATATTTCCGGTGCGTAATTTAACGAAAATATGGTTACGCGTTCCCAAGCGGTTGCATTCATTTGCCTCTATCTCTCTCTCATTATCTGTCCTATGCTGTTCATTTTTCTTATAATGGAGAGTGCATTTTTTTTCAAATTTAGCGAAAGTTTAATTTTCTTCATACAATTTATAAATTTTGAGTTTTAACTTAGCTCGGACAAGGAATTGAGTTTATTCGGTGTGTAATTTAACGAAAATTGACTTACGCGTTCACAAGCTTTTGCAATTCTGCAATAGTTTAATCTTATCCATACAATATATATTTTTTGAGTTTTGACGTTGCTTGCACAAGTCATTGAATATTTTCGGTGTGTAATTTAACGAAAATTAGGTTACGCGTAGTCACAAGCGAAACTTTCTTGTGTCCCAAATGTAATGTTTGAACCCAGTCAATATTAAATTTATTCCAGCTTTAAGCCGCTCTTTCTAAAACGAAGTGCTTTTTGCAAACACGATCGTGCTCTAAGATCTCTTCGGTGAGGTCGTCATGACTTATCGCTGAAATCGAGCGCGATTTTCTCTCTTCTGACAATTCTTGGGCTTTTTAACCTTGATTTGTAACGATAGAAGGCACCCTTGCAAAGTATATCCTTTTCTCTTGTCCACTTTTCCTGCCAAAGCCAACAATCAGACACAAAACCATGTTCTTCGCAAGCGCCGCTACTAGTCTGTTTACAATTTTTCTACACCAATATAGCGGCGTAGCAACGGTAGTCAAGGATTTGGTCACGTGAGTGAAAACGATCTATAGCTCTCGAAAGCAAGAGAAAACAATGATAAGCTTTGTAAAGACGAGGATCTGTTAGCCCCTTATATCCGTGCAATCTTCACGCAGCGAGATACAATAGCAGAAGCATTAATTCACGAGTTAAGAAGTCCACGGATCCTGTATCTTTAAAGATAACATTTATTTAGCGCTACCTAAAATCTTGAAGTCAATCCAATCCGATAAGCCTTAACAAATGCCACAGAGCTAGCATGACACAATGGCATATCAAAACTTAATCCTTACGGCCCTCAGTGATCAGTATAAAACCCTCCATTCAGTGTATTTGAGAATTCCCCCTCACGATCAAGACAAACACCATTAAGAGCAGTCGCATCACATTTTGATCTAAGGAGAAGATTCTCTTATGCAAAAGGAAAATCGCTTAAAGAATTGCTTGTAAAACCAAAGCTGAAAAGGCTTTTATCAACACAACGGACACAGACTGGGAGTCTCGCAGGTCTGTCAACCCCACTGATTTTAACACACACAAATGTGGTCAAATGCCAAAATTCAGAAATAACAGATATTTTCTGTAGTGTTTACGAGTTTTGACAGGTTTATATCTGAGTGTTCAATTTGATCACGCAAATTTTGGCCAATTTTCAGATCTTCGCTTCAATCTTGAGATCTTCGTTTTTTCTTTAGTGATCTTCGCGTCTTCGATTTCTTCGGAAATACCCATAGAAAGGCTCAGAGTTATGGAAGAGTTATCTTGAAATAAAAGTCAAGAATCGCAGTTCTACTTAGGAATGAACATTTTGTCAGAATTGAATTTAGAATCTTCAATTTTTAATCTTTTAGCCTGTTTAGACCAGTTCAGCTACCTCCATTCTGAAATCCTAAAGTATGACCATTCAAATGAAAACTACTGAGCAGCACTTTTGGTTTCCAGTGATACTGTTTGGTACCGTACATGGTGGTTCTAACTTTTGAGTCCGTGGACAAAATCTTGAATGTCTCCAATATTTGCAGAACTGTAGACCATTTTTTTATTTGTCACCTTTCATAAACAGACGTTAATGCTTATCCTGGGTTAGCCTAATCGTACTTGGAACGACTACTATGATGGATGCATCCTGGGAGATTGACTTCTTGGACTCTGCGTTCCACCGCCAAAATATGTCTTGGGTACAAACCGAAATATTCCAGATCGAAAACGAAGGCTTGTTAGTATGAACGGTTTCCAGTTGACTGAAGAGGGGAAAACCCATGTCGATTGTGAAACAGATTTAAATGAAAACTATTCAGCACTGTCTTTTTTTGGAGAAATCTATTTTAAGGTGTAAATCGTTTAGCCAGTTTAACAGGCGCTGTTAAGGCGGGGGTAAACCTGAAAGCCGTTTTCACGCCGCTTAAAATCGGTTTAATGAAAATATCTCGTTCACGGTTCAAGCAATCCAAAAACTCTCCGCTCATCCCGTGAATCTGTGTTGTGGGATTTTTTTGTAAATTTTTGGGTATATTTGTGAAGAAATAGTTTTTCTAAAAGGTTTGGTAAAATTAAGAGAGATAAGAAATATTGAAGATTTAGTGAAGTTTTAAAATTAGAATTTGTAGTTAATAATTAATAGATGGAAACCAAGTTAGTCCCCTAGCAACCTGGGGTGCTCTTGCGTGGGTATCAACTGTCCAAAAATCATTTTCTTTTTTTTATCCCTTGTTTAAACCTCTTAAAATTCCGTTTAAATTTACGTTTACCCCCACCTTAAGGGAAACGGTAATCAGACTGCTTGGAACGGCACGCGCGTGAGTGTTTTCGCTCCCCTCGTTTCTCGCGCGTGCCCGATTCTCTATCCCCTCCCCTCTTCTTTATAGCACCAGACACGCAGGCTATCTGACAAATTCCAACAACTCCAATAGAAAAACCCGAGAAACAAGGACATTTATGAAAACTCGCAAATGTTTAAACGCAGATCTAAGAATTTTGAACATGGTTTGAAAGTCATGTAAGGGAGTTTACGGTTTCGCTGGGTCAAAGCTGTATCGCATTCTTGATAGAATACAGAGGGAAGAAATTTAGAAGATTTTTTGTAGATTCCATTTTTATTCAGTTATAATCGATTATTACTACCATGCACTCTTTATCGGGGGAAACTGCATTAATGGTATAAACAAATACATAAACATTGGTAAACAAGTTTCGATCATTTTTGAGATTAAAAAGTTACCATTGGATCTGCATATAATGTAACCTGCTAAAGACAGCCCTAATTTCAGTTTCCTAGTTTGGGAAAAAGCATTTACAAAGGAACAGATTTATGTGACTTCGTCACTGACTTCATTGCCAAAGAATTTGGATGGTCAGTGCTAACTAACTTGTGGTCAGTTTCATGCCAGTTGTCGTTGTTGTTGCTGTTGTTGTCACTGTGTTGTTGTTGTTGTTGTTGTTGTTGTTGTCCAGACAATAGGTCATTTCCGAGTTGCTTTGGACGTCATTATAAAAGCCAGGCATTGTGTATAATTTTTTTATAGAAAAATTAATTTTTCAAACAAAAAATAATTTTCACATGAAAAGTTCAGCTTAGCAACTCGTAAATGGCCTGATGGCAGCAGCCCTTGTTAGAATTTCTTTCACTTTCTGGGCTTCGAGTCTCCGTTGACCAAAATAAACGAAGGTTCAAAAGACTGCCCAGCAGAGAATCCCGTAGGGGAGAAGCGCTGTCATCTTCAATTTGAACGCCTCGAATAATTGAAAAAAAAAACCCTTGATCTCCAAACACCTTTCTTTTTTTGTCAGTTAGATTCGTGGCATGACCATGAGTTTCGACTATGAAAGTTTCTGATCAAAAAGCGCTCCTGGCGAATTAAAGGACGTCGGCACCTTAGTATGTTTTGGTTGATTATTCCCTTAACTAAACCCTTGGAGTATACGGCCCTCGGCCCTCGGAATTTTAATTTTGTGGTGGTGGTAGTGGAGGGGGGGGGGGGGGGGGAAGGGAGGGCTTATGCGGCTCTTTTCTCCAAACCAAATTTTGATATCCTCCGATATCCTTTTTAAGACAAGGCCTAGGCTTTTCAAAGAACTGGTAACTTTACGCAGTGAATAAAATGTATTGCATGGTTGATGTGCATTGTATCAGCTGGATAGCAATTAAATTTATCCACTGGAGAGAGTTGTCCACTCTTTGAACAACCGCGTGAGCTGGCCTCTAAAATTGTTTCCAGAATCCATTCCCGTTTCTGTAAAATCCATACCCGTTTTTAAACTTTTAGAGCACAATGGTTAAAATTTCTACTCTCTTTCAGACCAAAACGGCTCAAAAATCATAAGTCAAGTCCAAGCAACAACCGTGGACGATAATCCTGCTGGTATACGTTGGATCAATTGTTGATCTGATCGGCTAAACAAATACAACTGATAAAAGAAGCAGAGACCGATACAACGTAGAATTGCGGTTTAAAGGTTACTATATTTCGGCTGACCAAACCAGCCTTCTTCAGGTACAATGAAAATTTACATTGGGACATACGCTTATATAGCTGACAAATATTTGCGCATAGCGGAACTACGTTAAACTAAATTGATTGACAGTATAAAATATGAAGCAAATGAAATAATACAAGCAAAAAATATAAAAAATCGCGAAGAAATTTACTTGCTTTTTTCTATTTATTATTTTTTATATTTTTTGTTATTATTATTATTATTTCATTTGCTTCATATTTTATAATGTCAATCAGTTTAGTTTAACGTTGTTCCGCTATTGCGCAAATATTTGTCAGCTATATAAGCGTATGTAAATTTTCATTGCACCTGATAAAGGCTGGTTTGGCCAGCCGAAATATAGTAACCTTTAAACCGTAATTCTACGTTGTATCGGTCTCTGCTTCTTTTACCAAAATCATACCCTTTGGGGCCGCATGCACATACTGATACAGCTTACATAGTGGAGCCCCCCCTCCCCCACCCCCCCGTTCGAAAGCAAAATAATCATTTATTTTAGCTCGTTGACAAACATCACACATTTTCTTCTAGGGTTATTCCCTCTCTTTGTAAGCAGACCTTTAGTACTGATGAATGGATAAATAGAGGATCACGGCGACGCGAAGATATGAATTTTATTTTCGAATGGTAAAAACAGCTTTTTACGAACGAGCGCAGCGAGTGAGTAAAATATTGTTTTTAAGAAGAGAAAATAAAGTTCATATCTTCGCACCTCCTTGTAATATCCTCTTTTTTATTATATAGAGTGTTTTCACATGACTTCACGGCGGCCATGTTGGTGTCCTAAACTAAACCTCTAGGAATTGAACTCTATTTTTATGCAAGTACTTTCTTTTGTGTCAGTAAACCAATATGGCCTGTAGTTACGTGAATGAAAACGCTTTATAGACAAATCTATCGCTGGCCATTTTTCACCGACTGTTTTCAGAAACAACCGAAAAAGCGGGAAATGACGTCATCAATATCCTCACTACTGAGGATATGGAAAACACACCACTCAGGTCCCGGATGTAGTTTCGTATGAATTTTACCAGTGGTGTATTTTCCAGTAAAACACTCGTGTCTGAAGTTTCGCTAGATTAGTAACGCGGCAACATGCAAGAATGTGTCGCTGCCCATACGTGAAAGAGAGGGATTTTTGAATAATTAGCACAGGCTCACAAACAGGAGCGTACACAAATAAAAAAAACATTACATTCGAAAACGAAATATAGAGCTTGCAAAGCGCGAAAAAAAAGAGACACCCAAAATACTAAGACTACAGCCACTCTTTTGCTGATTTTGTTCGTTAAACGTTAATTCACGAGGAATAGAGTATACACTCTTTCGTTGATTTTCGAGGTGAGTTATTTCTTACTAGCGGCGAATTCAGTATTTAAACTTTCTGTTTCTGAACTCGGTGACGCAATAGTTATTGCCTGAAAGTCTAAAAATAAAGTTAAAAAGAAACCCAAAAATATAGAAGACTTCCGCCGTTATGCTATAAAAAGACGCGCCCTCATGTATAATCCTCGAATTTGTTCTGGACTTAAGGAATGTCGCGCAGTTTTGATTTAAAGTGAACTTTCAAACAAGAGGTAAGTTACAAGCTGGCAGTTTTGAGATTCAGTCATTCCTTGGTAGCTGTTAAACGTTAATTTTTCAGTGATTACAATCATTGTTTATAACGTGCAATCTACACTCACTATTTTCGGCAAAATGTTGCTCTCTATCCCGCCCTTGTACTTTGTAATATGCGTCGCGTAATGTGATTTTGGAAAGCATGTTACAGGATAGTTATTTTACGAGTAACTTATTGATTTGTTTTTCATCAAATTACTTATTTGCTTGTAGAATCGTCATTTCAGTGTACTAAGTTGGTTAGAACTGAATCCAAGAAGGATCGATTTGGGAAAGCAGTCAATGGTAAGTCATCACGGCTTCGTATGATACTCAGCTCGCAGCTTAAATAATCGTTCCGTTACACATTAGCAGATACGAGATACAAACTATTCACGTATTATTTGTGTACTTTGTTTAAGATCCACTCCTTTAGTCTACGCTTTTCACCGAGCAACCGGCCCCAAATTCCTTAAATTATGTTCCACTGCAATTTAATTTGCAGCCTCACTAACACACCCCATGAGTTGCCATAGTTTCCGAGTCAACCGAATTAAGAGTCTCACAAATGTTGTACTCATCCCTGACGAGACTTGTATTTTGAATTTTACTTACCTATGACGGATATTCATGAATCAAGATCAAGCCAGTTTTTTTAGCCAGTAACGACGCGGTACGGGCGATACACTTACCGGAAAATGTTCTCAGATTCAGTTGGGCGCTGAAGTCTAAACTGTATATTTCGCTTTGATATCTATAAAGTTTCAGGGAAAAACCCAGTAAGCCCTCACATCGGAGTATGTATCTGTGAAACTGTAAATATTCATCCCACAGCGATGGATTGATCTGGGCGACAATTTTTATCTTTCTTGTTACCCAAGCACGGCTTTCAGTTCCAGTAACGTCTACACTAAAAAAGGCAACTCTCTCTTAAAGGAGGCCAGAGTCACCTTAATTGTTAGCGTCACTTTTAAAAGCTATAAATCATCTTTTTATCGATAGAAACGTTGAAATAATGGTTCAGTTTTGTTAACAATTAATAACCCTACTCGTTTAGAGTATTAAAAATTATCTTCAGCTGCGGAAAGCTAGGATGGAAATGGATGGCAACTTGAAAAAAATGGCCAATATTGCAAGTTCTTCCAGTGTATTATAGAGGAATCGTCTAAAACTGTTTATAATTTGTTCTTCCTCGTAGAAATCCCTTAATATTTTCCTTTCGGTTTTTTAAGAACAATCTCAATTTAGAGAAAAGGGTTTTTGTGAAATATTTGAGCATTTTTGTACAACATAAAGGAAAATTTCCGTGACAGTGTTCTTACAAGCGACCACCCTTGGTGCACGAAAATGTTATCGCTTACGAGAAAAATCAAGACAATAGGTCAAAAGCTGCATGGATCCACTAATTATTACTATTTATTGCCTTTTTAATTGAAATGAAGCAAACAACAAAGCTCCTTTGAGGAAAACTTATTCTCAATCAGGTAACTAGTACTACAGTACGCTACTCGCTTCTTCATTTTTTGTTTTTTAAACATGCACGTTGCTCTTCGAAATGTGTTCCTTGTTAAATCACTTAAAATCAGTTTACCCAAACAAAACTTCCAATTAGAATCGGTCACATATGAAATTCTATACATCTGGTTTCTGCGTGGCGTTATATAGCTTCTTCATGAAATCCAGAATCGGCTCGATTGTTTCTGTGTTTTCAATCGACAAGAACATCATGGTGACTTTCGCGACTGCGGAGGACAATTCGTCGCAGCCCTGATAATC
>NW_028145463.1:525000-597500 GCF_977016875.1 Pavona decussata
CGGTGTCGTCATGAAGCAATATCAAGTTCGGAGTAATTGAAATAAAGTCAATGTCAGAAATTGTTCACTAAAATTGGCATAATATCTGAATATGTAATGTCACGCAAAAATTTTTGCTTGAATTTGCTATTTCTGACATTGACTTTATTTTTAGGTTTTATTTTTATTATTATTATTTTTTTTTTACTGCTACCTTTCTGAGAGCCTATCCACGTCAGCTTTTGTTTCGTTTTTGTTGAATTTCAGTCATCTCAGATATTTCGCCAAAGTTGTCAATTATCTTACGAAAAAGCTTTGAGAGATTCTATATTTCTTGAAATCACCGTTTTATCGTCCGGAAACTATTTTTGAATTTTTACTAGTAAAGGAAAGCGAAGTTGAATTTCAATTCCTGAATTTATTTGCTCGTCAATGTTTCTACAAAGAAGAATATTTTCATTGAGTTATTGGCCGGCTATCGGGGTGTAATATTTTGATGCCGCTTCTTACATTTAAATCAGCTCTTACCTTTCCTTTGTGTTAACTTTCCTCATCCTATGTTGGCAGCCACTAGTATTGGAGATAATGTCAGTAGACTGGATATTAATTGTTTGTTTTCAAATTTCTTATTTGTAGAGAGTTTCTACCAAGTTTCCTGACGAAACTCCTATAGTCATTTTGTAAGGGGTGAGTTAGTCGCTTGTGTTAGGTTTTAGCCGATTAGTTTGTAAGGGTTATTGACCAGGAGCAAGGAAATATTCAATACATGGGATAACAAAGATTAGTGAGGTGTCAAAAAATTCGTGTAAGGTGAGAACTCTCTCACTAATATTAAATTATTACTGACTATTATTTGGGAGTTTCTGAATTTCAGTTGGCTCACTTGAATGCTTCCCTTAACTGCATTCCAGTTAACTTGAAATTTTAAAAAGACTTCCTGGCGTTTTTCAACTCAACCTCATTTACTGACAGAGAAAAATGTTGACATTTGTCTGACGAACAAAAATTTAAAACTAAGCCATCATCGTGCCACGCTGTATACATAGCAACACGTAGTGGCAGTATGAAACAGCCACTTAGTTACTAAAAAGATTTGTCATGACTCCTTGCGATATTATTGAGACTTTTGTCGTTATTAGAGCAGTGTTTCCTTGTCCTCCTGTGGTCGAGGTTCAAAATGTCACGTCACAATCCATATTTCGTCACGTTATTGATTTTAAATAAAAGCTGTAAAATTCTTTCCTCCCAAATGCGTTCGGGTTTCCTTCAACAGGTGGCATTAAAGTGTTTTCAGGTTTAATTTCCAGTTAGTAGCTATTTTATTTATTCGAGGAGAATTTATTCCGAGTGTGAGAACATTGGATTTTCAAACCAGGCTACAAAATGGTTCAGTCAACATTGTGTCACGCTGTAGTGAACAAACTGATGCACAGGTTTCTCACGCGCACTAGTTATGTATATGTCGTGTGATAACTGAATTTGTTTACTGGGGTGTAAAGGGTACAAGGAGAGCGCCTTGTACATTCATGTGTAATCAAGATGTGATTGTGTGGTGCCTGGGGGAGGGGGTGAAGGGGGGAACTAAGGCTCAAAGTAAGTGTCGTGTACAAATACCTTATTATTATTCTAAATTCGAAAACCGTGCACCCAAACTGAAAGGGATGAAATGGAACCTCAAAAACAAAGCTACCACAACTGGCCATGGAAAACGAAGCAACCAATAATTGCAGAAAACGAAATTTGTCGAAAATTCGTAAGCGAAGCACCTCAAATTCTAGGAATCGAATCAAAAAAGAAACGCCCGAAACTCGAAAACAAAACTCTCGGTTATTTTTATTCCTTCATAAACATCATGCATTTGCGCTTTTTTAAAAACTAGATATTAAAATACTGAGTTTTTATCGGTACAGCGAAGCACTTAAATCCAGAATGTGCAGTTCAACAACTATTTCAACCTTTTTGTTGTTGTTGTTGTTGTTGTTGTTTGCTTGTTTCTGTCCGGTTGTCGTTGATTTTGTTCTTGTTATGTTTTTGTTTGTTTGTTTGTTTGTTTGTTTCTTGCACAGTCTGGTTTTATTTTGGCTAATTAACCTTATCGAAAAAATGTTCTTTTATGAAAATAAGCGATAACTTTGTATTGTTATCCCTCTTCCTTGTAAACACCACCCAGTTCCTTTGTGAATGAATGGCTGAAACGATGTTTCGTTATCATGATGTGATGCTGTCTCGACTTGATGATGAGAGCTTTGTGAATTACTTGTTCAGGGACACACCAAAAACTCGAAGACAAGCCAGCCCGAAATATAAGTCAACTCTCGACTAAAAATTTCTGCTCACTCGTGTTATTCTAATTATTCCGTAGAGTAGGCTGACAATTCTGTCAAATGTTTGAAATTTCATTTCTTTGGTCAACATTAGTAACATTTAAAGTTCCTGTTTCCATTCTCGGTGCCGCAATTAATATAAGTGCGTGAAAATTGATCGAGCGAAAACTGAATGACAGGCATGTGATTACATGTAATATACACCTCCCCTAGCCCTTTTTCGTTTGTCTTGGCCCTTTGCCGTCGTAATTGTTTGTCTGTAAATCACTTATTTCCAGAGTCATCATTTCTGTTTATTGAGCCTGATTGTTCTGATTTCAAGAAGCCCCGATTTAGAGAAGCAGTGAACGGTACAGCCTGACGGTAAGTCATTTGCATGTGCCATGTCAAAGACCAACTCACTCAATTCCTCAACTGACGTTAACTACTGAGATGTGAACCACCAACTCAGTTCCTAGTTTCTGATCGAGGCAGGCAAGTCCAGGGTCTTGCAAAACAAGTCATAACCAACAAGCCAGTTATTTTGAACTTTACTTGATTTACTTATTGTTTGCACCGCCATTGAACTTGAAGTTGCCACAGATGTGTTAAACGAATCGAAACAACAGAACACGGTTCTGTAATTATCCTTTCAACAAAACAGACAAAAGAAAAGTCGGTAGTTTTGCATCAAGCCGTATCACAGGGATTCCGTGTCTGGCCATGTCTGTCAGTGGAAATTTATGTGAGAAAGATATCTTACCTACAGTCAGAGAAATTAAGAACAAATGGGAGAGTTCTCAAACTTTCTCTTTTTCTAGGAACGTCCTTGGTGAAACAAAACCTCATTTGATAGGATCTCCGATCATCGTCAAAACAAAATGGCGGAGGGCGAGTCAGAAGATATAGTGAAGCTCATGCAAGAACTTAGCATTGCGAAAACAAAAGGCGATAGAGAGCGGGAGGGAAATGCCTATTATAAACTGGGTGGTGTTTATTACAGTCAGGGTAATTTTAAACAGGCCATAGAGTATCAAAAGCTACATCTTAGTATTGCTAAAGAATTAGGAAACAGGGATGGGGAGGGAAGAGCCTATGGCAATCTGGGCAATGCCTATCACAGTCTGGGTAATTTTAAACAAGCCGCAGAGAATCACGAGCTAGCTCTTAATATTGATAAAGAATTAGGGAACAGGGATGGGGAGGGAACAGCCTATGGCAATCTGGGCAGTGCTTATAACATGCTGGGTAATTTTAAACAAGCTGTAGAGTATCACGAACTTGATCTTAATATTGCTAAAGAATTACGGAACAGGGATGGGGAGTGTACAGCCTATTGCAATCTGGGAGTTGATTATCAAGGTTTGGGTAATTTTAAACAAGCCCTAGAGTATCACGAACTACATCTTAAAATTGCTAAAGAATTAGGGAACAGGTATTTGGAGGGAATAGCCTATTGCAATCTGGGAGTTGATTATCAAGGTCTGGGTAATTTTAAACAAGCCGTAGAGTACCACAAACTACATCTTAATATTGCTAAAGAATTAGGGACCAGGGATGGGGAGGGAACAGCCTATTGCAATCTTGGCAGTGCTTTTCAAAGTCTGGGTAATATTAAACAGGCCGCAGAGTATCGCGAACTACATCTTAATATTGCTAAAGAATTAGGGAACAAGAATGAGGAGGGTAGAGCGTATGGCAATCTGGGCAATGCTTATTACAGGCTGGGTAATTTTAAACAAGCCACAGAGTATCTCGAAAAGCGTCTTTATATTGCTAAAGTATTAGGGAACAGGCATGAGGAGGGATTAGCCTATAGCAGTTTGGGAGGTGCTTATGGCAATATAGGTAATTTTAAACAAGCCGCAAAGTATCACGAACTACATCTTAATATTGCTAAAGAATTAGGGAACAGGTATTTGGAGGGAGATGCCTATGGCAATCTAGGAGTTGATTATAAAGGTCTGGGTAATTTAAAACAAGCCTTTGAGTGTTGGAAACACAGTCTCAGTATCGCTAAAGAAATTGGGGCCAGAAACTCTGAGGGGTACGCTTTTAGAAACCTGGGTGCAGCTCTTTTACGCTTGGGTGATTTTGAGCAATCCATAGAGTACACGAAACAAAGTCTTGATATAGCAAAAGAATTGGGTGACAAGACTGCAGAGGGAGCTTCTTATGGCAGCTTGGGCGGAGTATTTTCCAGCCTAGGTTTATTTAAATTAGCAATAGAGTGTCACAAACAAGACCTTAGTATTGCTAAAGAGTTAGGGGACAAGGTTCAAGAGGCAGAATCATGCCATTCATTAGGTCATAATTATGAATGGGTGGGCTCTTTGAGTGAGGCACTTGATTATTATCGATCGAGCGTAAAAACCTTTGATGACATCAGAGCTCTTCTACAGTCAAAAGATATGTGGAAAATAAGCTTTCGTGATCGCCACCAGTGTGCGTACACTTCGTTATGGAGAACTCTTGTGAAGACGGGAGAGACTGACGAGGCTTTGTGTACTGCTGAGCAAGGACGAGCGCAGGCCTTGATCGATGTTTTGAAAGAAAAGTATGGAGTTGACTCATCACCGTCCGCTTCAGCTGAACCTAAGGAAACAATTACCTATATATTAAACAATTTAACTACAGAAATAGTTTTTGTTGCACTTGATGAAAATGCGATCAGTTTTTGGTTGCTGCGAAGAGGGAAAGAGATTCTCTTTAAGCAAAAAGAAATAGCACGTGATAGTTGCAAGTTGTTAATAGATGCTACTTTGAAAGACATTAGTGTAGGTGTTCGGGTCATTTGCGAGGATCGATCAATGGATGAAGTATGTGATGACCCTCCGTCCAACAGAGAAGCTGCTGAGGAAACAGACCAATCACCGACCTCCTCTGTCAATTCTTTGCGCCAGCTGTATGATGTTATTATTGGCCCCATTGCAGACTTGCTCGAAGGTGACCAGTTACTCCTTGTTCCAGATGGTCCATTTTTCCTGGTTCCTTACACTGCGCTTGGTGAATCAATCAGGATTCACATCGTTCCCTCGTTGACCGCTTTACGACTGATCGCAGATGGGCCCGAGGACTTCCACTGTAAGAGTGGGGCGTTGCTCGTGGGAGATCCATGTTTGGAAGAAGTTACCAACGTGTTTGGTAAGCCCGTTTGGAACCAGCTTCCATTTGCCAGAAAGGAAGTGGAGATGATTGGAAAACGTCTGAAGACCACACCTCTCACCGGACGAGATGCAACTAAAGGCGAAGTGATGAAAAGGTTCGAGTCGGTTGCTTTGGTGCACATTGCCGCGCACGGACGTGCTGAAACTGGAGAAATTCTTTTGACCCCTAACCCAGGTTGGACATCTCCTATTCCTAGAAAAGAACGCTACATTTTAACAATGTCAGATGTGCAAGCCGTTCGTCTGCGAGCAAGACTCGTTGTGCTTAGCTGCTGTCACAGTGGCCGTGGAGAAGTCAAAGCTGAGGGCGTGGTTGGTATCGCGCGGGCTTTCTTGTGTGCTGGTGCTCGCTCTGTTCTGGTGTCACTCTGGGCGATTGATGACGAGGCCACCATGGAGTTCATGAAACACTTCTACCAACACCTGGCAAATGGAAAAAGCGCGAGTGTGGCTCTTCACAAGGCTGTGAAATCTCTGCGCGAGTCAGAGCAGTTCCATGACTTGAAGCACTGGGCGCCATTTGTGCTGATTGGTGATGACGTGACGCTTGAATTTGGAGAAAGGAAATAAAAAAAAGAATGGTAAGTTTAGTTTGTGTTTCACTTTAAACAGGAGTAATTTTATGATAAACAACGACAGTTACCTGCAAAAAAAGCTCAATTCTTGCCAGTGGAATAGTTGTAAAATCTGTCTAAATATTATTTCAATAACCAAGCCTTCCGCTCTTCGTTAAAACGACGGGATAGTTTTGAGGAAGAATGCCATGAGAAGATGTTCGTTTTCGTTGTTCCTTTTATCATGAGAAAATGCCTTATTTTTCTTCCACTAGCCTTTTCCAGGCGTTCCTCACAATTTGATCGCCTGTTCTCGCACTAGTTATTGTTTCAACCGTTTGAGATAAGGAACGAATGTGTAAAGGTTGCCATTTCCCCTTAGATTTTTAACAATCGTACCTTTGAACGAATGTTTAAAAGTTGCCATTTCCCCTCAGATTTTTAACAATCGTATCTTTGAACTTTATGAACTTCATGACCTTAATGGGAGTCAAACCTTGCTTGACTTATGGTTCCGTTGAACGTTGTTTTCAATTGAGGCACCAGGAATCTCGTTGATTAGGGGAAATTATTGCATTGTTGCTTAAAATATGTCTTAGGCTTCGTGGGTAGTGTCTTCAAATAAGTTCGTTTATATCTCTTCCTCTTTATCTGGCAAACAAAAACAAATTAAGCGCTTCACCTGAGCTCCACGAACTTTTAAATTTAGAGCCTCAAGTAAAACTAATCCCAAATGATCATTTTTTTTTTGGCAGAACTGTCATCATTTTCAAGACAAGAGAGGACTACTGGGCGAATAACTTATACATTGATGACGTCCATTTGGTGTGATGCAAACTATCCAGAGAACTTGTATGTAGTGTGAAGATCTTAGATGCAATGGCCGGATACAAAAACCCAGTAAATCAGTAGCAAATGAAAGGTAAACAAAATGAGGTTACTGCATTAAGCCTTTGCTTAATTAATTTTGCGGTTCCTAATATATCTGGATCCGGAAACACATGTACAGGCTTGCTTTTGGTACGCATTTTCCAAAATGGCACTTCACTTAATGAAGTTTTCAAATGTAATTTTGCTTCTTTCGATGTAACGTTAAGAAAACTGCACACATGAATTTGACGTTACATTTAATTTTTTATAGCCTCATAACAAATAACATACCAACATTGTAAAGATATTTTGAGGTCATTTCATAAATTTTTTATGTCATTACTCGTTATCAGACAATATTGAGAACAAATTATTACTTAAATGATAATTCAGAACAAATGTGGCTACTTAAGCCAGATTTAACGGTTTATCTACCCATATTTAGAATCAAGAACTTTAATTTTTAAAGAATGACGTTTGTCAGAGCGTTTTCAGGTTCACCTGTAAATATGATTTTCTCCAAGTGGTAGAAATTGCGTGTTCTTTTCTTAAAATACGATTATCTTAGCCGCAAAATTGAGCTTGTCATTGTATCTAAGGACAGCTTTTAACATCCTCGTGCGTTTACAAAGTTACGAAGAGCGCAAAAGACCAAGAAATCGATTTTAACAGTCTAAGAGTGCGAGTTAACTCATAGAAACCTGATTGCAAGAGGGCAAAGACTAACTGAAAAACTACCGAAATATTTCTCAGTAGATTGTGTTTGAATAACAATAACAAGTGATGTAGTTAGCTATGACCTGCTAAATAGGCTCAGTAGAATGATGATGCAATTATTATCTTAGAACTGATCAGGGCTTGGTTGTTTGAAATCCCATTAATTTTGAGACAACAAGTTGAAAAATACGCTTGGTTTTTGTCAAAAAGATTTCATTGCTTTTTTGTTATTAACAAGATGCCATAATCGAGTGGTCCTCTTATATCATCGTGGAATTATTTTATCTTAAGTCAAACATAAGATAATGTTTTTATTACAGGCTTTTTTCCGTCCAGAGTGGACTTCAATTCTAAATTTGCGCAATGCTCCTTTAAACAACCTTGTGCAGATCCTTTCATGTATATATGTAAGTAACTAGGTATATAAGTAGGTATACAGCACTCTTCAATTTGGTGTCGAAGTAATTTCGCGTTTGCTTTGGTTTCGCTTTACTATGCTTTCTGATTCGTTATCAAAACTTGCGGCACTTTCTCAACCAATGGGAAGCAAAGCCAAAGCCAATCGTGGCTTGATATCACAGGTTTTCCCGCGCTTGGCCAAGGTTACAGGTTACATGTATTTGCTTCGAATTCTGATTGGTTCACCGGACTGTTTACGTCTGTTCTGATTGGTTAGAGTACTTACTTTGTGTTTGACACGTACTCAATTGAAAACTGCTCTATAAAGTCAGTAAGTAAGCTAGTTGTGTTTACATGATACTCGAACGACTTTCAAACCGGTGGATTCGTTTCCATAGTATCGTTCAATGTCACTGAGTAAAAACGATGTGATTTCAACCCAAAATTTTTACCGGATAAGGAATCTTAATTTTTGTACGAAAACCCATTCTGGGGTCATGTAAACGTGACATGACTGTTTGTTTCATATTTCCGATTAAGTTTGAAGATTTCGTTACAAAATGAAACTTACAGCTTCATCAAAACGGATTTTGTTAATACGATGTCAGCAAGTGTTCAAGTCGTAAGGGAATGAAAGTCTATCCAGTATCGTGTAAACCGCCCCATTAGAGAACAATAAGTGTAGCGAATATAATGAGTGAGACTGTTGTAAACATTAACATTAAAAAAGTGAAATCTGTAAAACGTGTTTGGTTTGAGAACAGTAGAATCCAAATATTTTATTTCATTTATTTTAAGCTGAGGGGGAACCGTCGCGGAGATTTTGCTGTATGTTGGCGAAAACAGCTCAAATATTTCACAAAGAACCTCATGAAATCGCTCTTAGAGCAGCGGGAGGAAAGTTTGAAATGATTTCTTCGCGTGATAATAGAATACAATCAGTTTTAAATTCACACGAGGAACTTCAAAAGATTGGTCAGTTTTTTTTTTAAGTTTCAATCCATTTCCATCTGAGCCATCTCCAGACAAAAATGATTGACCCTAGTTTTTGTTCCCTAGAAGGGTTATTTGTAAAAAAAAATTGAACCATTATTTTAATGGTCCCATCCGATACAAATATTTTTTTTCGCTATTCAAAGTGGCACTTATAAAAGGTGACACTGCCCCTTTAAAGACCTCCGAAGCCACCGTTAAGGTCCTTCTTGGACAGATTCATACCCAGTCACCATTTCTATGTGTGTGGGTCGAGAGAAGAGTGGCCTTGATTCACTCTCGTATCCAATGTTCGCGCGCCATAAAGATAAAAATAGCGACTGTTTACGAGCATTATCCTTAGGTGGGTCACGAATAGACCAGCTTACAACTGAGCAAACAAAAGAAATCAAAAGCCTTTCAGTTTTACGTGCATAGGGAAGACTGGAACAGCGACTATCTTTCGACGTACCATCTTCGACATGCTAGATAAACAGCTGAAAGACCGTTATGAGAATTAAACACTTATTGGCTAAAAAAACTGAACGACAAATTAACAACAAATGCTCACCTAAATTGGCTGGTAAACGTATCAACTTGAAATTTTGCATGACTCTCGGAAACTTCCGGTATAGATTTCGGCCGTTTTGTTCTCATGTTAAATTTCCAAAACCACCGATTTAATTATCGATCTCGGATTGACTTCTAAATATCCCCCCACCACGTCACTCTGAAGATATATAAACCCATCTCCCTTACCCAGAGTCGAGTTCAACGGTAAATTAATCAGTTGTGTTAAGGAGCTAGCTCCGCCGCCAAAACTTTATTTCGCGCGCCTACAATACCGCCAGCTACGCAGGCTACTGTAAAAAAAAAAAACAATAAATACTAAACTTGCAACAGCAAGAAGGTGGCCGCGGCCGCTTAATAGAGGTGGCCGTTGAATAGAAGTATCGAATACAGCATTTTACTGACAAATAATTTGGGACTTTGGAAAGTGGCCACTTAATGGAGGGTGGCCGCTTAATAGAGGTCGGACTGTATAAAAAAGTTTAATATCAAACAATTTGTCCCACACCCCTGGGAGCATGATTTTCAACGCCGCGTTTACTGCCGGTGTGTCTCGTAGAAGGTGGTTTAATTAGTCTCCCTGTTCCAAGATGCAAGTCTCCGGCTTTTTTAGGTGATCGATATTACTACATCTTTTCCAATTGAGGGTGTAGCACGATACGAAACTTTTGCCTGAGGCAGGGGACCACACGACGCAAAATAAACTGTTCTGAATACGTTCCGTTGCCGGATCTCTTGCAGAGAAATGCACATGCCAGACGTCTCTTTACGTGTAAATAAACCGAACTGATTGAAGGGCTGACACTAAGGCAAAGGGCTTATTTATTAGGGGCCAATATTTCAACTAGTACAACTAGTCTTCTTCAGGGCCAGAGTTACAATGAGTTACATTTAAACGTAAACATAAACAGTTAAAGGTTAACACGATACGTTGTATGAGCCTCTCTATGGGTACCCACAGTCTTCGTTTTCTTCACGATTTTTTAGCCTGCGTAGCTGGCGGTTTTGGTGGGCGGTAAAGCCGGGCCAAAACGAGTGGTGCAGCTGCGGGTAAAATGTGGAGAAAACCGTGACAGTCGCGGCGAAGTCGCGTCAACGAGCGGCTTTGCCGCAATTTTCTCGTTGCCCTCGCCCCATTTCTCCGCGGCTTCGCCACTCGTTTTGGCCCTCGTGCCCGGCTCGCCGGTGAGCCCACCCATAAAAACCGCCAACTACGCAGGCTACGATTTTTTCGCAAACCTTCGTTTTTTTAGGAAGATCTTCGTTTTTTCGGATTGAAATGGTTTAAATGTTATTTCAGTGTTATTCACAGTTGATAAATATTTCACTACAATAGCAAATTGCATAATTCACTGAAACAATAAAGGATTGTTGGATTCTTTGGCGACGTTTTAACCCCATTTTAACATGCTAGAAGCTGATGAGATTCCAAGAAATCGAAACTGCAGTCTTGCATGAGAAACAACATTAGACAATCGCCAAAAGAAATTTTACTAGCATCCTAGAGACTCACAAGAGAGTTGTCTATCTTAGCTTCGAATATCTGCTGCGGATGCGAGCTAAGCCACAAAATAATGGAGGTACGTTTCAGCTCTAAGAACACAATAGCTGTTTTTCAGATAAGAAGCAACTCAGAGAGCTAAAAGACAGCGCAACAAGCTATAGATCGTTTTCGCGTGACGTCAGGCATTGGCCCGCCGCCATATTGGTGTACCACTTTTGATTGCGCAATACGGCATTGGTAGGTCACAACTGCAATTGTCATTCCCACTGGTAAGAATGGATTGAAACAAAAGCGAATCAAGCTCCGAGGATAATTCGAAGGTTGCCTATTTCTTTCCGATTTCTGAAAATGCAAAGAAGCTGGATTTGCCGATCAGAGATCGATATTTCCAGAAAATATCCACAATCGGAATCGATCCAGTGTTGATCAAAGGGAAGCACTTTCAGCCTGACTGTTTACCTCCGGTCGAATCCACAGATATCTTGTGTTATCTCGTTTTGGAGACAAGCTTCTACACTCATTATTTGACATCTGCTGCTACTTTTTTTTTAATCCACAGTGTATTCTTTTGCGAATTCAGCGATTGTTTGATCTTTTCCATGCGATTTATAGTTTTTGAGTTTTGACGTTGCGCGCAGTGTACCAAGCTGTTGCATTCATTTGCCTGTATCTCTCTTATTATTTGTGCTATGTTGCTACTTTCTTTTAATGGATAGTGTATTCTTATCCGAATTCAACGAAAGTT
Organism: Pavona decussata; assembly: GCF_977016875.1. NCBI lineage: Eukaryota > Metazoa > Cnidaria > Anthozoa > Scleractinia > Agariciidae > Pavona > Pavona decussata. The sequence goes on from NW_028145463.1 coordinate 536,781, forward strand.
TAAGCTTTTTCATACGTGTGTACTTTAACGAAAATTGACTTACGCGTTCACAAGCTTTTGCATTTATTTGCCTCTCTCTCTCACATTATTTGACCTATGCGGCTACTTTTTTTAATTCACATTGTATTGTTTGCCAAATTCAGCAATACTTTAATCTTATTCATACAATTTATAGTTTTTGAGTTTTGACGTTGCGCACACAAGAAATTGAATTTTTCCGGCGTGTAATTTAACAAAAATTCAGTTACGCCTTCACAAGCTGTTGCATTCATTTGACTGTATCTCTCTTATTATTTGTCCTATGCTGCTCCTTTTTTTTTTTTTTATCTAAAGCGTATTGTTTTTCAAATTCAGCAATAGTTTAATCTTCTCCATACGAATTATAGTTTTTGAGTTTTTTACGTTGCGTGCACAAGTAATTGAAATTTTCCGACGTGCAATATACCGTGTAGCATGAAAATTTTGCAGGTTCTAATTTTTTCGGATTTTGCAGATTGACCTCGATCCGCAAAAATTAGTTCCCGCAGAAAAAAACACCCGCAAAATAAAACGCCGCAAAAATTAACTCCCTTCAGTCAAACTTAAAAATCCTCTTCAGTACACTTCTGCCACTGGAGCGATATACATTGGACTTGAACAAGAACATTAACATTATTTTCCATTGGATACAGCAACTAGAGCTGTCAAGAGTAAAGCAATTCAGTACATTAGATTGGCTCGAATGGGTCATCTGAAGGAACGCACAGACTTGAATCGTGCATCAGACCAACCATGTTCCGATTGATGCTTCTGCAACGGCCTGCACAGAAGTGCAGAAGTTCAACTGAACAAGAGTGTTATTATTATTGACTGAGTCTGTCTCATTGCGTTACAATAGGGCATGGTTTTGCATTTTAGCATGCCGCTCCCAGTTAGGTCTCAAAGCACATCTTTCACTCGAAAGCCCCTCTGTATGCATAGCAAAGTTTCAGCTACGGTAATTCAAACATTCATTCTGCTTTCTTATAAAATAATATACGGCAATAGCGTCGTGGCAAACCATATTAACGAAACAGTGTTTAGCTGTGCATGGTAGGGGTAGGCTTTTTGTTGTTCCGTTCTTTTGCGCAGTAAGGTATTTCAGTGATATGTCTCTAATATGTAACTAATAGTGAACTGGGACTCAATTGACCGTACAATAAAAGTTGAAAATATTCAGGTTTCTTCCACTTAAATGTTCTGCTGCTTGAACCAGAGCATCGCAAAAATTAGTTCCCAGCAGAAATTTAAGTCATCTCGAACCGCAAAAATTTGTTCCTGCAAACCACAAAAAATCGCCAATCCGCAAAATAAAACTCCCGCAAAATTTCCTTGCTACAGGGTAACGCAAATTGCGCTACGCGTTCACAAGCTGTTGCATTCATTTGCCTGTATCTCTCTTATTATTTGTGCTATGGTGCTACCTAACTTTTAATGGATAGTGTATTCTAATGCAAATTCAACAAAAGTTTAAGCTTTTTTACACAATTTATGGTTTTTGAGTTTTGACGTTTCGCGCACAAGTCATTGAATATTTCCGGTGTGTAATTTAACGAAAATTGACTTACGCGTTCACAAGCGGTTGCATTCATTTGCCTCTATCTCTCTCATTATTTGTGTTATCGTGCTATTTGTTTTCTAATGGATAGTGTATTTTAATCCAAATTCAACAAAAGCTTAAGCTTTTTCATACAATATATAGTTTTTGAGTTTTATCTTAGCGTGCACAAGCAATTGAATTTTTCCGGCGTGTAATTTAACAAAAATTGATTTACGCGTTCGCAAGCTTTTGCATTCATTTGCCTCTATCTCTTACACTGTTTGACCTATGCGGCTATTTTTTTTATTCACATTGTATTGTTTTCCAAATTCAGCAATACTTTAATCTTATCCATACAATTTATAAATTTTGAGTTTTGACGTTGCGCGCACAAAAAATAGAAATTTTTTGGCGTGTAATTTAACGCAAACTGCGCTACGCGTTTACAAGCTGTTGCATTCATTTGCCTTTATCTCTCTTTTTATTTGTGCTATGCTGCTAATTTTCGTTTAATGGATACTGTAATCTAATCCAAATTCAAAGAAAGTTTAAGCTTCTTCATACAAATTATAGGTTTTGAGTTTTGACTTAGCGCGCACAAGTTATTGAATTTTTCCGGCGTGTATTTTAACGAAAATTCAGTTACGATTTCACAAGCGGTTGCATTCATTTGCCTCTATCTCTCTCATTATTTGACATATGCGGCTACTTTTTTTTAATCCACATTGTATTGTTTTCCAAATTCAGCAATAGTTTAGTCTTATCCATACAATTGATAGTCTTTTAGTTTTGACGTTGCGTGCACAAGTAATTGAAATTTTCCGACATGTAATTTAACGAAAATTCGGTTTCGCGGTCACAAGCTGCTGCATTCATTTGCCTGTATCTCCCTTATTATTTGTTCTATGCTGCTCCTTTTTTTGAATCCACAGCGTATTGTTTTCTAAATTCAGCAATAATTTAATCTTATCCATACAATTTATAGTTTTTGAGTTTTAACGTTGCGTGCACAAGTAATTGAATTTTTCCGGCGTGTGATTTAACGAAAATTTAGTTGCGCGTTCACAAGCTGTTGCATTCATTTGCCTCTATCTCTCTTAATATTTGTTCTATGGTGCTACCTAACTTTTAATGGATAGTGTATTTTAATGCAAATTCAACAAAAGTTTAAGCTTTTTTACACAATTTATGGTTTTTGAGTTTTGACGTTTCGCGCACAAGTCTTTGAATATTTCCGGTGTGTAATTTAACGAAAATTTGGTTACGCGTTCGCAAGCGGTTGCATTGATTTGCCTGTATCTCTCTCATTATTTGTGCTATGGTGCAACTTTTTTTTTTTAATTCACAGTGTATTTTCTTTCAAATTCAGCAATAGTTTAATCTTATCCATACAATTGATAGTCTGTTAGTTTTGACGTTGCGTGCACAAGTAATTGAAATTTTCCGACGTATAATTTTACGAGAATTCAGTTACGCGTTCACAAGCTGTTGCATTCATTTGCCTGTATCTCTCTTATTATTTGTTCTTTGCTGCTCCTTTTTTTAATCCACAGCGTATTGTTTTCCAAATTCAGCAATAGTTTAATCTTATCCATACAATTTATAGTTTTTGAGTTTTAACGTTGCGCGCACAAGTAATTGAATTTTTCCGGCGTGTAATTTAACGAAAATTCAGTTACGCGTTTACAAGCTGTTGCATTCATTTGCCTGTATCTCTCTTAATATTTTTGCTATGGTGTTACTTAACTCTTAATGGATAGTGTATTCTAATGTAAATTCAACGAAAGTTTAAGCTTTTTTATACAATTTATAGTTTTTGAGTTTTGACGTTTCGCGCACAAGTCATTGAATATTTCCGGTGTGTAATTTAACGAAAATTGACTTACGCGTTCACAAGCGGTTGCATTCATTTGCCTCTATCTCTCTCATTATTTGTGCTGTCGTGCTATTTGTTTCCTAATGGATAGTGTATTCTAATCCAAATTCAACGAAAGTTTAAGCTTTTTTATACATTATATAGTTTTTTAATTTTATCTTAGCGCGCACAAGGAATTGAATTTTTCCGATGTGTAATTTAACAAAAATTGATTTACGCGTTCACAAGCTTTTGCATTCATTTGCCTCTATCTCTGACACTATTTGACCTATGCGACTACTTTTTTTTATTCACATCGTATTGTTTTCCAAATTCAGCAATACTTTAATCTTATCCATACAATTTATAAATTTTGAGTTTTGACGTTGCGCGCACAAGTAATTGAAATTTTTTGGCGTGCAATTTAACGCAAACTGCGCTACGCGTTCACAAGGTGTTGCATTCATTTGCCTGTATCTCTCTTATTATTTGTTCTTTGTTGCTCCTTTTTTGAATCCACAGCGTGTTGTTTTCCAAATTCAGCAATAGTTTAATCTTATCCATACGATTTATAGTTTTTGAGTTTTGACGTTGCGAGCACAAGTAATTGAAATTTTCCCGACGTGTAATTTAACATAAATTCAGTTACGTTTTTACAAGCTGTTGCATTCATTTGCCTGTATCTCTCTTATTATTTGTGCTATAATGCTACTTAATTTTTAATGAATAGTGTATTTTAATGCAAATTCAACGAAAGTTTAAGCTTTTTCATACAAATTATAATTTTTGAGTTTTGACGTTGCGCGCACATGTAATTGAATTTTTCCGGCGTGTGATTTAACGAAAATTTAGTTACGCGTTCACAAGCTGTTGCATTCATTTGCCTCTATCTCTCTTAATATTTTGTGCTATGGTGCTACCTAACTTTTAATGGATAGTGTATTCTAATGCAAATTCAACAAAAGTTTAAGCTTTTTTACACAATTTATGGTTTTTGAGTTTTGACGTTTCGCGCACAAGTCATTGAATATTTCCGGTGTGTAATTTAACGAAACTTGACTCACGCGTCCACAAGCTCTTATCTCGTTTTGGAGACAACCTTCTACACTTATTATTTGACATCTGCTGCTACTTTTTTTTTTAATCCACAGTTTATTCTTTTGCGAATTCAGCAATTGTTTGATCTTTTCCATGCGATTTATAGTTTTTGAGTTTTGACGTTGCACGCAGTGTACAAAGCTGTTGCATTCATTTGCCTCTCTCTCTCTCTTATTATTTGTGCTATGGTGCTACTTTCTTTTAATGGATAATGTATTCTAATCCGAATTCAACGAAAGTTTAAGCTTTTTCATACGTGTGTACTTTAACGAAAATTGACTTGCGCGTTCACAAGCTTTTGCATTTATTTGCCTCTATCTCTCACATTATTTGACCTATGCGGCTACTTTTTTTAATTTACATTGTATTGTTTGCTAAATTCAGCGATACTTTAATCTTATTCATACAATTTATAGTTTTTGAGTTTTGACGTTGCGCACACAAGTAATTGAAATTTTCCCGACGTGTAATTTAACAAAAATTCAGTTACGCGTTCACAAGCTGTTGCATTCATTTGACTGTATCTCTCTTATTATTTGTCCTATGCTGCTCCTTTTTTTTTTTAATCTAAAGCGTATTGTTTTCCAAATTCAGCAATAGTTTAATCTTCTCCATACGAATTATAGCTTTTTGAGTTTTTAACGTTGCGCGCACAAGTAATTGAAATTTTCCGACGTGTAATATACCGTGTAGCATGAAAATTTTGCGGGTTCTAATTTTTGCGGATTTTGCAGATTGACCTCGATCCGCCAAAATTAGTTCCCGCAGAAAAAAACACCCGCAAAATAAAACGCCGCAAAAATTAACTCCCTTCAGTCAAACTTAAAAATCCTCTTTAGTACACTTCTACCACTGGAGCGATATACATTGGACTTAAACAAGAACATTAACATGATTTTCCATTAGATAAAGCAACTAGAGCTGTCAAGAGTAAAGCAATTCAGTACATTAGATTGGCTCGAATGGGTCATCTGAAGGAACGCACAGACTTGAATCGTGCATCAGACCAACCATGTTCTATTGACGCTTCTGCAACGGCCTGCACAGAAATGCAGAAGTTCAACTGAACAAGAGTGTTATTATTATTGACTGAGTCTGTCTCATTGCGTAACAATATTGCATGGTTTTGCATTTTAGCATGCCGCTCCAAGTTAGGTCTCAAAGCACATCTTTCACTCGAAAGCCCCTCTGTATGCATAGAAAAGTTTCAGCTACGGTAATTCAAACATTCATTCTGCTTTCTTATAAAATAATATACGGCAATAGCGTCGTGGCAAACCATATTAACGAAACAGTGTTTGGCTGTGCATGGTAGGGGTAGGCTTTTTGTTGTTCCGTTCCTTTGCGCAGTAAGGTATTTCAGTGATATGTCTCTAATATGTAACTAATAGTGAACTGGGACTCAATTGACCGTACAATAAAAGTTGAAAATATTCAGGTTTCTTCCACTTAAATGTTCTGCTGCTTGAACCAGAGCATCGCATAAATTAGTTCCCAGCAGAAATTTAAGTCATCTCGAACCGCAAAAATTTGTTCCTGCAAACCACAAAAAATCGCCAATCCGCAAAATAAAACTCCCGCAAAATTTTCGTGCTACAGGGTAACGCAAATTGCGCTACGCGTTCACAAGCTGTTGCATTCATTTGCCTGTATCTCTCTTACTATTTGTGAAATGGTGCTACTTTTTTTAATGGCTAGTGTATTCTAATCCAAATTCAACGAAGGTTTAAGCTTCTTCATACAATTTATAGGTTTTGAGTTTTGACTTAGCGCGCACAATTTATTGAAATTTTCCGGCGTGTAATTTAGCGCAAATTGCGCTACGCGTTTACAAGCGGCTGCATTCATTTGCCTCTTTCTCTCCTATTATTTGTGCCATGGTGGTATTTTTCTTTTAATAAATAGTGTATTCTAATCCGAATTCAAGGAAAGTTTAAGCTTCTTCATACGATTTATAGTTTTTGAGTTTTGACTTGGCGCGCACAAGTCATTGAATATTTCTGGTGTGTAATTTAACGAAAATTAGGTTACGCGTTCACAAGCGGTTGCATTCATTTGCGTCTATCTCTCTCATTATTTGTGCTATGGTGCTACATTTTTTGGATCTCTCCCTTGTGAGGCACGATTTAAAAGGGGACTGTACAAAACCCTTCCCACAAACCCACTAAGTAATACAAGACTAAGTAATACAACAAATTTAATTAATTTAGTATACATAAACGCTTAGTAAACACAATAAACGGTAACGTAAAAAAAAAACTTTCTTAACCTAATTAATTATCTTAAACTAAATTACTTATTTCAGTTCAGTTCAGTCCTTCCTTGTTCTTGAGGTCTTCTCCAGGCACAAACAAATTGCTACTTCAACCACTCGCATAAACAAACCGCACCAACAACCGTTCACACAAACCTCTGCTTCTTCTCTTCTGGCGCCTTTTCTCTTCTTTGTTCCCGTCTTGTTTGACTCCGCCGCACTCAGTTTTAATTTCTATGCACACGCCTTGAAATCTTGTTCACTCGCCGCCGCTGACAAAAGGGTTTATGTCAAGGAAAACACGGCCGGCTCCTGCCAATGGCTCTTGACAGTGACTTGAACAATTTCGCCTTCGACCTTGCAATACAAACTTTTTTTGCTTCTCCTTACTTCTTCTTACTTCTCTGTCCTTTTTCTCCTTCCAAGAATAACAACCAACTGCACAACAACAACCTTGACCTCTATTTAAACACTGTACACAATTACGACATTACAAAGAAGATTCCAGAAAACGCTAACTACAAGGTATACAATAAATGCTGATTACACAATAAGATACAAAATATACGGTAACGGGAATAGTAATAGTTAGTTAGATTACATTGAAATTTACAATACTACACGCCATTTTTAAAAACAATAACTACTAATATACTAGTGACATTTTTTGACTGATAAAAATACGACGAATTAAGACTACAAATAATTAACAATAAACCTAACGAATTTAGATAATGAAAAAGAAACGACTAAATTTCTACATGCAAACACGAAACGTGAAAATGCAAACATGAAATGAAAACAACAAAAACATGAATAATATGAATTTTGTGACAAATTCACAGTGTATTTTTTTCAAACTCAGCAATAGTTTTATCTTATCCATAAAATTGCGTAGTTAGTTTTGACGTTGCTTGCACAAGTAATTGAAATTTTCCGACGTATAATTTAACGAGAATTCAGTTACGCGTTCACAAGCTGTTGCATTCATTTGGCTGTATCTCTCTTATTATTTGTTCTTTGCTGCTTTTGTTTTTAATCCACAGCGTATTGTTTTCCAAATTCAGCAATAGTTTAATCTTATCCATACAATTTATAGTTTTTGAGTTTTAACGTTGCGCGCACAAGTAATTGAATTTTTCCGGCGTGTAATTTAACGAAAATTCAGTTACGCGTTCACAAGCTGTTGCATTCATTTGCCTGTATCTCTCTTAATATTTTTGCTATGGTGTTATTTAACTTTTAATGGATAGTGTATTCTAATGCAAATTCAACAAAAGTTTAAGCTTTTTTACACAATTTATGGTTTTTGAGTTTTGACGTTTCGCGCAGAACTCATTGAATATTTCCGATGTGTAATTTAACGAAAATTGACTTACGCGTCCACAAGCGGTTGCATTCATTTGCCTGTATCTCTCTTATTATTTGTTCTATGCTGGTCCTTTTTTTTAATCCACAGCGTATTGTTTTCCAAATTCAGCAATAGTTTAATCTTATCCACACAATTTATAGTTTTTGAGTTTTAACGTTGCGCGCACAAGTAATTGAATTTTTCCGGCGTGTGATTTAACGAAAATTTAGTTACGCGTTCACAAGCTGTTGCATTCATTTGCCTGTATCTCTCTTAATATTTGTGCTATGGTGCTACCTAACTTTTAATGGATAGTGTATTCTAATGCAAATTCAACAAAAGTTTAAGCTTTTTTTACACAATTTATGGTTTTTGAGTTTTGACGTTTCGCGCACAAGTCTTTGAATATTTCCGGGGTGTAATTTAACGAAAATTGGGTTACGCGTTCACAAGCGGTTGCATTCATTTACGTCTATCTCTCTCATTATTTGTGCTATGGTGCAACTTTTTTTTTTAATTCACAGTGTATTTTCTTTCAAATTCAGCAATAGTTTAATGTTATCCATACAATTGATAGTCTGTTAGTTTTGACGTTGCGTGCACAAGTAATTGAAATTTTCCGACGTATAATTTTACGAGAATTCAGTTACGCGTTCACAAGCTGTTGCATTCATTTGCCTGTATCACTCTTATTATTTGTTCTTTGCTGCTCCTTTTTTGAATCCACAGCGTATTGTTTTCCAAATTCAGCAATAGTTTAATCTTATCCATACGATTTATAGTTTTTGAGTTTTGACGTTGCGCGCACAAGTAATTCAAATTTTCCCGACGTGTAATTTAACATAAGTTCAGTTACGTGTTCACAAGCTGTTGCATTCATTTGCCTGTATCTCTCTTATTATTTGTGCTATAATGCTACTTAACTTTTAATGAATAGTGTATTTTAATGCAAATTCAACGAAAGTTTAAGCTTTTTCATACAAATTATAGTTTTTGAGTTTTGACGTTGCGCGCACACTCATTGAAATTTTCCGACGTGTAATTTAACGCAAATTGCGCTACGCGTTCACAAGCTGTTGCATTCATTTGCCTGTATCTCTCTTAATATTTGTGATATAGTGCTACTTTTTAATGAATAGTGTATTCTAATGCAAATCCAACGAAAGTTTAAGCTTTTTTATACGATTTATAGTTTTTGAGTTTTGACTTAGCACGCACAAGTTATTGAATATTTCCAGTGCGTAATTTAACGAAAATATGGTTACGCGTTCCCAAGCGGCTGCATTCATTTGCCTCTATCTCTCTCATTATTTGTCCTATGCTGTTCATTTTTCTTATAATGGACAGTGCATTTCTTTTCAAATTTAGCGAAAGTTTAATTTTCTACACACAATTTATAAATTTTGAGTTTTAACTTAGCTCGCACAAGCAATTGAATTTATTCGGTGTGTAATTTAACGAAAATTGACTTACGCGTTCACAAGCTTTTGCAATTCAGCAATAGTTTAATCTTATCCATACAATATATATTTTTTGAGTTTTGACGTTGCTTGCACAAGTCATTGAATATTTTCGGTGTGTAATTTAACGAGAATTAGGTTACGCGTAGTCACAAGCGAAACTTTCTTGTGTCCCAAATGTAATGTTGGAACCCAGTCAATATTAATTAAATTTATCCCAGCTTTAAGCCGCTCTTTCTGAAACGAAGTGCTTTTTGCAAACACGATCGTGCTCTAAGATCTCTTCGGTGAGGTCGTCATGACTTATCGCTGAAATCGAGCGAGATTTTCTCTCTTCTGACAATTCTTGGGCTTTTTAACCTTGATTTGTAACGATAGAAGTCACCCTTGCAAAGTATATCCTTTTCTCTCGTCCACTTTTCCTGCCAAAGCCAACAATCAGTCGCAAGCGCCGCTACTAGTTTGTTTACAATTTTGGTACACCAATATAGCGGCGTAGCAACGGTAGTCAAGGATTTGGTCACGTGAGTGAAAACGATCTATAGCTCTCGAAAGCAAGAGAAAACAATGATAAGCTTTGTAAAGACGAGGATCTTTTAGACCCATCATATCCGTGCAATCTTCACGCAGCGAGATACAATAGCAGAAGCATTAATTCACGAGTTAAGAAATCCACGGATCCTCTATCTTTAAAGATAACATTTATTTAGCGCTACCTAAAATCTTGAAGTCAATCCAAGCCGATAAGCCTTAACAAATGCCACAGAGCTAGCATACACAATGGCATATCAACACATAACCCTTACGGCTCTTAGTGATCGGTATGAAACCCTCCATTTAGTATATTTGAGAATTATCCCTCACGATCAAGACAAACACCATTAAGAGCGGTCGCGTCACATTTTGATCTAAAGGGAAGATTCTCTTATGCAAAAGGAAAATCGCTTAGAGAATTGCTTGTAAAACCAAAACTGAAAAGGCTTTTATCAACACAACGGACACACAGTGGGAGTCGCGCAGGTCTGTGAACCCCACTGATTTTGACACACAGAAATGTGGTCAAATGCCAAAATTCATAAATAACAGATATTTTCTGTAGTGTTTACGAGTTTTGACAGTTTTATATCAGTTTTTATATTTTAATTGCATCATATAATATACATCTAGTAATAGGACCTCTATGTAAACCAGTCTTGTGATGGAGCATCCTATTAAAAGATTGTTATTATTATTATATCTGAGTGTTCAATTTGATCACGCAAATTTTGGTCAATTTTCAGACCTTCGCTTCAATCTTGAGATCTTCGTTTTTTCCGCGGTAATCTTCGCGTCTTCGATTTCTTCGGAAATACCCATAGAAGGGCTCTTGTATTGAAGAGTTACCTTTTAATAAAAGTCAAGAATCGCAGTTCTATTTAGGAATGAACATTTGGCCAGAATTGAATTTAAAATCTTCATTTTTTAATCTTTTAGCCTGTTTAGACCAGTTCAGCTACCTCCATTCTGAAATCCTAAAGTATGACCATTCAATTGAAAGCTACTGAGCAGCACTTTTGGTTTCCAGTGATACTGTTTGGTACCGTACATAGTGGTTCTAACTTTTGAGTCCGTGGAGAAAACCTTGAATGTCTCCAATATTTGCGGAACTGTGGACCTTTTTTTTATTTGTCAACTTTCATAAACCAGACGTTAATGCTTATCCTGGGTTAGCCTAATCGTACCTGGAACGACTACTATGATGGATGCAGCCTGGGAGATTGACTTCTTGGTCTCTGCGTTCCACCGCCAAAATATGTCTTGGGTACAAACCGAAATATTCCACATCGAAAACGAAGGCTTGTTAGTATGAACGGATTCCAGTAGACTGAAGAGGGGAAAACCCATGTCAATTGTGAAACAGATTTAAATGAAAACTATTCAGCACTGTCTTTTTTTGGAGAGATCTATTTAAAGGTGTAAATCATTTAGCCAGTTTAGCAGGCGCTTTTAAGGCGGGGGTAAACCTGAAAGCCGTTTTCACGCCGCTTAAGATTGGTTTGATGAAAATATCTCGTTCACGTTTCAAGCAATCCAAAAACTCTCTGCTCATCTCGTGAATCTGTGTTGTGGGGTTTTTTGTGAATTTTTGGTTGATTTTTGGGTACATTTGGGAGGAGATACTTTTTCTAAAAGGATTGGTAAAATTAAGAGAAATAAGAAATATTGAAGATAAAGTGAAGTTTTAAAATTAGTTTTTATTGTTAATAATTAATAGACGGATACCAAGTTAGTCCACTAGCAACCTGGGGTGCACTTGCGTGGGTATTAACTGTCCAAAAATCATTTTCTTTCTTTTATCCCTTCTTTAAACCTCTTAAACTTCCGTTCAAATTCACGTTTACCCCCACCTTAAATCAGACGCGCGCGCGAATTACTTGGAACGGCGCGCGCGTGAGCGTTTGCGCTCCCCTCGCTTCTCGCGTGTGCCCGATTCCCTATCCCCTCCCCTTATCTTTATAGCACCAGACACGCAGGCTATCTGACAAATTCCAACAACTCCAATAGAAAAACCCAAGAAACAAGGACATTTATGGAAACTCGCAAACGTTTAAACACAGATCTAAGAAGTTTGAGCGTGGTTTGAATGTTATTTAGGGGAGTTTACGGTTTCGCTGGGTCAAAACTGTAGCACATTCTAGCTAGAAGACAGAGGGAAGAAATTTAGAAGATTTTTTTTTTTTAGATTCCATTTTTGTTTAGTTATAATCGATCATTACCGACCATCCACTTTTTATCGGGGGAAACTGTAATAATGGTATAAACAAATACATAAACATTGGTAAACAAGTTTCGGTCATTTTCGAGATTAAAAAGTTACCATAGCATCTGCATTCAATGTAACCTGCTAAAAACAGCCCTAATTTCAGTCCTAGTTGGGAAAAAGCATTTGCAAAGGAATAGACTTATGTGACTTCGTCACTGACTTCATTGCCAAAGAATTTGGATGATCAGTGCGAACTAACTTGTGGTCAGTTTCATGTTTGTCGTTGTTGTTGCTGTTGTTGTTACTATGTTGTTGTCCAGACAATAGGTCATTTCCGAGTTGCTCTGGACGTCATTATGAAAGCGAGGCTTCGTGCATAATTTTTAATAGAAAAATTAAGTTTTCAAACAAACATAATTTTGACATGAAAAGCTCAGCTTTGCGACTCGGAAATGGCTTAATGGCAGCAGCCCTTGTTAGAATTTCTTTCACTTTCTGGGCTTCGAGTCCGTTAACCAAAATAAACGAAGGTTTGAAAGACTGATCAGCAGGGGACCCCGTTAGGCAGTTTCTAAGCGCTGCCATCTTCAGTTGAACGCCTCGAATAAAAGACAAAAACCCATGATCTGCAAACGCCTCATTTTTGTGAGTTAGATTCGTGGCATGACCATGAGTTTCGACTATGAAAGTTTCTGATCAAAAAGCGCTCCTGGCGAATTAAAGTACGTCGGCACCTTAGTATGTTTTGGTTAATTATTCCCTTAACAAAACCCTTGGGGTATATAGCCCTCGGAATTTTTGGTGGTGGTGGTAGTAGTAGTGGCGGGGGGGGGGGGGGGGGGTGGGGGCGGGGAGGGGGGTTGGGGGACCTATGCGGCTCCTTTCTACAAACCAAATTAAGTAATCTTCCGGTACCCATTTTCAGACAAGGCCTAGGTTGTCCAAAGAACTGGTAACTTTACGCATCGGATGAAATTAATGTATTGGTGCATGTACATTTTATTAGCTGGATAGCAATTAAATGTATCCACTCGAGAGAGTTGTCTATTCTTTAAACAACCGTGTGAGCAGCTCAAAAATCATACCCTTTGGGGCCACATGCACATACTGATGCAGCTTACATAGTGAAGCCCCCCCTTCCCCCCTCCCCCTCCCCTCTCCCCCCTCTCCTTGGCAAAAAAAATTAAAAATGGGAAAAAAAGTAAAAACAACAGAAAAAGCGGTAGCAGTATATATTGTTAGTGTCAGCTTTTGGCGCGACTAGATCATCATATAACTGGCCAAGAACGATCATGAGTCAGAACAGGCTCTCACACGTGGTTTCATTCCAGATACCAAAAAGCTAAGCACCCTGGAATTCGAAAACACCTTGAAGTTCGAAAACAAAATAATCATTTATTTTAGCTTGTTGACAAACATCACACATTTTCTTCAAGGGTTATTCCCTCTCTTTGTAAACAGACCATTTGTCCATGAATGGATAAATAGAGGATATTACACGACGATGCGAAGATATGAATTTTATTATCGAATGGTAAAAACAACTTTTTACGAGCGAGCGCAGCGAGTGAGTAAAATATTGTTTTTAAGAAGAGAAAATAAAATTCATATCTTCGCGCCTCCTTGTAATATCCTCTTTTTTATTATATAGACAAATCTATCGCTGGCCATTTTTCACTGACTGTTTTCACAAATTAAACAACCGAAAAAGCGGAAAATGACGTCATCAATATCCTCACCAGTGAGGATATGGAAAATACGCCACTCGGGTCCCGGATGTAGTTTCGTATGAAATTTACGTACCACTGGTGTATTTTCCAGTAAAACACTCGTGTCTAATGTTTCGCAAGATTCGTGGCGCGGCCACACGCAGGGATGTGTCGTTGACCAGACGTGAAAAGGAGTGATTTTTAAATGATCTGAACTCAGGCCTACAAACAGGGAAGCATTACATTCGAAAACGAAATATAGAGGTCGCACACGAGAAAAAAAGAGACACCCAAAATACTAAAACTTGAAAACGAATCTACAACCACTCCTTTGTTGATTTTGTTAGTTAAACGTCAATTCACGAGGAATAAAGTACACTCTTTTGTTGCTCTTCGAGGTGAGTTATTTTTTACAAGCTGCAAATTCAGTATTTGAACTTTCTGTTTCTGAACTTAGTGACGCAATAGTTATTGCTTGAAAGTCTAAAAATAAAGTTAAAAAGAAACCCAAAATATAGAAGACTTCCGCCGTTATGCTATAAAAAGACACGTCCTCATGTATAATCCTCGAATTTGTTCTGGACTTAACGAATGTCGCGCAGTTTTGATTTAAAGTGAACTTTTAAACAAGAGGTAAGTTACAAGTTGGCAATTTTGAGATTCAGTCATTCCTTGGCAGCTGTTAAACGTTAATTTTTCAAAGTGATTACAATCATTGTGTATAACGTGCAATCTACACTCACTATTTTCGGCAAAATGTTGATCTCTATCCCGCCCTTGTACTTTGTAATATGCGTCGCGTATTCTGATTTTGGAAAGCATGTTACAGGATAGTTATTTTACGAGTAACTTATTTATTTGTTTTGCATCAAATTACTTATTTGCTTGTAGAATCGTCATTTCAGTGAACTAAGTTGGTTGGAACTGACTCCAAGAAGGATCGATTTGGGAAAGCAGTCAACGGTAAGTCATCACGGCTTCGTATGATACTCAGCTCGCAGCTTAAATAATCGTTCCTTTGCACATAAGCAGATAAGAAATACAAACTATTCACGTATTATTTGTGTACTTTGTTTAAGATCCACTGCTTTAGTCTACGCTTTTCACTGAGCAACTCCAAAAATTCCTGAAATTATGTTCCACTGCACTGATTTAATTTGCAGCCTTACTAACACTCTCAATGAGTCGCCTTAGTTTTCGAGTCAGCCGTATTAAGAGTCTCACAAATGCTGTAGTCATTCCTGACAAGACATGTATTTTGAATTTTACATACTTATGAAGGATATTCATTAATCAAGATTAAGGCAGCTTTTATAGCCCGTAACGACGTGGTACGGGCGATACACTTACCGGAAAATGTTCTCAGATTCAGTTGGGCGCTGAAGTCTAAACTGTATATTTCGCTTTGATATCTATAAATTTTCAGGGAAAAATCCAGTTAGCACTCACATCGGAGTATGTATCTGTGAAACTGTAAATATTCATCCCACAACGGTGGATTGATCTGGGCGACAATTTTTATTTTCTTTGTTACCCAAGCACGGCTTTCAGTTCCAGTAACGTCTACACTAAAAGAGGCAACTCTCTCTTAAAGGAGCCGAGTGTCACCTTAATTTTTAGTGTCACTTTAAGTAGCTATAAATCATCTTTGTTGCGATAGGAACGTTGAAGTAATGGTTCAGTTTTGTTAACAATTAATAACCCTACTCGTTTACAGTATTAGAAATTATCTTCATCTTCGGATGGCTAGGATGGAAATGGATGGCAACTTGAAAAAAATGGCCAATTTTTCAAGTTCTTCCAGTGTATTATAGAGGAATCGTCTAAAACTGTTTATAATTTGTTCTTCCTCGTAGAAATTCTCCTCCCGGTTTTCTAAGAATAATCTCAAGTTGGAGAAAAGGCTTTTTGTCAAATATTTGAGCTGTTTTGTGCAACATACCACCCTTAGCTTGGTGCAGGAAAATGTGATGTCTTATACGAGAAAAATCAGGATAATAGGTCTGTCAAAAGCTGCATTGATCCGCTAATTATTACTATTTGTTGCCTTTTTAAATAAACTTGAAACTTGAAACAAAATAAATACATTAAATACATCACTGTTGTTTCGCCCGCAAACTATTTTTAAATTTTTAAAGGAATGCAAAGTTAAATTTCAATTCCTTAATATATTTGCTTGTCAATGTTTCTACAGGGAAGAATATTTTCATCGGGTTATTGGCCGGTTTTCCGGCTGTAATATTTTGCTCCCGCTTGCTACATTTAAATCAGCTCTTACCTTTCCTTGTGTTAACTTTCTTTTTCCTATTTTGGCAGCCACTAGTTTTGGAGATAATGTCAGTAGGCTGGATATTAATTGTTTGTTTTCAAATTTCTTATTTGTAGAGAGTTTCTATCAAGTTTCCTGACGAAACCGCCAGCAGCATTTCAGTAAGAGGTGAGTTAGTCGCTTGTGTTAGATTTTAACAGATTAGTTTGTAAGACTCCCTGCTGTTTTTCAACTCACTCCCATTTGGTGACTGGGAAAATTATGTTGACATTTGTCTGTCGAACGAAAATTTAAAACTCGGCCTCGATCGTGCCACGCTATACACGTAGCAACACGTAGTGGCAGCATGAAACAGCCACTTAGTAAGTTATTGAGACTTTTGTCGTGCTTGGTGCAGTGTTTCCTTGTCCTTCTGTGGTCGAGGATCAAAATGTCACGTCACAATCACCATTCCGTCATGTTATTGATTTTACCAGTTTGGCCAATCTTGGAAAGCCGTCAAATTGTTTCGTGCCAAATGAGTTCAGGTTTTCTTAAACAGGCGGCAATAAAGTGTTGTCAGGTTTAATTTCCAGTTAGGAGCTATTTTATTTATTCGGGGAGATGATGCACAGGTTCCTCACGCGCGCTTGTCATGTATATGTCATGTGATAACTAAATTTGTTTACTGGGGATGTAAAGGGTACGAGGAGAGCGCGTTTTATACTAAGGTGTAATGAAGATGTGATTGTGTGACGCCTGGGGGAGAGGGTGGATGGGGGCAACTTAGGCTCAAAGTAGATTTACTTCTAAAAGTGTCGAGTACAAATACCTCATTATTATTCTAAATTCGAAAATCGTGCACCCAAAACTCAAAGTGAAGAAAACGAAGCTACCACAACTAGAAAGTGAAGAAATTGATACTGGAAAACGATATTTGTCGAAAACTCGTCAGCGAAGCACCTCAAATTCTAGGAATCGAAAAAGAAACGCCGAACTGATTCGAAAGCAAAACCCTCGGTTATTTTTATTCCTTCATAAACGTCATGCATTTGTGCTTTTTTTAAAACTAGGTATTAAAATACTGAGTTTTTATCGGTACAGCGAAGCACTTAAATCCAGAATGTGCAGTTCAACAACTATTTCAACCTTTTTAGTCTTTGCTGTTTTTTTTTGTTGTTGTTGTTGTATTTTTGTTTGTTTGTTTGTTTGTTTGTTTTTTGCCAGTCTAGAATTATTTTGGCTAATTAAGCTTATCTAAGAAATGTTCTTTTATTAAAATAAGGGATGACTTTGTACTGTTATCCCTCTTCCTTGTAAACACCACCCAGTTCCTTTGTGAATGAATGGCTGAAACGACGTTTGATGTGATGCTGCCTCGACTTGATGATGAGGGCTTTGTTTATTACTTGCTCAGGGATGCACACCAAAAACTCGAAGACAAGGCAGCCCGAAATACAAGAATTTCTTCAAAGGGAAATCGAAACCACATGTTCCCTTTGTCTGTTTTCAAAGTTAACCCTCGACTAAAAATTGCTCCTCACTCGTGTAACTCTAATTATTCCTTAGAGTAGGCTGACAATTCTGTCAAATGTTTGAAATTTCATTTCTTTGATCAAGATTAGTAACATTTGAAGTTTTTGTTTCGATTCTCGTTGCCGCAATTATCATAAGTGCGTGACAATTGATCGAACTAAAACTGAATGACATGCATGTTATTACATGTAAATTACACCTCCCCAAGCACTCCTTCGTTTGTCTTGGCCCTTTACCGTTGTAATTGTATGTCTGTAAATAACTTATTTACAGAGTCATCATTCCTGTTTATTGAGCTGATGTAACTGACTCCAAGAAGCCCCGATTTTGAGAAGCAGTGAACGGTACAGCCTGCCGGTAAGTCATTTGCACGTGCCATGTTAATAAGACCAACTTGCTCAATTCCTCAAATGACGTTATGTTAACTACCAGCTCAGTTCCTAGTTTCTAAGGCGGCCGAGTCCAGGGTCTTGCAAAACAAGTCATTTCCAACAAGGCATTTGTTTTGAACTTTACTTAATTTTACTTATTGCTCTCATCGCCCTTGAACTTGAAGTTGCCACAGATACGTTAAACGAATTGAAACAACAGAACATGGTTCTGTAATTATCCTTTCAACAAAACGGACAAAAGAGAAATGTAGCTTGCATCAAGCCCTTTAACAGGAATTCCGTGTCTGTCAGTGGAAATTTATGTGCGAAAGATATAAGAGTCAGAGAAATTAAGTACAGATGGGAAAGTTCTCAAACTTTGTCTTTTTCTAGGAACGTCCTTGGTGAAACAAAGCACATTTGATACGATCTCCGGTCATCGTCTAACTAAATGGCGGAGGACGAGTCAGAAGATATAGTGAAGCACATGCAAGAGCTTAGCATTGCTAAAAAATTGGGCGATAGAGAGCGGGAGGGAAATACCTATTCTAAACTGGCTGATGTTTATCACAGTCATGGTAATTTTAAACAAGTCATAGAGTATCAAAAGCTACATCTTAGTATTGCTAAAGAATTAGGAAACAGGTCTAAGGAGGGAGAAGCGTATTGCAATCTGGGCGGTGCTTATCACCGTCTGCGTGATTTCCAAGAAGCCATAGAGTACCACAAACTACATCTTAGTATTGCTAGAGAATTAGGGAACAGGGCTTGGGAGGCGAAAGCCTGTTTCAATCTGGGCGTGGTCTACAACAGCCAGTGCAATTTTAAGCAAGCCATAGAGTATCACGAACTACATCTTAATATTGCTAAAGAATTAGGGAACAGGGATGGGGAGGGAAGAGCGTATGGCAACCTGGGCAATGCTTATCGCAATATGGGTAATTTTAAACAAGCCGCTGAGTATCACGAACTACATCTTAGTATTGCTAAAGAATTAGGGAGCAGGACTGGGGAGGGAAGAGCGTATGGCAACCTGGGCAATGCTTATCAAGGTCTGGGTAATTTTAAACAAGCCGCTGAGTATCACAAACTACATCTTAGTATTGCTAAAGAATTAGGAAACAGGGATGGGGAGGGAGGAGCGTATGGCAACTTGGGCAATGCTTATCAAGGTCTGGGTAATTTTAAACAAGCCGCTGAGTATCACAAACTAGATCTTAATATTGCTAAAGAATTAGGGAAGAGGGATGGGGAGGGAAGAGCGTATTGCAACCTGGGTAATGTTTATCAAGGTCTGGGTAATTTTAAACAAGCCGCAGAGTATCACAAACTAGATCTTAATATTGCTAAAGAATTAGGGAACAGGGATGGGGAGGGAAGAGCGTATTGCAACCTGGGCAATGCTTATTACAGTATGGGTAATTTTAAACAAGCTGCAGAGTATCACGAACTACATCTTAGTATTGCTAAAGAATTAGGGGACAGGGGTGGGAAGGGAACAGCCTATTGCAACCTGGGCAATGCTTTTTACGGTATGCTTGATTTTAAACAGGCCTTTGAGTGTTGGAAACAAAGTCTGAGTATCGCTCAAGAAAATGGGGCCAGGGATCGTGAGGGGTTGGCTTTTAGAAACCTGGGTACAGTTCTTTTACGCTTGGGTGATTTTGAACAATCCATGGAGTACACGAAACAAAGTCTTGTTATATCGAAAGAATCGGGTAACAGGGCTGCAGAGGGAGCTACTTATGACAGATTGGGCGATGTGTATTCCCGACTAAGTAATTTTAAAGTAGCAGTAGAGTATCACAAACAAAGCCTTAGTATTGCTAAAGAGTTAGGGGATAAGTTTCAAGAGGCAGAATCATGCCATTCATTAGGTCATAATTATGAATGGATGGGTTCTTTGAGTGACGCACTTGATAATTATCGATCGAGCGTAATAACCTTTGATGACATAAGAGCTCTTCTACAGTCAAAAGATATGTGGAAAATAAGCTTTCGTGATCTCCACCAGTGTGCGTACACTTCGTTATGGAGTACTCTTGTGAAGACTGGAGAGACTGACGAGGCTTTGTGCACTGCTGAGCAAGGACGAGCACAGGCTTTGATCGATGTGTTGAAAGAAAAGTATGGAGTTGACTCATCACCGTCCGCTTTACCTAAACCTAAGGAGACAATTACCTATATATTAAACAATGTAACTAAAGAAACAGTTTTTCTTGCGCTTGATAAAAATGCGATCAGTTTTTGGTTGCTGCGAAGAGGGAAAGAGATTCTCTTTAAGCAAAAGGAAATAGAACCTGATAGTTGCAAGTTGCTAATAGATGCTACTTTGAGAGACATTGCTGTAGGCGTTCGGGTAATGTGCGAGGATCGGTCAATGGATGAAGAATGTGATGGCCCGCCGTCCAACAGAGAAGCTGCTGAGGAAACAGACCAATCACCGACCTCCTCTGTCAATTCTTTGCGCCAGCTGTATGATGTTATTATTGGCCCCATTGCAGACTTTCTCGAAGGTGACCAGTTGCTCCTTGTTCCAGATGGTCCATTTTGCCTGGCTCCTTACTCTGCACTTAGTGAATCAATCAGGATTCACATCGTTCCCTCGTTGACCGCTTTACGACTGATCGCAGATGCACCCGAGGACTTTCACAGTAGGAGTGGGGCGTTGCTTGTGGGAGATCCATGTTTGGAAGAAGTTACCAACGTGTTTGGTTGGCCCGTTTGGAAGCAGCTTCCATTCGCCAGAAAGGAAGTGGAGATGATTGGAAAACTTCTAAAGACCACACCTCTCACCGGACGAGATGCGACTAAAGACGAAGTGATGAAAAGATTGGAGTCGGTTGCTTTGGTGCACATTGCCGCACACGGGAGTGCTGAAACTGGAGAAATTCTTTTGGCCCCCAACTCAGGCTGGACATCTCGCGCCCCTGCGAAAAAATACTACGTATTAACAATGTCAGATGTACAAGCCGTTCGTCTGCGAGCAAGACTCGTTGTGCTTAGTTGCTGTCACAGTGGCCGGGGAGAAGTCAAGTCTGAGGGCTTGGTTGGTATCGCGCGGGCTTTCTTGTGTGCTGGTGCTCGCTCTGTTCTGGTGTCACTCTGGGCGATTGATGACGAGGCTACCATGGAGTTCATGAAACACTTCTACCAACACCTGGCGGAAGAAAAAAGCGCGAGTGTGGCTCTTCACCAGGCCATGAAATCTCTGCGCGAATCAGAGCAGTTCCGTGACTTGAAGTACTGGGCTCCATTTGTGCTGATTGGTGATGACGTGAAGCTTGAATTTGGAGAAAGGAAATGAAACAGAATGGTAAGTTTAGTTTGTGTTTAACTTCAGACAGACGTAATTTTATGATAAACAAGGACAGCTGACTGCAAAGAAAGCTCAATTCCCACCAGAGGAATTTTCGTAAAAGCTGTCTAAAGATTATTTCAATTACCAAGCCTTCCGCTGTTTATTAAAACGAGGGGATAGCTTTTAGAAAGGATGCCATGAGAAGATTTTCGTTTTCGTGTTTTCTTGGTACCATGCGAAAATGCCTTACTTTTCTTACTCTAGCCTTTTCCAGGCGTTCAGAAAATAAAAAGTAACGTAAATAAGATTGCGTTCCCGCTATTTTGATCGCCTGTTCTTGCACTAGTTAATGTTTCAACCGTTTGAGATAAAGAACAAATGTTACCATTTCCCCTCAGATTCTTAACAATGGTACCTTTGAACTTTATGAACTTATGTAATGACCTTAATGGAAGTCAAACTTCCGTTGAACGTTGTTTTCAATTGAGGCACCAGGGTTCTCGTTAATTAAGGGAAATTATTAATGTGTTGCTTAAAATATGTCATCGGCTTCGTGGGTAGTGTCTCCAATTTTGTCCGTTTTTGTCTCTTTCTTTTATTCTGGCAAACAAAAAAAAAATTAAGCGCTTCACCTGAACTCCACAAACTTCTAAATTTAGAGCCTCAAGCGAAACTAATCCCTCACATATTTTTTGGTTGGCAGTAGTGTCATCATACTCAAGACAAGAGAGGACTACTAAGCGAGTATGACTGATCCATTGATGACGTCCATTTGGTGTGATGCAAACTATCCCGGGAACTTGTATGTAGTGTAAATATTTTAGATGCAATGGCCCGATAAAAAAACAAACAAACAAACAAACAGTAAATAAGTAACAAATGAAAGGGAAACAAAATGAAGTTACTGCATTAAACCTTTGCTTTTGTGGTTCGTAATTTGTCAGGAGAGCAGGGCATGTACAGGCTTGTTTTTAGTGCGCAAAATGGCTCTTCACTTTATGAAGTTTTCAAAACGTAATTTTTTTTTCTTTCGATGTAACGTTAAGAAAACTGGACACATGAATTTGACGTTACATTTAATTTTTCATAGCTGCATAACAAATAACATACCAACATTGTAAAGATATTTTGAAGTCATTTTAACAATTTTTTGAAGTCATTACTCGTTTTAAGACAATATTGAGAACAACGTTTTACTTAATTGTTAATTCAGAAAAAATGTGGTTACTTAGGCCAAATTTAACGGCATATCTACCCATATTTAAAAGCAAGAACTTTAATTTTTTAAGAATGACGTTTCTAGTGTTTTCAGTTTCGCATGTAACTATAATTTTCTCCAAATCGTAGAAATTGTGTTTCTTTAAAAACTACGATATCTTAGCCGCAAAAATTGTGCTTGCCATTGTAAGTAAGGACAGTCTCTAAGACCCTCAAAGTTAGAAAGAGCACAAAAGACCAAGCAATGAATTCAAACAGTCTAAGACTGCGAGTTAACTCACAGAAACCTGATTACCAGAAGGCGAAGACTCAAAAACTAAAATACTTCTCACTAACTCAGAAGAATGATGATGCAATTATTATCTTAGAACTGATCGGGGCTCGGTTGTTTGAAATTCCATTAATTTTGAGAGAACAAGTTAAGAAATACGCTGTAATTTTTGTTTTGTTTTGTTTTTCTTTTTTCTTTTTTTTTTTTTTTTTCAAATGATTTCTTTTTGCTTTTTACAAGATGCCATAAACGAGTGGTCTTATTTGCATCGTGGAATCATTTTATCTTAAGTCAAACATAAGAAAATGCTTTTATTATAACAGTTTTTTCTTTCCAGAGTGGACGTCAATTCTAAATTGGCGCAATGGTCTTTTAAACAACCTGGCGCAGATCTTTTCATGTATATATGTAAGTAGATAAGTATAAAAGTAGGTATAGGGCATTCTTTAATTGGGTGTTGAAGTAATTTTCGCGTTTGCTTTGGTTTTGCTTTACTATGCTTTCTGATTCGTCATCAAAACTCGTGGCACTTTCTCAACCAATGGGAAGCAAAGCCAAAGCCAATCGTGCCTTGATGTCACACGTTTTCCCGCGCTTGGCCAAGGTTACAGGTTACATGTATTTGCTTTGAATTCTGATTGGTTCACCGAACTGTTTACATCTGTTCTGATTGGTTAGAGTAATTACTTTGTGTTTGACACTCAGTTGAAGACTGCTCTATAAAGTCAGTAAGTAAGTTAGCTGTGTTTACATGATACCCGAACGACTTTCAAACCGGTCGATTCGTTTCCATATATATTATTATTCATTATCAGTAAAAACGATGTGAATTTTCAACCAAAAAGTTTTACCGGACAAGGAATCTCAATTTTTGTAGGAAACTTCATTCCGGGGTCTTGTAAATGGGACATGACTGTTTGTTTCATATTTCTATTAAGTTTCAACATTTCGTTACACAATGAAACTGATAGCTTCATCAAACCTGCTTTTGTTAATTCGATATCAGCAGGTGTTCGAGTCGTGCGGGAATGAAAGTCTAACCAGTATCGTGTAAACCGCTCCATTATAGAACAATTAGTGTAGTGAATATAATAAGTGAGACTGTTGTAAACATTAACATTAAAACAGTGAAATCTGTAAAACATGTTTGGTTTGTGAACAGTAGAATCCAAATATTTTATTTTATTTATTTTAAGCTGATGAGGAACCGTCGCGAGGATTTTGATGCATGTTGGCCAAAACAGCTCAAATATTTCACAAAGAACCTCATGAAATCGCTCTTAGAGCAGCGGGAGGAAAGTTTGAAATGATTTCTCCGGGTGATAATAGAATACAATCAGTTTTAAATTCACACCAGGAACTTCAAAAGATTGGTCAATTTTTTCAAATTTCCATCCATTTCCATCTTGCCAATCTGCAGACAAAAATAATTGACTCTAGTTTTTGTTCCCTAGAAGGGTTGTTTTTAACAAAATTGAACCATTATTTTAATGTTCCCATCCGATACTAATATGTTTTTTTTTTCGCTATTCAAAGTGGCACTTAGAAAACGTCCCTCTTAGACAGACTCATACCCAGTCCCTATTTCTATGTTTGTGGGGCGAGAGAAGAGTGGGCACGAGAGTGGCCTTAATTCACTCTCGTAACCAATCTTAGCGTGCCATAAAGATAAAAATAGCGACTGTTAACGAGCATTATCCCTAGGCGGGCCACGAATAGACCAGCTTACAACTGAGCAAACAAAAGAAATCGAAAGCCTTTCAGTTTTACATGCATAGGGAAGACTGGAACAGCGACTATCTTTCGACGTACCATCTTCGACATGCTAGTTAAACAGCTGAAAGACCGTTATGAAAATTAAACACTTATTGGCTAAAAAAAAAACTGAATGACAAATTAACAATAAATGCTCACCTAAAATGGCTGATAAATGTATCAACCTGTAAATTTTGCATGACTTTCAGAAAAATTCAAACTATTTGACCGCTTTCGGTCGGCTCTGTTCTGTAACTTCCGGTATAGAATTCAGCCGTTTTGTTCGCATGTTAAATTTCCAAAACCACCGATTTAATTATCGATCTCGGATTGACTTCTAAATATCCCCCCCCCCCCCCCCCCGCCACACGTCACTCTGAAGATTAATAAACCCATCTCCCTTGCCCAAAGTCGAGTTCAACCGTAAATAAATCAGTTGTGCTTACATCTAAGACTTAGGCCTGGTTACATGGCGTGTCGGAAGATGGCCCGTCGAAAGATAAAGCACGCGCCAGTGCTGTGCACGTGACATTGAAAATGGCTGAAAGATACTCCAGTGTTACGCCTTCTGTCATTATACCGCAGTGCGTTT
This sequence comes from Pavona decussata, assembly GCF_977016875.1. Lineage (NCBI taxonomy): Eukaryota > Metazoa > Cnidaria > Anthozoa > Scleractinia > Agariciidae > Pavona > Pavona decussata. The sequence goes on from NW_028145463.1 coordinate 562,101, forward strand.
ATAGAGCTCCCCATCTTCATCCCACGATATACAACCCCTAATAGATGTCTACAGGCATTGCATCCATCGTATCAGCTATATGGAAAGCCATTCGGTGCAAATTGGTCAATCGCGTTGATGCGTCAATCGAAATTATCGATTTTTCAAGAAGTTTCGATTTCTAACAGATAGTCTTTTTCTGTTTCGCAAACTAGTGTTCATTGTAAACAAAGAAAAATTAATTTATTTAAATGAATGGTCCTGTCCATTTTAGCGTGGAATATTATAAAATGGAAGGGTGGTTATTCATGTCTTATGTATAAGGGGGTTCATTGTGCAGATTTCTCCAAGATCTGTTTGGTGTCCAAATTTGATACAGATTGACCCAATATTGAGCGCGTAATGACTTCTTGTGCCATATGGCACTCTTGTGCCGCTGTAATATTAAGATCGATGGGGATGTTTAGCCGTTCCCTATATTACAGTCGGACCTCTGTTAAGCGGCCACCCTGGGGACTTTGAAAACTGGCCGCTTAATAGAGGTACAAAAAAACTTGGGTAGAAATGGCAGTCAACGTAATTTATTGCCTCTATATAACAAAACGCTTGTTGAAAGGTGAACATTTGTGAAGATGAATGCAAAAATAATTGAAACAAAACATTAAGTGCCCCGTATTTGCGCATTTCAAGTCCGTGCAAAGTTCTAGCTCTAACACAGAGAGCACGTAGTAGATAAGTACAGTATTTTTTTAGTGTTGAGTATCTACAGAAAAATATGCAAATCTATTCAACAAAACATCAAGTTTGTTAGGCCTTTTCTTGCATCAACAGTCTGTAAAAAATTTAGCTCAAAGTATTTTACGGTCGATTTATTTCAAATAATCCGTCACTGCTGTTTGCCGTTGTAGAACTCGTAGTAACGAGGAGATAAAGTCATTTACCTTTCCGATAGATTGGGCAAGGTCCTGGTAACCGTGAAACAGGGCAAAGAGTCGGAGTTGATCGGTGATATTATAGCGGAGATTAAATTGCAGTTCTTGTTCTTATCAGTTATCAACTTGAAATTATCTGTCACCGTTTAGCTTGAAAAGGTAATTTGCTGTAAAAAAAAATAAAAAAAAATAAATACTAAACTTGCAACAGCAAAAAGGTGGCTGCAGCCGCTTAATAGAGGTGGCCGTTGAATAGAGGTATCGAATACAGCATGTTACTGACAAATAATTCGGGACTTTGGAAAGCGGCCGCTTAATGGAGGGTGGCCGCTTAACAGAGTTCGGACTGTATAAAAAAAGTTTAATATCAAACAATGGGTCCCACACCCCTGGGAGCATGATTTTCAAAGCCGCGTTCACTGCCGGTGTGTCCCGTAAAAGGTGGTTTGATTAGTCTCCCTGTTCCAAGATGCAAGTCTCCGGCTTTTTTAGGTGATCGATATTACTACATCTTCTCCAAATGAGGGTGTAGCACGATACGAAACTTTTGCCTGATGCAGGGGACCACACGACGCAAAATAAACTGTTCTGAGTACGTTCCGTTGCCGGATCTCTTGCAGTGAAATGCACGTGCCAGACGTCACTTTACGTGTAAATAAACCAAACTGATTGCAGGGCTGACACTAAGGCAAAGGGCTTATTTATTAGGGGCCAATATTTCAACTAGTACAACTAGTCTTCTTCAGGGCCAGAGTTACAATGAGAAAACTAACACCTCTTAAAAGTTTACATTTAAACGTAAACATAAACAGTTACAGGTTAACACGATACGTTATATGAGCCTCTCTATGGGTACCCACAGTCTTCGTTTTTGTAGCGATTTTTTCGCAAATCTTCGTTGTTTTTTTTTTTAGGAAGATCTTCCTTTTTTCGGATTGAAATGGTTTAAACGTTGTTTCAGTGTTATTCACAGTTGATAAACATTTCACTTCAATACCAAATTGCATAATTCACTGAAAAGCAATATATATGCGTTATTGACCAAGCGTGAGGTCAAGATGGCTGGATATTGGCCAAGTTCTTTTTTTGCGTTTTTATGGACCGAGACGAAGTCGAGGTCCATAAAAACGCAAAAAAAGAACGAGGCCAATATCCAGCCATCTTGACCGAACAACCTTGGTCAATAAAGGATTTATTATATGGCTTTACCATCAAGTTAAAACTACAATAACAAAACAAAACACGACATGAAACTGCTCTACTCGGGAAGAAATTCTTCATAGCCGGCCGGTGCAAGATTTATTTTCAGTGCACCTTTGGATTAGAATGTAATCGTGGAAAACAAGGAATCCTAAATTATCTTAGGGCTCTAACTTTATAATGGCTTAAAGGAAGTGTACAATTACGAAAAATTTAGATTTTCGCAAGAGCGGGAAGATTTGAATAGAATCCGGCAAACTCGCCATCTTCAGGCGATCGCGCGGTGGCGTAAATAATAAAATTTTTTTACACAGTTTTCGGCTTCCAATCATTAATTCTTGAATGAAACAATAGATTTTGAGATTATATGCAAACATAAGCCGAAAAAAAGAGCAGGTAAATCAGAAAATTGTGCGAAACTTTAACAAGATTTTGTTGTTTACAACAAGCAAGACGCGGCTAAATCAGAAACGTGAGCTTCTTCGGCGAACTTAAAAAAAAAAAAAAACTTTTCTGAACTGCTCTAAATACTAACCGCAACTTCCACTACGCTATGATTTAAATACAGTCATTGCAAACCTAGAGAACTTATCAATTTGGCACTCGACTTGAGACAATAAGTTTCTCAAAATCAATTCTATCTAATATACTACACGCAGAGCAACTCACCGGTTCAACTCACATTCATTGTAGCTGAAACGAAGTTTTCACTACACCAGGACGATTCCATTCTCTTTCCTTTCCTTTACGTAAATGTTGTGAGTTTACCGAACTTTTTAGTGAGCGTTTTCCCCCAAAACAACGAGAAAATCGAAGAAAACCCGCATTGTTGTTGGGATTAAACTTTCGATGCCAAGCGGACGGGCAACGGGTAATCCCGAGCGGGCAAGATAGCTCCATCTTGCCCGCTCGGGTTGCCAATCACAGCGCAGAATTTGACTCATCTTGCCCGCTCGCGGAGCCAGCCATATAATAAAAACAGTTTTTGAAACAATAAAGGATTGTTGGATTCTTTGGCAACGTTTTAACCCTATTTTAACATGCTAGCAGCTAATGAGATTCCAAGAAATTGAAACTGCAGTCTTGCATGAGAAACAACATTAGACAATCGCCAGAAGAAATTTTACTAGCATCCTAGAGACTCACAAGAGAGTTGTCTATCTTAGCTTCGAATATCTGCTGCAGATGCGAGTTAAGCCACAAAACAATGGAGGTACATTTCAGCTCTAAGAACACAATAGCTGTTTTTCAGATAAGAAGCAACTCAGCGAGCTAAAAAAAAGCGCAACAAGCTATAGATCGTTTTCACGTGACGTCACGCATTGGCCCACCGCCATATTGGTGTACCACTTTTGATTCCGTAATACGGCATTGGTAGGTCACAACTCCAATTGATTATTCCCACTAGTAAAAATGGATTTAAACAAAAGCGAATCAAGCTCCGAGGATAATTCAAAGGTTGCCTATTCTTTTCCGATTTCTGAAAATGCAAAGAAGCTGAATTTGCCGGGTCAGAGATCGATATTTGCAGAAAATATCCACAATCGGAATCGATCCAGTGTTGATCGAAGGGAAGCACTTTCAGCCTGACTGTTTACCTCCGGTCGAATCCACAGATATCTTGTGTTATCTCGTTTTGGAGACAACTTTCTACACTCATTATTTGACATCTGCTGCTACTTTTTTTTTTTAATCCACAGTGTATTCTTTTCCGAATTCAGTGATTGTTTCATCTTTTCCATGCGATTTATAGTTGTTGAGTTTTGACGTTGCACGCAGTGTACCAAGCTGTTGCATTCATTTGCCTCTATCTCTCTTATTATTTGTGCTATGGTGCTACTTTTTTTTTAATGATAGTGTATTCTAATCCGAATTCAACGAAAGTTTAAGCTTTCACAAGCTTTTGCATTCATTTGCCTCTCTCACATTATTTGACCTAAACTGCTACTTTTTTTCAATTCACATTGTATTGTTTTCCAAATTCAGCAATAGTTTAATCTTATCCATACAATTTATAGTTTTTCAGTTTTGACGTTGCGCGCACAAGTAATTGAATTTTTCCGGCGTGTAATTTAACGAAAATTTAGTTACGCGTTCACAAGCTGTTCCATTCATTTGCCTGTATCTCTCTTATTATTTGTGCTATGGTGCTACTCTTCTTTTAATTGGATATTGTATTGTAATCCAAATTCAACGAAAGTTTAAGCTTTTTCATACAATATATAGTTTTTCAGTCTTATCTTAGCGCGCACAAGTCATTGAATTTTTCCGGTGTGTAGTTTAACAAAAATTGATTTACGCGTTCACAAGCTTTAGCATTCATTTGCCTCTATCTCTCACATTATTTGACCTAAACTGCTACTTTTTTTAATTCACATTTTATTGTTTTCCAAATTCAGCAATACTCTAATCTTATCCCTACAATTTATAGTTTTTTAATTTTGACGTTGCGCGCACAAGTAATTGAATTTTTCTGGCGTGTAATTGAACGAAAATTCAGTTACGCGTTCACAAGCTGTTGCATTCATTTGCATGTATCTCTCTTATTATTTGTCCTATGCTGCTCCTTTTTTTTAATCCAAAGGGTATTGTTTTCCAAATTCAGCAATAGTTAAGTCTTTTTAATACGATTTATAGTTTTTGAGTTTTGACGTTGCGCGCAAAAGTAATTGATATTTTCCGAAGTAGCCCTAAATAGAGAGAACTGGCTCATTTTTAAAAATCTTAATTGTTACACTCAATTCAGCATAAAACCAAAAAAACCACCTGAAAAATTAAAAATTAAAAAAAAAATACCTAAGAGTAGTAATACTTTTTTCAAAAAATTCCAAAAAATGGACCACTTTTTCAAAAAAAAGTGTCTAAAAAAGTGGAACTACTCATTCTTAAAAATTTATCCACATTTTCGAATAAAAAATGCTAAGGTTATGAAAAATTTCAAAAGACTTCAAAAAAACATTATTGGGAAAAAAATCTGTCGAAAATTATAGGATAAAAAATGAACTGAAATTTTGATTTTCACAGAATTTCTCTGAAAATCATTTTCTTTTGAAATCATACTCAACATCCTCAATCACAATTTTTCCATTTTTCACAGCATTTGCAATTCCAACCGCGCAAAGATTCATTCCGTTCATTGCTTCCTTTCTCGTGGCGAATTCAAATCGACTTCCGCCGTTTGAAAAAACATAAGGCTTTTTTATAGCGCTTTGTTTGTTTTTTTTTGAAGAAAGACCAAGCGCTTGTTCCAACTCATTTTTCGTAAAAATTACGTTGTTTTTTATCTGCTTCTTTTTCGCCATTTCAACAAGCGAAGAACGAGCAGGTTGCGCAATGATTTCATCGCTTTGTTTGATTAATTCAATCAAATCATTCTTTGTCTCTCTGGCGAGAAACAAATCAAAGAGGCCTTTTCCTCTCAATTTCAGTTTCAAATCAAGAAAATCGTTTTCCATTTTAAATAAATATTTTTTAAATTTTTTTTAAGATTTTTGGAAACGTGTTTCACAACATTTACAGAGGCAACCTCTGAAAATTAGAAAAAAATTATTTTTTTCAAATTTAAATTTAACATCATTGATAATGATTTTAACATTTTTAATTGCTTTGACAGTTTACGTTGTGTATAAATTCATTCCATCCATTGCTTTCTTTCTTGTGGTGAATTCAAATAGATCCGCAGGGCTTGTAAACACATAAGGCTTTGTTAATGGCTTTCTTTTGTTGTTTTGAAGGAAGTCCAAGCGATTTTTTAACTCATGATGAAACAACTTGCAAAATATATTGGCTTACGCGTAAGCCGGTTTTAAGACACTGTTTAAATATTCACGCGATGGTGATTGTATTACTTAATTCAAGAAGGGACTTTACCTTGGCTTACGCGTAAGCCGGTTTTAAGACACTGTTTAAATATTCACGCGATGGATAATTGTATTACTTAATTCAAGAAGGGACTTTACCTTGGCTTACGCGTAAGCCGGTTTTAAGACACTGTTTAAATATTCACGCGATGGATAATTGTATTACTTAATTCAAGAAGGGACTTTACCTTGGCTTACGCGTAAGCCGGTTTTAAGACACTGTTTAAATATTCACGCGATGGATAATTGTATTACTTAATTCAAGAAGGGACTTTACCTTGGCTTACGCGTAAGCCAATATTTTTGCAAGTTGTTTTTCATCTAAGACAGGTGTGCCCAAAAAACCGCATTCTCATCACAACAAGGTTTGCTAATTAAACAAAGGACAAAACCCACGCGTTGGACATTCTGACAAATTAATTTTTATCTCTTGAAATAGACAACGAAAAACCACCCGATCTCTTCTCAAATTCAACTCTTAACTCGCTACGTCGAGAAGCGATCCGAGTTTTTTTTGATATTTTTTTTTAATTTCCTCTTTCAAGGCATCAATATCAACTGCCTTCGTCGGTTGGCTTTTGACTGTTGAATCCTTCCTTTGTTTATTTCGAAGACGCTCTTTCATCGAAAAATATTTTTCAATCTCTCGCAAAATCGAGTCAAACTCACCATCAGAAATGAATCCATCCTTCAAAGCTTTCGAAATCAAACGACTCACTGACAAATGCGACGATTCAGCGGCGGAGAGAAATAGTCTTTTCATGTTTTCGCACTTTATTCTCGCAATTTTGACTTACGGCCATTGAAGCCGATGAAACGAGTGTCGTAATTAATGCAGTCAAACTCAAAAGAACTCCGACAGCAATCCCGATTCCACTCAATGAAGTTCCAACACTGCTTGATGCCAACACGGTTGTCAAAAAAACTGAAACTGATGTTATTTTCGAAGCGATTGATTTTGCTCTCTTGTACTTCTTGCTGACTCGTTTGTAATGAGAAATTTCATCCTCGAGTTGTTTTTGACAATCACAAATCTTTTTTAATCTGAATTCCGCACCAACTTCGTTCGCTTCGAGAGAAGGATAAAGTTGTGGCGCACTTGGAATAATATTTTGTTCACTCATATTTTATTAAAAGATCTCAAATAATTTCAAATTCAAATCTCAACGGAAGCCCATTAAAATCGATGACCTCACCATTTTCTTCTGTCACTGTGATCCGCAAAGAATTGATAACTTTTTTTCCACCTGCTATTTTTCGAAACGGAATAATTTTTGAATAGTACAATTCTCTTTCGTAAGCTTCTCCTATCATGTCGAAACACGCCAAAACAGTTGAAGGTTTTCCATTGAAAAAATTATTGTTTTTATCCACGAGATCGCAGCTGATGAGGATGTTATTGAATGAAACCAAACGATTGATGATGGTATCTCCTTTTTTCAGAGTGTGCCGTTGGTTGTTCTGACTGAGGCCAAGAAGAAAAGACAGTTCACGATCAAAAATAACTTTTTTGCCAGGATTTTTAATCACAATTAAACCCTTTTCACCACGAAAAATTACTTTTATGTTTTCTTTTTCAAGAATAGTCTTTATTTCTTGTCCAATTAATTGAATATCGTAAAATCCAGGATAGATTCTATTGACAGAATGAACGTCTTTATCATCAATCACGGTGATTTCTCCTCTCTTTTTTAAATTGTGCCAAGAATTATACAAAGAGCAACTGATCATACGGATGAACTCAAAATTTTCGATTGGCTCATCAAGCCAAATTGTTTCATCATTTGAATTTAATAAGAAAGATAAAACAACCATTTTATTTTAAAACATAAAAAAATGGAAAACTTGTTAAAATGGATAGATTCCCACCCAAAAGAAGCAAAAAGACTTTCCGAACAAGCAGAAGAAAAAGCATGGCGAAACTTCAAAGCCAAATTTCCCAACGCTGACCTCAGCAAATTCGTTGCACAAGTGGATATGACCGACAAAACACATGCAACAGCTCAAATAAATTTGGTTATTGTTCCCGGTCAACATTGGCAAATTGTTTCACCCAATCCCAAAGATTGGTCTGTTGAAATGAAGAAAGCTCTTGGATTTGGAGGCTTTCCAATCGAGCTAATTCTCAATTCAAATCCTTCAAATCCAGTTCCAGCTGTTCCATTTTCAGACAAAATCCCCGAATCTTTTGGGGAAATCCTCAACCAACCAATCAAAATTTTTGTCAAACCAAATGAAAGCTTCACAACAAAATTCAGAGAAATATTCACGAAAACAAAGATCTCTCACAAAACAGGAAAAGAATCAAGAAAATGGCTGAATCAACCAAACATGGACCATTGGCCGCAACAACTCAACGTTGCCTTTTGGTGCGCAACAACAGCTTCCGGAATCTCAAGACATCTCGTCAATTCACTCCCACCTCAAATCAAATCCTTTCTTCTTTTCCACATTTACTTCAAAACAAGAAGGATTCTCTTCGAAATGGGAGGAATTCAAAGTGAATCTGCTCTCCCAGATGATCCCACATTCAGTCAAACTGAAAACAAATTCGACATTCCTTCATACAAGAGAATCTGTGCAGAATTTCAAATCTCGCCAAACGCAGATTTCAGATTCACCTTTGGTCAAAATTTTGGACTTGGATATGTTAACATATTTTATCCAGGAGAAGGAGACTATGCACAAAAGCATTGGACTTATCCTCCAGCAACCCTTCAAAACCCATCAAGTCAAAGATTCTCCGATGAAGGCGGAACTGACGCGAAAGGAAACAGAATTGATTTCATGAAATGATCAAGGAGCTGACAAACAGTTTGAATTTTTCATGTCAAACGGACCTCTCAATGGACTTTCTCAAGCAGGAATGGCAAGACTCAATCAATCAATTGAAGCATTCGTTTATTGCATTCTTGGAGCACAAGTCAACGTCAGATCATCAATCCTTGGTGAATTTGGAGGCGCAAAGGAAGCTCAAAGAGAATTTCTCGTCCTCATGGAAGATGCAATCAGACAGCCTGACTTATCAAAAAGCATCCAAAGATTTCAGCTTGCTATTGATGAGGCAAAAGTCAGGCTTGATCTTGCCATCTCGCCAGGAACATGGTTGATGCCTTCAAATCTTGTTCTTAACACTCAAAGCACAGTCAAATACAACAACAATCTGAAAAAAGCAACTGGAAACATGAAACTCGGAGTCAACTCTGATGTCAATGTTGACTTGAAAAAAGTTGGAGCCAGGAATATGGATGGAGGACAATCAAAAAACAACAGATCAACTTCGCATTCTTCAAATCAAGAAAATGAAAACAAAAATACAAAACCACCGTCTTTGGATTCACAACAAGTCACAAAACAACTTCAGGAAGCGAGTGAAAACCAAGAAAAAGAAGAATCAAGTCAACACGAAACTTTCAAATCTGGCGTCATCATTGCAGCATCACTCGGAGCATTTGCCATTTATCGGATTTTTCGTTGAGTCCAATCCAATGGATTAAACTCAATTTTTAACTCGCTATCGCGTGCTCGCTCCGCTCGCTTTCTTTTGAATCTTTTCAACCATGAAAACTGCAACAGCAAGAATCAACAGCCAAGCGTTTTTTCCAAGGAATCCAACAACTTGTCCTGCAGTTTTGAAGATGAAACTGACGATTGAACCAATCAATCCAGGAAGAAGTTGACCAAGCTTTTTTCCAAGATCTTTCAAAGCATTTCCAACTCCTTTGGCAACAGATTTGAGTCCTTTTGAGAGCGCATTCACAATCACACCGATTGTTGTGCCAACAGCAAGGAAAACAGCAAAAACTGTGAATCCATATTTCTTGAAAATGTTTTTGATTTTCTCTCGAAGAGGCCTTTCTCTTTCTATTTCTTCAATTTGTGTTCCCAGCCTGGCAAGCTCCTCTTCATTTTCTGCAACTCTTGCCTCAACTTCTGCTCTCAGTTGGGAAGAAGTGTTTTCATCTTCTAGGATTGCTTTATCATTTTCAATTTGTTTTTTTAGTTCAGCCTCTCTTTCATTCAGTTCATCGATGGTTTTTGTCGTGTTGAGCCTTTCTTCAAGAGTGTTTCTTTCTTTTTGTTTTTTTGCAAGATCAGATTTGAGTTTGTCAACCTTTGCTTGTTCTTTTTCTTTCGCTTTCACTTGTTTCTGCAAATCTACATTTTCTTTTTTTGCATTTTCAAAATCTTTTTGCAAATTCTTTTTCATTTGCTTCAGTCTTTGCAATTCTGTTTGATTTTCAAGACTCGAACCATGTTCTTCTTCCAGTGCATCAATTTTTGCTTGCGTTTTTTCGAGTTTGTTTCTATAATCTCTGATTTCTTGTGCATTTTTGTGGAGTTCTTCAGCATTCTTTTTTTTGCTTGTTTCAATTGTTTTTCTGCTTCTCTCAGTCTCTGCCGGTTTTCTCTTATTTCAGAATTATCTTTAGCGATCAAAGATTCAGCATCAGTTCCCAAAGCAGATAATATTTCTTTTGGCAATTGTGGGTTTAATCTTTCTTTTCCTGTTGTTTGCTCTTTGGTCATTAATGGGTAGAATTTTTTCCCACTTTTTTTCATCCTGACTTCTATCTTATCTTTGAAAAACGAAGCTTCAAGTTTATCATCTTCTGCATTTGGGTATAATATACTGAGATCATCCCATGCATCTTTTGTGAGGGATTGCGCTTCTCCCCACGTTTGTCGACCTTGAGTTTCACCTTCAATGAAAGATGTTTCTGCAGTTTTTGGTCTTGCTCCTTCTTTTCTATAATCTCTGTTCATTGTTGTATTTGGAGTACTTTCACTGGGATTGTTTATTTCTTGATCAGAATCTTCATCATCATCATCATCTTTATCTTCATTTTTATCTTCTTCATCAGGATCAAGATCTTCTAAAGGAATGTATTCTGCCATTTTAAAAATAATATATTAAAATGGAAGTCAGTGAAAAAATCAATCCGAATTTTGAGAAAAAAACATCAAACGCCCTCAAGGCAGACAGAACTGTTCACAGAGTCACATTCAACCCAAACAAGGCTTCCCCCGGTGAAACACTCAGGATTCCAGTCCCAAAGCTTCATGAGGGAACAGTCTTGGTTCCAGATTCACTCGCGTTGATTTTTTATTTGAATGTGAGTGGTCATGCAAACAATTTTCTGGTGAACAATGTTTCAAGAGCGTTGGTTTCCAGATTGAAAATCAAGTTTGCTGGAGAAATTCTCGTTGACACAGACGGTTGGGATCTTTTCAAGCTATGGGAAGATCTTTTTTTGACAAAACACGAACGAGAAAACATGTTGAGTGAGGGAATTCAATCTGAGGCTCTATCAAAAATCAGATCCAATGCTGGAGACAAACCAACTTCTTCAGTCGTGAAGGAAAACAAGCTCAATGATATCTTCAAAACCAAATAAAGAATCAGACTTGATCACGAAATTTTGAAAGATCATGGAGTTTTTTATTCAAGAGCCTTGTCTGATGAACTGGTTTTTGAATTGACCCTTGCTCCTGCAAGCGGTGTTGTGAAGGGATCGGATGCAACAAAACTTGCATATGAATTGACAAACATTCAGCTTGAATATGAGGTTATTCAAAGCAAAAAGCTTTCAGATGAAGTCAATTCAAATCTTCTCAACGGAGATCGTTTCATGTTTGAGCATGTCACTCATCACAAAACAATTACATTTGCAAAGGGAACAGACTCAATTATCAACGAATCAATCAATGTTCCGAGAAGATCAATGAAGGGAATCCTCCTCCTTTTCTTCGAACCTTACACTGCAGGTGCAAGAGATTCAGAAAAAACATTCAATCCTGACATCAAAGAGGTAAAAGTTGACGTGAATGGAGTTCCAAACAAGATTTTCAGTCAAGGAATGAAAACGAGAGACATGTTTGACGAAGTTTTCAGAAGATTTGGAAAGGAAAACTCGTCAATGAACGCAACTGAATTCTTTGCTGGAGACAAGTTTGCATTGTTCATCGATCTCAGGAGCATGAAAGACAATGATCTTCATGGAAGTGGAATGAGATTGGTGAACACAAAAGACGAAGTTTATTTGTCAATCAAAAAAACAGCAAGTGGTTCAGGAAATGTCAAATGCCACATCTTCATCTTGGCTGACGCGCAATTCAACGTTTTGAACAAAGAGCTTGAGAGTGTGGCATATTAATTTCTTTTGAATTTTTCAAAAGAAATTTTAAACGGGTGGTAATTCAGTTCCAGGAGGAACAATCATCAACTCTTCTCTGACGAATCCTCTTTTTGGACCATCTTTCAAATAATAAAGAACCGGTTCTTTTTCATTCACAATTGCCCTGTCAATTGAATAAACTTTCAGAGACCAATTCGGATCAGTTGCTCTTCTTTGACCTCCTTCAAGTTCACCAGGAGCAAAAAGAAACCTCACATTCACTGAAGAATCGAGTCTCTTTTCATTTTTTCCAACAGGTCTTGAATAATTTGGTTTCTTTGAATCAACCACCTTTTCTTTGATTGCGTCAATTGGTTTCTTTCCTGTCAGTCGAGTTGTTTTATTGTTCAATGCTTTCACAACTTCTGGAAGCCTTTTCACCCATTCTGTGGATCTTTCACCTGATTTCAAATTCATTTCTTGGGAATATTGAAAACTGAAAAGTCTTTCACCCAAAGTTCGATTGAATCTCTCAACAATTCCTTGATCACGGTGAACATTTGGATTTCCTCTTCTGATTCTTGTTTCATGTTTTGACATTTCCTTTGTGACATCACCCATGAATTCTCTTCCTGGATCAACTTGAAGAATTTTTGGCCATTTCAAAGGTCCTTTGTAAATTTTCTGAAAAGCCTTTGAAACTTCAGAAGAATCTTTTGAAGTGAGAGGTTCAGCGGCTTTGAATCTGCTTGCAACATCAACAACAGTCAAGGCATATTTGAAAATCTTTCTCCCTCTTGGGAGTTTGTCATGAGGAAGAAAGAGAAGATCAGCTTGATGAACTGCATTGGGAAATTCAACATCAAATGTTGGTCTTTGGATGTTTTTTGGAACAGGCAGGTAGATTTGCCAGATTGCTTGTTTCATCAACCAAAGTTTCGCTTCATCTTCAGAAACATTGGCTTCTTGAGAAAGTTTTTTCGCTGCTTGAAGACCTTTCCAATATCCTTTTGGGGAGTAATAAATTTTTGACAATTTTTTGTTTGACATTTTTAAAGGAAATGACTTGCTGCAAATCCAATAGCCAAAGCTGATGTTCCAACAAAGATCAACTCTCCCTGTTTTTGAGATTCGCTTGGTTGGTAAAAGTCTGAAAATTGGGGTTCCTTGAGATGCTCAATTTTTTGTTGATGAACCTTGTTATAAAGCTTCAAAGCATAATCAGTGTTTGTGAAATTTTGTTTTGCTTCATCTTTGATTCTGTCATTTGTTTGAATCCAATCATTCAGTTTTGCTCGATTTTCTTCGTATTTTTCGAGTTCTTTTTGATATTTTTCAACTGCCAGGTTGTGTCTCTTTTTTTCCTCGAGTGAGGCTGATTCTGAATCTCCAGAAATAAATTTTGCGAGAAATGATCAACCAACAAAGGCGGTTGCATTGATTATTGCTCCTCCAATCATGATTGCGATGCTTGCCATTTTAACTTGGCAATATTTTTTGTTTTTCAAGATAATCTTTTGTTGCTAATGAGGCAGCAATGATGACAGTGAATTTCACATAATTCATGAGATTTGAGGAAGGATCAGAAGTCATTGGTTCTTTGATTACTTTCTTTGCAATCCATCCAAATCCTGCAGCCAATCCAGTGATTGTTGCAGCATCAGTCATTGTTTTCACGAGTTTATTGTCTGACATTTTATTTCAGAAAACAAATTAATCCATTTGTTTTAATTTTGGAGATTTTTTTCTTGCAGCTTCAGTCACGTTTTGCCTCTCAACTTCTACCATGGTGCTTCGCACCGACGCCTGCGGCGTCATGTGATCAATCAATTGTTTTTGTGCTTTTTCACTTCCCACGTTGCTTTTATTTTTGAAAAGATGTTTCAATTCTTCCCTCTTGTAATACAATCCAGCAAGTGAAACAACAATGCTGGCAACAGAAAGCACTTGAGTCAATGAAAATGAGCTTTTTTGTTCGCTTTCGTTTTTAGTTGGAGGGTTTTCTTTTTGTTCTCCTCTTTTAGTGTCTGTTCGCGTGACTTCTTTTGCTTTTTTCTTTGCTTCACGTGCTTTTTTATTGTGTTCAGCAAGTTTTTTTCCAGCTGCAATTCTTCCTGGATTTTTCGGAACTGTTTGTTTTGTTGTTGTTGTGATTTGTTCAGAATCAGCTTCTTTCTTTTCAGAACTTGTTTGAGGTTCTTTAATTTTTTCAGGTTCTTTAACTTCTTGAGTTTCCATTTTAAATGATTTTTCAATTTCTTGTCATTTAATTTAAAATGGAAAAATTGAACAGAGAAGAACTTGAAGTGCTTTTGGAATATTACAAAAGTGAATCAGAAGAAAACAGACAAAGGCATCAGCAATATCTTGAAAAAGACGATCTTCAAGAAAATTATGAGTCAACATTTCATTTCTTCCGAAACCAAACGGGAGAAACAAAGACAAGACTCATGCAAGTCTTCAATGAAAGACTCAAACACGAGATGAGGTTGAAAAAGGATATCTTGAAGGATGTTAAAGAACTTGTTAAAAATGAGAAAAAAACTCCTTTCTTTCACAAGTTTATTGGTCATTCCGTTTCTCTTTTTCTTTTGTTAAAATCAATGCAAATAATAATGAAATAATTTTTTTTAATTTTTTTATTTTTTTTATTTTTTTTAAATATGACTCTTAAACCTGAAAAATTCAAATTGATACCATCAAGTTACAAAGGCAACAATTTCGAAAAAATTCAATACGATGGCAAAGATCTTCTCCAAAAACTCAAGGGTGATTTTGTCATCACAAAATATGGTCAAAGGCTGCAACTTTGTCTGAAACCTGTCGATTACGAGATTTTTGATCGGATCCATCGTTTGGCTGGCAAAGAAAATGTTACTTGTTTTGGTGGCATCGGCATTTCGATGAACAAAAATACTCCATTTTTTGATGAGTTCAACAAAAGAATGGATCAAAGCAAATGTTTCAATGAAAACAGAGAAATCAAGATGCGTGGTTGTGTTCTGGCGTGTTTTCAAAGAACGGTGTGCTTCTCAACCTTTATGCAAAGCAAGTCAAAGTAAATGAATTTTTGATTAATGATTTGACGAGTGAAGAGATCGAGTCATTTTTTGATCTTGAAGATTAATTTCATTTGGTTTCCAAATGAAATAAGTTTTTTGGAAAAACTCAAATAAAGAACAATTTTTTTTCCAAAAATTCTTTTATCATTTCAATTCCATCCAAATAATCTTTTCCAATATAATCACCCAATGAATCTTTAATTATTTCAATTTCTTCAATTTCAATCAATTCTTTTGCTGCAATATTTTCGTTATACCCATCTTCATCCAAATCTTGATAATCATTATGAACTTCATCAAATTTCAAAATTCTTTCTTCAATTTTTTTTTCCTTCGATTTTTTTTCTTGAACTTTTTTTTGAATTGATTTTTCGTTTTCTCTTATCCAATCAAGAATTTCAATTGACTCATTTAAAAATTCTCTGATTTCATCAGGATCTTGATAATTTTTTTCATAATTTGGTTCTAAAATTTCTTCAATTTCATCAAACAAATCATTATATTGTCCATTTGTTGCTGAAATAATAAAGCTATAATATTTTACGGAAATTTCATAAGTGTTATCAAGGATTTTTTCAATTTCAAGACCTAAATTTTCATAAACACGGAATTGATCGAAAATTTCTTGTTTTTTTGCATTTCTGATTTCCCAGTGACACATGAGCTTTTTGTGAAAAAAATTTTCGTTGAAATCATTTTTTGCAAGAACTCTGGCTGATAATGATTGAAGACTTTCCATTTTATTTAAAAATAAAAAAAAAATTGATTTTTTTAAAAATTTTTTTCAAGTTATTTCTCAGGTTCTTATCAAGTTCTTCTTCAATTTCTTTCACAGGTTCTTTTCAAGTTCTTTTTCAAGTTCTTCTTCAATTTCTTTCACAGGTTCTTTCACAGGTTCTTCGCTTCTCTTCGCTCCTTCTTCAAGTTTCAAACTGTTTGCTGCCAAAAGACTTGCACTCGCAGCAGCCATGTATTTTCCGTATTTCAAATAAAGACTTCCAGCAATCAAATTGAGTTCTCTGTTCACAATGAAATCATTTTTCAATCCACTCAAAAACTTTTCTTGGTCAAGAGGAAGAGAAAAACAAAGTGCTTTTGCACTTGCTTGTAAAAATGTTTCAACAATTGCACCGCAAGTTTTTGAAGACAAAGAAGCTTCGTATCTTTTGAAATATTTTTCAACATCTTTCTTTGAAAGTCTTTTGATTTGATCTTGTGTGAGTTCAACTCCAATCATTTCCTTGCATTGACCACTTGCTGCCAAAATGGCAAGATTTTCTCTGTGATCTGTTTCAATGGGTTGGGGTTCAGTTTCAAGAAGCGCCATGACTTCATTAATTGATTCGTTCGCTTGGATTTCCATTTTAAATGAAGTGGAAATTTTTTCAGTTTAAAGAAATTTCAAAAGGATGTCTGAGGAAAAATCAAGATGAGAAAATTTGACTTCTTTCAACTCTTTCATGTATTTTTCCTTTTCATCTTTTGTCAAATCTCCCGCGAATTCTTCGAAGACTGTTTTCATGTCTTTTGCTGATGGGGTGAAAAAAAGAATCAAAGAAGCAATGTTTTCTCTGAAAGGTTTTGCGATGCTTGACATTTGTTGGGTGAGGACCCAAACGCTGATTCCTGAATGTCTTGCAGAAAAAGCAAGTTTCACAAGTTCATTTGTCCTTTTTTTCACGTCTTTTGATGAAGCGCAATCATCGAGAATGATCAATGTGTTTGTTCCTTCAAAGGCAAAGGAGATTAATTGGAGCCATTGATTGATGTGATGATGTTCTGGGATTATAATGAAAAAATCTTTGTCATTCTCAGCAAAATTATCCCAGGTTTTGTTGTTGATGAATGTTGGACAAAGGAGCAAAATAAAATCAAATTTTTGATTGAATGTTTCTTTGAGAAGATTCACAATAAAAGTTGTTTTTCCTGAATTTGTTGGACCAACAATCAAAGCATTGAATGGAATGTTTTCTGGATTCATTTTGTTATTTTATAATGCCCATGTGCAAACGTGTGAATTCCATCCTCTCTGATGATTCTCTTATCATCATTTGCAGAAAGAGCAATCTTGTTGACTGTTTCTGTGAAAATTTCGTGTTTATGTGATCTGATGATATTCATTGATCTCATTTGTTTTTTTCCTGAAATGAGACAATCTTTGTAATCTTGATGTGTGATTGTTTTTTTAATGACTGATTTTTTGATTCCTTTGAACTTTTTTTCTTCCTTTTCTTCATACATTTTCACAGAATAAAGTTTTGCTCTGAGTCCAACAAACTCTTCAATGATTTTTCCTCCAGCTTCGTCTTTCATCATTCCAATGACTTTTTTGTTGACTCCAGTTTTGATTCCTGATGGGTGAATCTTTGGAAAATTTAATGTGTCAAACTTTTCAAAAACATCCTGAGAAATATCCTTGAAAAAGTCCTCTGTTTCAATTTCATAACAAAGAGAATCAGTGTCGGTGAAAAGGAGTTTTGCTTTTTCTTTGAACTTTGGTTTGATGTAATCATAATGAAAGTCAAAAACAAGAGTTTTTGAGACGTCAAGAATCGACATTCCACAATAAACTGGTTTGTTGAAAAGAAGTTTCACTCTTTTCATGTGAATTGCAATCAGATTTTCATCAAAGATTGTGCAACTTTCAAAGTTTGGTTTTGCTGCAAATCGCAATGCTGACTTTCTGTTGTTGACCAATTTGATATCCACCCTCTTCCTGATGTTTTCCATGGTTTTTCCAAAAACAGAATTGTTCATGAGTTTGAAAAAATCTTTTTCGAAATCATTTTTTCCATTTGCTCTGAGTTTTGTGTTGAGTTCAATATAAGATTTCAACCAAGGTTCTTCTTTGAATTTGATGATTCTGTGAATCTTTTTGAGTTTGAGTCCCATTTTGAGATATTGTTTGAGATTTCTGTGATGAATCACATACTTTTCTTTGTTGTTTAGAGTTGGAATTAGTTTTTCAACTCCATTAACAATTATTCTCTCAGGAGCAAGTGGGAGATCATTGTGGGGGTCATGAAGTTCTTTTGGGTAATCTAAGTCAACTTCAAGAATGCAGGGGAAATTTTGCCAATTTTCAAATTCTTTTTCATCAACCCATTCAAATCCTCCAACAGGCAAAGGCTCACACATTGCCCAGCCATAAAGATTGTTTGCGTCAAGATAAGGGATAAATGTTGAAGGTTTTTCTGGGTTGAAATCTTTTCCCATGTATTTGTTGTTTGCCTTTCCAAGTCTGTTTGAAATCATTGAAACGCCGCCTCTGGTGCCTTTTTCAATCATTTGAAGCATGTCAATGTCTGTGAGAAGTTCGAGTTTTACTTTTGTTAACTTGAGAGCTGCATCCCATGCAAGACCTGGTGATGTGAAATACCATGCTGGATCAAGTTCATAGTTTTCAAGGCAAACGTTTCTGAATTCCTCGAAAACATCGGCAAGGAGAAGAGTGTCTGTTTTGAGATAAAGGTTGTGGTAATCTCCCATGTTTTTGCAGTTGAAAGTTTTCCAAACTTTTTGTGCATGTTCAAAGTCTTGTTGTGTGATGTTTTCATCATTTAGTTTTGAATAAAATTTTTCTTTTGGTGAAAGATTTGTTTCTTCAAATTTGTTGATGTTGTCCATGAAGTCATAAGGATAAACTCCTTTTTTTGAAAGAAGATCCAGTTTTTCACTGAGTTCTTCTTTCTCTTCTTCAGAAAGTTTCTCTTCTTTCAAAGTTTTTCCTCTTTCTTTCAATTTTTCTCTCAAAAGACTTTTTTTTGTTTCAATCTTTTTGTCTCTTTCCAGATTCTTGACCAATGCATCAAGAGAAGATGCCATGAATTTGAAAGAATCAATGAAGCTGATGTCATGTCGGATCAAATGTTCTTTTCCTTCTTTGTCAATCCAGCTTCCCACAACAATTTTTTTTGTGAATGAAATGTATTTTTCTTCGTTGTTTGGAATGCACCTGATGTCACCTTCAGTTTTTCCAAGATTTTTTATGAAAAGATGAGCATCATAATTTTGAAGATTGTGAAAAATCACCGGAGTGAACCATGGCTTTCTGTATCGGAGATTGCATGAGTTGTGAGCTGCTCCTCGGAATTTTCCAGTGAAGTGACAGTGATCTCTGACTTTTTTATCATCTTCTTCGAATTCTTCTTGGCAGATCCAACATTTTGTTGATTCGTTAAAATCTTTCCAATCATTTTGTGACATAATCAAGGGTTTTGGTGGAATATTTTGAATCCTTGTGATATCATCTTCAATCATTTCAACAAAGATTTGAGAAATATCCTCTTCCTCATTTTTTTTAATTCGATAAGTTACTGTTTTTGAAAGCTTTTCATCAAAAGAGCATTTGATGTGATAACAAAACCCACAAGGTTTGTGCTTTTGAAACTGGTTGGTGAAGCACTTTTCTGGATTTGGTTGACATCCGCTGATTGGTTCAACAAGAGACTCAAAATCAGCATAAATGGCAAATGGCATTTTTTGTGAACGAATGTGATTTTCGAATTCTATGAAAGTTTCCTCTTCTGGCATTTCGATGAATTCATTGCTTTGACAAATCTCTTTGTGAATTTCAAGTTTTTCATTTGTTTGAAAAGCATTCAAGCATCGGAAACAAATATGAATTGATCCATTGTGTTTTGTGATTTGACTTGACAAAAGACGGCTCATGTCTTTGATAAGACAATAATGCTTTTTTACATCATCAGCAATCAAAAGAAGATTGATTTGGTGTTGCCTTTCTGGAGCTTCGCTCCGACTCCCCCTTCGGGAGTATTCTTCACCTTTGAAAAGCCTGAGAGTATAAACAATTCCGTTAAATCCAAAGACATTTATTGAAATGTTTTGGTTCAAATTTTCAAAATGTGCTATTTGTTTCAAATCAATTGGAAATTTGAGACCATTCCAATTGATTCTTTTTGAATTTTCTCTGAGATTTTTGTCAATTCTTTCAGGATTTTTATTGACAGGAAAAAGAGCTCTTGTTACATACCATTTAAACCATTCATTATCATCATTTTTCATGTTGATAATTGCTTTTTTGTTTGCGAGAACTTTTGGCAATGGGATATATGATCTCCCTCTGAGGGGAATGAATTGTGTAATTTGAACGTCAAGTGAAATAACTCTTTCAAGAACCCAGTTTGAGCCTTGATTAGTGAAATTTTGAAATCTTTCTTCGATTGTTTCAATCATGGAGTCAAAGATTTCTGATTCATTCGTCCCTTCAAGATTTTCAATTGTTTGGGAATGAAAATATGGATACGCAGTTAAAACATTTCCGTTGGTCAAATCAATTCTTGTCATCTCGCAATTGAGAATGAGTCTCACCCTTGTTTGTCGATTTTCTCTCATCAATCGCAAAACATCTGGTTTGACAAATTGCAAAAATTCACTTTCGTCAAAATTACCTTCTGTTTTAATTCGAAATTGCCTTGCAAAACCACTCAATGCGGTTGCTGTTTCTGTGACTCTTGTTCTTTTCCTATTAATTTCTTTTATTTTTGAGATTTTTTTGTCTTTCTCGATTTCTTCGGGTGATGATATTTTGATTTTTGGAGGAGAAAGACTTTGCGTTGACCTTCTCAATCCAAGCATTTCCTCGAGGTCTCTGATTTCTTGGCGTCGATTTTTTTCTTCTTCATTTGCCTCTTTTCTTCTTCGACTTTCTTCTGGATTGTTTTGCACTGCTCTTGTTGGTTGGAGAATTTGTGAATTTATTTCTGGAACTGGTTCATCGAAAATGGGTGTGAGGTTTCGAGATCGTTCTCGTTCTCTTTCATGACCTTGATTGATAACATCAATTAATTCTGCTTTTCTCAGGCGACTGAATCTTCTCAGTCCAAGCCTTTTTGCTTCAGCTTTTAATTCTGGAACTTTCAGTTTGTCCATTATAAATAATTTATAAAAAAATTTTTTTTTTGAAGTCTTTTGAAATTTTTCATAACCTTAGGTTTTTTTATTCGAAAATGTGGATAAATTTTTAAGAATGAGTAGTTCCACTTTTTTAAACACTTTTTTTTGAAAAAGTGGTCCATTTTTTGGAATTTTTTGAAAAAAGTATTACTACTCTTAGGTATTTTTTTTTTATTTTTTAATTTTTCAGGTGGTTTTTATGGTTTTATGCTGAATTGAGTGTAAAAATTAAGATTTTTAAAAATGAGCCAGTTCTCTCTATTTAGGGCTACTTTCGACGTGTAATATAACGCATATTGCGCTACGCGTTCACAAGCTGTTGCATTCAATTGCCTGTATCTCTCTTATTATTTGTGATATGGTGCTACGTTTTGTAATGGATAGTGTATTCTAACCCAAATTCAACGAAAGTTTAACCTTGTTCATACGATTTATAATTTTTTAGTTTTAACTTAGTGCGCACAAGTCTATGAATATTTTCGGTGTGTAATTCAGCGAAAATTGGGTTACGCGATAGTTTAATCTTATCCATACAATTTATAGTTTTTGAGTTTTGACGTTGCGCGCACAAGTAATCAAATTTTTCCTGCGTGTAATTTAAGGTGGGGGTTTACCTGAAAGCCGTTTTCACGCCGCTTAAAATCGGTCAAATGGAAATATCTTGTTTGCATTTCAAGCAATACAAAAACCCTACATTCATAACACAAATCAATGATTTGGGGTGTTTTATGAATTTTTGGGTAGTTTTTAGGTATATTTGGAAGGAAATAATTCTTTTTGAAGGATTGGTAAAATTAAAAAGAAATAAGAAATGTTAAAGATTTAGTGAAGTATATATATATATATATATATATATATTTTAGTGAAGTTTTAAAATTAGACTTTGTAGTTAATGATTAATAGACGGATACCAAGTTAGTTGGGGTGCTCTTGCGTGGTTATCGACTGTCTGTTAGTGTTTAAAAAATCATTTTCTTTTTTCTATCCATTCTTAAAACCTCTTCAAATTTCACTCAAATTCAGTCAGAGCCCCACCTTAACGAAAATCCAGTTACGCGTTCACAAGCTGTTGCATTCATTTGCCTGTATCTCTCTTATTATTCGTGCTATGGTGCTACTTTTCTTTTAATGGATAGTGTATTCTAATGCAAATTCAACGAAAGTTTAAGCTTTTTGTGTCTACGGCTTCTAGAGAAGCGTAGACACTATGTCATCGGGTTGAGTGAAAGAGTGAAAGAGTGAAAGAGTGAAAGAGTGTAAGCGTGTAAATGCCACAGGAATCCCAAATGGAATACTATCGAAAGCCGACGCTAATCCTCGACTGACCGAGATCGAAGCGATTGTATTTGCGGATCAGGACAATGGCGACAATACGGTAAATGATGTTTTCCGATGTTGATTTGCTTTTTACAAATAGTTTAAGTGATGATTTGAACCAGAATTCTGTAACTTCTGTAATTTTCATGGCAAACATGCCCGAATTTACTGCGAGTGATCGCTTTGAACAAACACGGAGTATCTTCAAATTTTACATGCGTGTTTGCACGCACGCAAAAAAACTGAAAGTTTTTTGCCTCTAATAGCAAATGCATCGTTTATTTCAATAAAATGTTTTTTTTGGAAAGCTTTTTGTTGATTTTTGTGTCTTTGTCAATTCATATATGCGTTTGAGAAGCGACAAATGCGTAAGGACAATTTGCATAAGCGGATGAAATTTGACATGCCAAAGGTCTTCATCAACATGCCATGAATTTTGCGTTCACGTGTGTTTTTCGGCAAATGATTAATAGGTAACCATATTATTTTACGTCAGAAAACATTTGTTTAATCATTCCAACTTAATATGCAGTTAATTTTGGAAGCCAACGATATTTATTTATCTACTGCGCATTTTATTCAGTTTAAACCGCTCTGGAAAAAAGTTAATTTATGCGAAAACTATGGAAACACGCCATTCATAAGTTCAGTATAGATTAATTAATAATTTCTGTTGCATTTTATGCCTACATTTCAGATTAGAACTTTGCTTTCAGTACTTTATGTTTAGAACTTTGCTGCATTGCTTTCAGTACAAAGTTGTGGTTCAGGTTGTAAGATTATATAATATATTGTTTATGTTAGAATAAAGTTACAGTTCTCTTCATACAAAATGTTTGTGGTAAACGATACCAGCTTAATCTCTTCTCACCAGTATTCTGTGCAACATTTTTACAACCATTTTTTTTTATCTCTATCCTATTTCCACTCCTCCCTCTTCGTTTTTATTTCAGTCTTATTTCCCTTTTCTTCAATTCTTTTATATCACATTTCTATACCAGTACTGCAGTAGACACATGCAGTCTGAGACTGCCTATTTTTTATACAAGTTATAGTTTTTGAGTTTTGACTTAGCGCGCACAAGTCATTGAATATTTCCGGTGTGTAATTTAACAAAATTTGGGTTACGCGTTCACAAGTGGTTGCTTTCATTTGCCTCTATCTCTCTTATACAATATATAGTTTTTGAGTTTTATCTTAGCGCGCACAAGCAATTGAATTTTTCCGGTGTGTAATTTAACGAAAATTGACTTACGCATTAACAAGCTTTTGCAATCATTTGCCTCTATCTCTCTTATTATTTGACCTATGCGGCTACTTTTTTTTCAAATTCAGATTGTAGTGTTTTCCAAATTCAGCACTACTTTAATCTTATCTATACGGCAATTTATAAATTTTGAGTTTTGACGTTGCGCGCACAAGTAATTGAAATTTTCCGGCGCGTAATTTAACGAAAATTGCGCTATGCGCCGTCACAAGCTGTTGCATTCATTTGCCTGTATCTCTTTTATTATTTTTGCTATGGTGCTACTTTTCTTGTAATCGATAGTGTATTCTAATCAGAATTTAACGATAGTTTAAGGTTCTTCATACAATATATAGTTTTTTAGTTTTAACTTAGCGCGCACGAGCAATTGAATTTTTCCGGTGTGTAATTTAACGAAAATTGACTTACGCGTTGACAAGCTTTTGCATTCATTTGCCCTTATCTCTCACATTAGTTGACCTATGTGGCTACTTTTGTTTTAATTCACAGTTTTTTGTTTTCCAAATTCAGCAATAGTTTAATGTTATCCATACAATATATATTTTTTGAGTTTTGACGCTGCGCGCACAAGTAATTGAATTTTTCCGGCGTGTAATTGAACGAAAATTGAGTTACGTGTTCACAACTGAAGCTGTTACATTCATTTGGCTGTATCTCTCTTATTATTTGTTCTATGCTGCTACTTTTTTTTAATCTACAGCGTATTTTTTTCCAAATTCAGCAATAGTTTAATCTTATCCATACAATTTATAGTTTTTAAGTTTTGACGTTGCGCGTACAAGTAATTGAAATTTTCCGGCGTGTAATTTAACTGAACGTAAATTGTCCTACGCGTTCACAAGCGTGTGTACTCATTTGCCTCTATCTCTCCTATTATTTGTGGTATGGTGCTACTTTTTTTTTTTTTTGGATAACGTATTCTAATCCGAATTCAACAAAAGTTTAGGCTTTTTCATAGATTTTTAGTTTTTGAGTTTTAACTTAGCGCGCACAAGTCATTGAATTTTTCCGGTGTGTAATTTAACGAAAAATAGGTTACGCGTAGTCAGAAGCGAAACTTTCTTGTGTCCCAAATGTAATGTTGGAACCCAGTCAATATTAAATTTATCCCAGCTTTAAGCCGCTCTTTCTGAAACGAAGTGCTTTTCTCAAACACGATCGTGCTTTATGATCTCTTCGGTGAGGTCGTTATGACTTATCGCTGAAATCCAGCGCGATCTTCTCTCCTCTGACAATTCTTGAACTTTTTAACCTTGATTTGTAACGATGGAAGGCACCCTTGCAAAGTGTATCCTTTTATCTCGTCCACTTTTCCTGCCACAGCCAACAATCAGACACAAAACCATGTTCTTCGCAAGCGCCGCTACTAGTTTGTTTACAATTTTGGTACACCAATATGGCGGCGTAGCAACGGTAGTCAAGGATTTGGTCACGTGAGTGAAAACGATCTATAGCTCGAAAGCAAAAGACAACAATGATAAGCTTTGTAAAGACGAGGATCTGTTAGACCCATCATGTCTGTGCAATCTTCACGCAGCGAGATACAATAGCAGAAGCATTAATTCACGAGTTAAGAAATCCACGGATCCTCTATCTTTAAAGATAACATTTATTTAGCGCTACCTAAAATCTTGAAGTCAATCCAAGCCGATAAGCCTTAACAAATGCCACAGAGCTAGCGTACACAATGACATATCAAAACCTAATCCTTACGGCTTTTAGTGATCGGTATGAAACCCTCCATTCAGTATATTTGAGAATTCCCCCCCACCCTTATATTTCCTTCTCTCCCCCAGTCTTTTCTCGTGTATTTCTCCTCGCTCCAGTCTCGCTGCGCTATGAGCACACCATCTCGACTAACCAGAGAGGGACTGCTTGCAGTCTAGATCAAGACAAACACCATTAAGAGCGGTCGCATCACATTTTGATCTAAAAGGAAGATTCTCTTATACAAAAGGAAAATCGCTTAAAGACATATGCATGCTTGTAAAACCAAAACTGAAATGGCTTTTATCAACACAACGGACACACAGTGGGAGTCGCGCAGGTCTGTCAACCCAATTTTAACGCTCAGAAATGTGGTCAAAAATGCCAAAATTCAGAAATAACAGATATTTTCTGTAGTGTTTACGAGTTTTGACAGTTTTATATCTGAGTGTTCAATTTGATCACGCAAATTTTGGTCAATTTTCAGTTCTTCGCTTCAATCTTGAGATCTTCGTTTTTTCCGCGGTGATTTTCGCGTCTTCGATTTCTTCGGAAATACCCATAGAAAGGCTCTTGTATGGAAGAGTTATCTTTCAATAAAAGTCAAGAATCGCAGTTCTACTTAGAAATGAACATTTTGTCAGAAATGAATTTAAAATCTTCAATTTTTAATCTTTTAGCCTGTTTAGACCAGTTCAGCTACCTCCATTCTGAAATCTTAGGGCCTGTTTAAATGGAGGTGGGGGACCCCAGGTAGGTGAGGTACCCCGCTTCGGTGTGGTTACCAATCTCTCCATACAATCTCTCTTTATTTCTTGATTGCGTTCACATGTGAAGTGGGGTACCTCACCGAGGCGGGTTGCCCGGTCAGCCGAGGTGGGTAACCCGCTTAGCTGGGGTGAGTTTTCTCCATGTGAATGCTGGAGGTGGGGTGGGGTGATGTTCATCCGGGCAATTGTCTCTGAATTCAGTACAAGCGTGGCGAGCTTTTTCGCAGATATCACCTTCAAAACATCGACAACAATGCCATTGAAGAAAGTTCTGAAGGAGTTGAAGGTGCATTTGTCGAGTCTGATAACCAAGCTGGTCTACCAGTCTTGGATGAAGGTGAAGTCGTGCCCGTAGAACAACGAAACGAAAAGTGTCTTCCATACGCCATCTTTATTGATATAGCTTTTTAAACCTCCCCCCAGCGCCCCGGGGTTGCATGTGAAGGCCTGTTTTTTCTGACCCCGGGTAGATGGGGTACCTCATCTACCTGGGGTCCCCCACCTCCATGTGAACAGGCCCTTAAAGCATGACCATTCAAATGAAAGCTACTGAGCAGCACTTCTGGTTTCCAGTGATTCTGTTTAGTACCGCACACGGGTGGTTCTAACTTTTGAGTCCGTGGAGAAAATCTCAGTTGAATGTCTCCAATATTTGCGGAACTGTAGACCATTTTTTTACTTGTCAACTTTCATAAACCAGACGTTAGCGCTTATCCTGGGTTAGCCTAATCGTACTTGGAACGACTACTATGATGGATGAAGCCTGGGAGATTGACTTCTTTGTCTCTGCGTTCCACCGCCAAAATATGTCTTGGGTACAAGCCGAAATATTCCACATCGAAAACGAAGGCTTGTTAGTATGAACGGTTTCCAGTTGACTGAAGAGGGAAAACCCATGTCGATTGTGAAACAGATTTAAATGAAAACTATTCAGCACTGTCTTTTTTTTGGAGAGATCTATTTTAAGGTGTAAATCATTTAGCCAGTTTAACAGGCGCTGTTAAGGCGGGGGTAAACCTGAAAGCCGTTTTCACGCCGCTTAAAATCGGTTTAATGAAAATATCTCGTTCACGTTTCAAGCAATCCAAAAACTCTCCGCTCATCCCGTGAATCTGTGTTGTGGGGTTTTTTTTGTAAATTTTTGGGTATATTTCTGAAGAAATAGTTTTTCTAAAAGGATTGGTAAAATTAAGAGAGATAAGAAATATTGAAGATTTAGTGAAGTTTTAAAATTAGAATTTGTAGTTAATAATTAATAGACGGAAACCAAGTTCGTCCACTAGCAACCGGGGGTGCTCTTGCGTGGGTATCAACTGTCCAAAAATCATTTTCTTTCTTTTATCCCTTGTTTAAACCTCTTAAAATTCCGTTCAAATTTACGTTTACCCCCACCTTAAAGGAAACGGAAATCAGACGCGCGCGCGAATTGCTTGGAACGGCGCGCGTGTGAGCGTTTTCGCTCCCCTCGTTTCTCGCGCGTGCCCGATTCCCTATCCCCTCCCCTCTTCTTTATAGCACCAGACACGCAGGCTATCTGACAAATTCCAACAACTCCAATAGAAAAACCCAAGAAACAAGGACATTTATGAAAACTCGCAAATGTTTAAACGCAGATCTAAGAATTTTGAACATGGTTTGAAAGTCATGTAAGGGAGTTTACGGTTTCGCTGGGTCAAAGCTGTATCGCATTCTTGATAGAATACACAGGGAAGAAATTTAGAAGATTTTTTGTAGATTCCATTTTTATTCAGTTATAATCGATTATTACTACCATGCACTCTTTATCGGGGGAAACTGCATTAATGGTATAAACAAATACATAAACATTGGTAAACAAGTTTCGATCATTTTTGAGATTAAAAAGTTACCATAGGATCTGCATATAATGTAACCTGCTAAAGACAGCCCTAATTTCAGTTTCCTAGTTTGGGAAAAAGCATTTACAAAGGAACAGATTTATGTGACTTCGTCACTGACTTCATTGCCAAAGAATTTGGACGGTCAGTGCTAACTAACTTGTGGTCAGTTTCATGCCAGTTGTCGTTGTTGTTGCTGTTGTTGTTACTGTGTTGTTCTTGTTGTTGTTGTTGTTGTTGTTGTTGTTGTTGTTGTTGTTGTCCAGACAATAGGTCATTTCCGAGTTGCTTTGGACGTCATTATAAAAGCCAGGCTTCGTGCATAATTTTTTATAGAAAAATTAATTTTTCAAACAAAAAATAATTTCACATGAAAAGTTCAGCTTAGCAACTCGTAAATGGCCTGATGGCAGCAGCCCTTGTTAGAATTTCTTTCACTTTCTGGGCTTCGAGTCTCCGTTGACCAAAATAAACGAAGGTTTAAAAGACTGCCCAGCAGAGAATCGCGTAGGGGAGAAGCGCTGTCATCTTCAATTTGAACGCCTCGAATAATTGAAAAAAAAAACCCTTGATCTCCAAACACCTCTTTTTTTTTGTCAGTTAGATTCGTGGCATGACCATGAGTTTCGACTATGAAAGTTTCTGATCAAAAAGCGCTCCTGGCGAATTAAAGGACGTCGGCACCTTAGTATGTTTTGGTTGATTATTCCCTTAACTAAACCCTTGGAGTATACGGCCCTCGGCCCTCGGAATTTTAATAATGTGGTGGTGGTAGTGGAGGGGGGGGGGGGGGGGGGGAAAGGGGGGCTTATGCGGCTCTTTTCTCCAAACCAAATTATGATATCCTCCGATATCCTTTTTAAGACAAGGCCTAGGCTGTTCAAAGAACTGGTAACTTTACGCAGTGAATAAAATGTATTGCATGTTGATGTGCATTTTATCAGCTGGATAGCAATTAAATTTATCCACTGGAGAGAGTTGTCCACTCTTTGAACAACCGCGTGAGCTGGCCTCTAAAATTGTTTCCAGAATCCATTCCCGTTTCTGTAAAATCCATACCCGTTTTTAAACTTTTAGAGTACAATGGTTAAAATTTCTACTCTCTTTCAGACCAAAACGGCTCAAAAATCATAAGTCAAGTCCAAGCAACAACCGTGGACGATAATCCTGCTGGTATACGTTGGATCAATTGTTGATCTGATCGGCTAAATAAATACAACTGATAAAAGAAGCAGAGACCGACACAACGTAGCATTGCCGTTTAAAGGTTACTATATTTCGGCTGACCAAACCATCCTTCTTCAGGTAACAATGAAAATTTACATTGGGACATACGCTTATATAGCTGACAAATATTTGCGCATAGCGAAACTACGTTAAACTAAATTGATTGACAGTATAAAATATGAAGCAAATGAAATAATAAAAGCAAAAAATATAAAAAATCGCGAAGAAATTTACTAGCTTTTTTCTATTTATTATTGTTTATATTTTTTGTTATTATTATTATTATTATTTCATTTGCTTCATATTTTATAATGTCAATCAGTTTAGTTTAACGTAGTTCCGCTATTGCGCAAATATTTGTCAGCTATATAAGCGTATGTAAATTTTCATTGTACCTGAAGAAGTCTGGTTTGGCCAGCCGAAATATAGTAACCTTTAAACCGTAATTCTACGTTGTATCGGTCTCTGCTTCTTTTACCAAAATCATACCCTTTGGGGCCGCATGCACATACTGATATAGCTTACATAGTGGAGCCCCCCTCCCCCACCCCCCCCCCCCCCCCCCCGTTCGAAAGCAAAATAATCATTTATTTTAGCTCGTTGACAAACATCACACATTTTCTTCTAGGGTTATTCCCTCTCTTTGTAAGCAGACCTTTTAGTACTGATGAATGGATAAATAGAGGATCACGGCGACGCGAAGATATGAATTTTATTTTCGAATGGTAAAAACAGCTTTTTACGAACGAGCGCAGCGAGTGAGTAAAATATTGTTTTTAACAAGAGAAAATAAAGTTCATATCTTTGCACCTCCTCGTAATATCCTCTTTTTTATTATATAGAGTGTTTTCACATGACTTCACGGCGGCCATGTTGGTGTCCTAAACTAAACCTCTAGGAATTGAACTCTATTTTTATGCAAATACTTTCTTTTGTGTCAGTAAACCAATATGGCCTGTAGTTACGTGAATGAAAACGCTTTATAGACAAATCTATCGCTGGCCATTTTTCACCGACTGTTTTCAGAAACAACCGAAAAAGCGGGAAATGACGTCATCAATATCCTCACTACTGAGGATATGGAAAACACACCACTCAGGTCCCGGATGTAGTTTCGTATGAATTTTACCAGTGGTGTATTTTCCAGTAAAACACTCGTGTCTGAAGTTTCGCTAGATTAGTGGCGCGGCAACATGCAAGGATGTGTCGCTGCCCATACGTGAAAAAGAGGGATTTTTGAATAATTAGCACAGGCTCACAAACAGGAGCGTACACAAATAAAAAAAACATTACATTCGAAAACGAAATATAGAGCTTGCAAAGCGCGAAAAAAAAGAGACACCCAAAATACTAAGACTACAGCCACTCCTTTGCTGATTTTGTTCGTTAAACGTTAATTCACGAGGAATAGAGTATACACTCTTTCGTTGATTTTCGAGGTGAGTTATTTCTTACTAGCGGCGAATTCAGTATTTGAAATTTCTGTTTCTGAACTCGGTGACGCAATAGTTATTGCCTGAAAGTCTAAAAATAAAGTTAAAAAGAAACCCAAAAATATAGAAGACTTCCGCCGTTATGCTGTAAAAAGACGCGTCCTCATGTATAATCCTCGAATTTGTTCTGGACTTAAGGAATGTCGCGCAGTTTTGATTTAAAGTGAACTTTCAAACAAGAGGTAAGTTACAAGCTGGCAGTTTTGAGATTCAGTCATTCCTTGGTAGCTGTTAAACGTTAATTTTTCAGTGATTACAATCATTGTGTATAACGTGCAATCTACACTCACTATTTTCGGCAAAACGTTGCTCTCTATCCCGCCCTTGTACTTTGTAATATGCGTCGCCTAATGTGATTTTGGAAAGCATGTTACAGGATAGTTATTTTACGAGTAACTTATTGATTTGTTTTTCATCAAATTACTTATTTGCTTTTATAAAATAACTAGCATACTACGCGCGTTCTGATTGGTCAATAGAGTTGCCAAACCTATGTACTATTGTACCGGTAAACTCCCGCTGCTCTCCCGCTGGAGATTTCTCGATAATCTCCGACGAGCGCGACGAAAACTTTCCGAACTTCGACATATTGTCAGGCTTTGATGTGCTTTTACCGCACAATAAAAATTCGGAGCCAAATTCTAAAAAGGAGAGCTTAAATACTGAGGCAGAACAAGAAAGGTCGAGCAAAAAGAGAAGATTTGCCGATGTGGAAAACGAAAAACTTGACTCGATCGTCGAAAATGCACAAGCCAAAAAAACCAAGCAGGCAACACAGTGGGCAGTTTCCATATTCACAGGTTGGTTTTAATTACATGAATAATCTTTTAGCCTGGCTTTTCACTGAAACTGTTATTTTATAAAATAAACGGCTCAAACAGTATTGATAAACAGTACAAAATTTGTAATTTATTGAAGGTTATGCCAAAGTCAAGTTGTTTACAAATAACTTGAAGCGTTTAAAACAATATAAAACCGACTTCAACCCGAGTACAAGGTATTTGATATTAACTGCTCAAATCACAATTCCTCTTTCTCTGTTCACCTAGAGTGGAGTAAACAAAAGGTTATTGGCGTAAGTCTGGCGGAAATGGCGGTCGAAGAGCTGGACAGGAATCTGAGGCAATTCTACGCCGAAGCAAGAAATAAAGAAGGCGAAAATTACAGCCGTGCGACTCTTCTGTCAATAAGAAATGGCATTGAGAGATATCTAAACACACCACCACACAGTTTAGGAATAAGGTTCACTCACGACCCACGTTTTGTCCTCTCAAACCAAATGCTTGACGCCAAAATTAAACAGCTTAAGCAAGAAGGCATGCACAAACCAGCAATAGAAAAAGAAGACCTGGCCAAGCTCAAAACAAGTGCAGTTTTTTCACTCACCAAGCCGCTGTCCGCTTTTCATCAGTAACTGCTATCTGCTGATAAAAAGCATTCTTTCGCCAAGGCATTAACCTTTTTTAGCCACATTTTTGTGAGAGTTAGACAGTAATTTAACTTAAAAAACACTTTCATTCATTCGCTCAAACTGCGATGCGTCCTTCGGCGATTCAACAGGTTTATGCCCAAAATAGATCCCGATTTGTGATTGGTTCTCCCGCCTTACTGATGAATTTGAAGAGAATAAACAACTTGATCAAGTTACAAAATAAAAAGCGCCGATTTCTAAGTGTTTTTGTCTAAGTAATTATTTCATAAAAGCAATAGGCCGCACTTTCCAGAAGTTTACCAGCGTAATAAAACCACTTCGGATGTTGGGAGTACACTCGAAAAGCTTGTAAATCACTCGCCTGCGGCTCGTGATTTACAAGCTTTCTCGTGTTCTCCCAACATCCCGCGTGGTTTTATTACGCTGGTAAACTTCTGGAAAGTGCGGTCTATTGCTTAAGTAGAATCGTCATTTCAGTGAACTAAGTTGGTTGGAACTGACTCCAAGAAGGATCGATTTGGGAAAGCAGTCAATGGTAAGTCATCACGGCTTCGTATGATACTCAGCTCGCAGCTTAAATAATCGTTCCGTTACACATTAGCAGATACGAGATACAAACTATTCTCGTATTATTTGTGTACTTTGTTTAAGATCCACTCCTTTAGTCTACGCTTTTCACCGAGCAACCGGCCCCAAATTCCTTAAATTATGTTCCACTGCAATTTAATTTGCAGCCTCACTAACACACCCCATGAGTTGCCATAGTTTCCGAGTCAACCGAATTAAGAGTCTCACAAATGTTGTACTCATCCCTGACGAGACTTGTGTTTTGAATTTTACTTACCTATGACGGATATTCATGAATCAAGATCAAGCCAGTTTTTTTAGCCAGTAACGACGCGGTAAGGGCGATACACTTACCGGAAAATGTTCTCAGCTTCAGTTGGGCGCTGAAGTCTAAACTGTATATTTCGCTTTGATATCTATAAAGTTTCAGGGAAAAACCCAGTAAGCCCTCACATCGGAGTATGTATCTGTGAAACTGTAAATATTCATCCCACAGCGATGGATTGATCTGGGCGACAATTTTTATCTTTCTTGTTACCCAAGCACGGCTTTCAGTTCCAGTAACGTCTACACTAAAAAAGGCAACTCTCTCTTAAAGGAGGCCAGAGTCACCTTAATTGTTAGCGTCACTTTTAAAAGCTATAAATCATCTTTGTATCGATAGAAACGTTGAAATAATGGTTCAGTTTTGTTAACAATTAATAACCCTACTCGTTTAGAGTATTAAAAATTATCTTCAGCTGCGGAAAGCTAGGATGGAAATGGATGGCAACTTGAAAAAAATGGCCAATATTACAAGTTCTTCCAGTGTATTATAGAGGAATCGTCTAAAACTGTTTATAATTTGTTCTTCCTCGTAGAAATCCCTTCATATTTTCCTTTCGGTTTTTTAAGAATAATCTCAAGTTAGAGAAAAGGGTTTTTGTGAAATATTTGAGCATTTTTGTACAACATAAAGGAAAATTTCCGTGACAGTGTTCTTACAAGCGACCACCCTTGGTGCACGAAAATGTTATCGCTTACGAGAAAAATCAAGACAATAGGTCAAAAGCTGCATGGATCCACTAATTATATATGCGTTATTGACCAAGCGTGAGGTCAAGATGGCTGGATAATGGCCAAGTTCTTTTTTTGCGTTTTTATGGACCGAGACGAAGTCGAGGTCCATAAAAACGCAAAAAAAAGAACGAGGCCAATATCCAGCCATCTTGACCGAACAACCTTGGTCAATAAAGGATTTATTATATGGCTTTACAATCAAGTTAAAACTACAACAACAAAACAAAACACGACATGAAACTACTCTACTCGGAAAGAAATTCTTCATAGCCGGCCGGTGCAAGATTTATTTTCAGTGCATTTTTGGATTAGCATGCAATCGTGGAAAACAGGGAATCCTAAATTATCTTAGGGCTCTAACTTTATTATAGCTTAAAGGGAGTATACATTTATTGAGAACGAAAAATTTAGATTTTCGCAAGAGCGGGAAGATTTGAATAGAATCCGGCAAATTCGCCATTTTCAGCCGATCGCGCGGTGGCGTAAATAATAAAAATTTTTACACAGTTTTCGGCTTCCAATCATTAATTTTTGAATGAAACAATAGATTTTGAGATTATATGCAAACATAAGCCGAAAAAAAGAGCAGGTAAATCAGAAAATTGTGCGAAACTTTAACAAGATTTTGTTGTTTACAACAAGCAAGACGCGGCTAAATCAGAAACGTGAGCTTCTTCGGCGAACTTAAAAAAAAAAAAAAACTTTTCTGAACTGCTCTAAATACTAACCGCAACTTCCACTACGCTATGATTTAAATACAGTCATTGCAAACCTAGAGAACTTATCAATTTGGCACTCGACTTGAGACAATAAGTTTTTCAAAATCAATTCTATCTAAAATACTACACGCAGAGCAACTCACCGATTCAACTCACATTCATTGTAGCTGAAACAAAGTTTTCACTACACCAGGACGATTCCATTCTCTTTCCTTTCCTTTAGGTAAATGTTCAGAGTTTACCGAACTTTACAGTGAGCGTTTTCCCCCAAAACAACGAGAAAATCGAAGAAAACCCGCATTGTTGTTGGGATTAAACTTTCGATGCCAAGCGGACGGGCAACGGGTAATCCCGAGCGGGCAAGATAGCTCCATCTTGCCCGCTCGGGTAGCCAATCACAGCGCAGGATTTGACTCATCTTGCCCGCTCGCGGAGCCAGCCATATAATAATACTATTTATTGCCTTTTTAATTGAAATGAAGCAAATACACAAAGCTCCTTTGAGGAAAACTTATTCTCAATCAGGTAACTAGTACTACAGTACGCTACTCGCTTCTTCATTTTTTGTTTTTTAAACATGCACGTTGCTCTTCGAAATGTGTTCCTTGTTAAATCACTTACAGTCGAACCAGGTCAAGCGTACTCCCCTAGACTCTATTAATGGATCGATTATTTGAAAATTGAACCCATTAGTCGTTTCAAAGAATGCATTCATTTATTCATTGTTACAGTCGAACCAGGTCAAGCGTACCCCCCTAGATTCTATTAATGATTCTATTATTTGAAAATTGAACCC
Organism: Pavona decussata; assembly: GCF_977016875.1. NCBI lineage: Eukaryota > Metazoa > Cnidaria > Anthozoa > Scleractinia > Agariciidae > Pavona > Pavona decussata. The sequence continues at coordinate 597,379 of NW_028145463.1, forward strand.
GTTAGTCGTTTCAAGTATTGAAATCAAAATTAGATTTCTGATTGGATTATTCGAACTAGGGTGCAAATAATGCATGAAACCAGAAAACCAGAAAGCCCGCGGGAAAAACCCCTCTCAATATA